>NC_090931.1:26198920-26503772 GCF_040938575.1 Ambystoma mexicanum
AGACAGAGACGTGGTGTGGCTAAGTGGTCTGCTGAGACTGAGAAACAAAGAAGTCTGTTTTTCATTTCAGTTGCTTGAGGCGTCGCTCTGCAACCCTTAATCACTGTGGGTTCATAAAAGACTGTTAGCTGTGCAGAGTGCGCCACAGAAAAGTAGTGTGGCTAAGTGATCTGCTGTGGTCCGGTCGGAGACAGGGGAGTGAGCGACAGCCGTCAACTGTTTATCTTGAACAACTGATAGTCCATGTTGAGATCTTCTGGTGACTGTAGGTAAAATTGTAAAGAGAAAAAAGACAATGCGCCTCATTACGAGTATGGTGGTCTGGAAACAACGGTGCCGGTAGCAACGTACCAGCACCCTTTTTGGACCGCCATACTCTGACAATGCCAGTAGGGGCCATGGATCCCCTGGTGCCAGAGCTTCAGTATCCCCATTCCCGTGGAGTCCAATCCACCGGAATGGGGACGTACTGTTTCTGCCACCTGACATCCCGGTCAGACGCTGCTTGCAATATCCCGGTGGCACCGGGATATCAGGCAGCAGAAACATTGTAACGAGGTCGATGGCAACCCGTCGGTAGCACAGACAGGTTACTAGCGAACTTGTAATGAGGCCCATTGCTTCTTTGTCTAAGTAAATTTGGGTCTCACCCTAAGTTACTAGGGTAATCCAGACGTGGACCCCTTGCTCGCTATTCTTAGAGAGGCACAGCTCCTCCCTACTGATGAAGTCCAACCAGACTGAAATACGTGTCTGGGGTTGGTTTTGGTACTCTTGTTCAGAGGAGAATTGCCTAGCATTTCAGTACTGGACTGCCCCAGGGCAGGACAAAGACTGATATGTTTGAGATATGTTTCCTCTGTGAAAGATAGTGAGCTAAAAACTCTGATTAAGGCTCTCGCATCTGGGACTAATGTCTGGCAGTGGGACTCCCAGGACCCCCCTTGATTTTGTTACAAAATGTGACTTTGGGACACAAACAAGGAGAACCAGTGAAGAGGACATTGTGACACAACTGAGGCGATAAAGCAACAATGTGTGTCGGCAGTCGACTCTCAGTCCTCCCTTTAAATGAACACAAATGGCATTGCTATACAATGAAAATGCAATTGAGGGGCAGGACTGTTTATCGGAATGACCCCGTAGAATCCTGGGGCAGCCATGTTTTCACTGGTGTGGTTATGCAACGTGACCATGAGGATATGCAGAATCACTTAGAAGGTGACTGGTTGCTGGCGAGTGTCCTGCTGAGAGTTCAGGCGCATTTAAGGGGCGTCTCTCGGTCTCATGTAACATGTATGCATTCTAAATCCTTATGCTCTGCTTCATTTATGCCACAGGTTTCATATGTAGCTGAAACAATTGAAAATTCGATGGGGCTTCCTACAAAATCTGTCCAAGAAGATGATTTGGGTGAGAACTGTACACATTGTAGACTTGTGAAAGTGTGTGGGCTTTGTACTGCTGTTTCTAATCCTAATTCTTATGTAGGGTCGCCGGGACCTGCTCTCCTTCCATGAACAATATTAGGGTAGGAGTTCCATTGGAGCCGTGTAGAGATGCTGGTGTTAATCCTGGGAGGGGTGGGTTGACTTTCTTGAGAGCAAATTCGGTGGGGGTCTTGAAAATAAGGATGCAAAAGATTCTGGCCTATCTTCACCTTTTGCGTTTTGGGGCCAAACCTTTCCCATGGATTGACTTTAAAGTACTGTAATATCCTTCCTCTATTTGGGGACATTTACGTTTGCTTTCTACTCACAATATTGTTACGTTATGTTATGTTAGGTCACTTGTAAGGCGCCTAAGCGCGAAGGCCTCCAGGCGCCATATTGATCAGGTAAAATGTATCAATGATGATAGAAACGATGTGGTTCTGATAGATGATCCCTCGCGGGCGGGCCATTCCATTTTCATGGAAAAGAATCAAACATTTTGATCACTGGGTTTTGAATTTAGACCCTCCCCCCATATATTTTGTGGAGATGCTGTGGAACAAACCACCAGTATTAAAACCACGAGGAAGGATGGGTGAACTAACTTTAGAAGATCATGTCACCATTATGCCCCCCTTCAGTAACAGCAGGAGAAAGGTGCGGTTCCTGGATTCCCAGGTGGCAGTTCCCAAAACACAGGAAAAATGGGACTGGCTTTCGGGATGCTTCCTCAATAAGAAGACCCCCTAACCATGGACCCTCTTTGATTCCCAACATAGCATTGGTCTTAAAGTCAGCTGTGGAGGCCTATCATTTAATAATTGCCCCTTGGAATGTCAGGGGTTTTGGTGAACTTACTCAGGATGACAAGATAGGTGATATCTTGAGAGACTTTACCATTGTTCTCTTGCAGGAAACATGTGCTGTTGATACCCTCATTTGGGATGGTTATTGTATTGTCCAGCAATTGGTGTCTATGCATCGGCGTCTATCGAAGCCCGTATCTCAGCAGCCACTAGCAACGCAACTGAACTTTTCTAAATCTGCAAGGAACTCACCAACCCTACCGCTGTCTCAACCTCTCCTTTGCCCTCTCAGGCACTCTGCACTTCTCTGGCCTCTAACTTCATCTCCAAAACTCAAGACATCCACTCCTCGCTGATCTATACCCCACATCCTTCCACATCCTTCCACCTGCCCCCTTCTTCCAGGCCTCCCTTTTACCCCTCACCCCTCCCCTTCTTTTCCTCTCTGTGGGTGTTGTGCAATGCAGAACCGCAAGAGACGTTGCTCTTCAAAACGTAGCAGGTGCGCTACGTTCCATGCATCAGATCCTTTAAGAACCGAGGATCGGCCCCTCTGCGGCAAAGCCCCCACAGACAAGGCCACAGTGTTGTGCGACACAAGTGTTTGGTGATGAAGGGGATTGGAACGCAGAGTTCAAGCCTGCAGCACAGCCGCCGACCAGCAGCGACCGCAAAGTAGGAAAGGTGCAGGTGGGGGGTGCAGCCATACTGCGTCTTACTAAACTGCCCTACCGCACACGTACTTCCATTTTAATGCGGATCACACCCTGCATCCATTAGACTGTCCCGCTCCCGGTGCAGGCGTACTTTGTTTTTTGTGTCTCTGTAACAGTTTCTCTGCATTTCTCACGCATCTTCTGCATTTTTTCCCTTCTAGGTGGATGTATTAGCCCTAATCACTGTTCTCTGCATTTCTCTACATACATGCGTTTCCCCTCTAGTTGAATCTATTGGGCCTATCACTGTTCTCTGCATATCTCTGCATGCATGCATTTCCCCTCTAGGTGAATGTATTGGGCCTATCACTGTTCTCAGCATATATCTGCATACATGCATTTCCCCTCTAGGTGAATGTATTGGGCCTATCACTGTTCTCAGCATATATCTGCATACATGCATTTCCCCTCTAGGTGAATGTATTGGGCCTATCACTGTTCTCTGCATTTCTCTGCATACATGCATTTCCCCTCTAGGTGAATGTATTGGGCCTATCACTGTTCTCTGCATGCATGAATTTCTCCTCTAGGTGAATGTTACTGGGTGTGCTTCTATATCGTTTGCTGTGTCCACTAGGCCTTTCCCCTCTTCTCTACGTTCCCTCTTACTCTGTGATCACTACTGTTGCCCTCCCGGCCTTTTTCCTCTCCAGGTGGAGCTGAGCCTGGTCGGCTCCCAACGCTTTCTCCACTCACTGCCAGTTGCTGCCCTTGCTTACTTGTCGCTTTCTGTGCTCTGCTGTTGCCAATTGCTGCCTCTGTTTACCCCCCACCCCTTTTCCCAAATTCCCTCCTTGTGCAATCTGTGGGGCGTAGCTCTGTGCAGTGTTTCCTTTTCTTCTCCTCTCACCTGCCCTTTCTCTTCCCTCTATCACACCCAATATGGTGCTCGGAATTTACCCCATCTTCTCTAACTGCTTTTCTATCTCCTGTCCCACTCTTGTAATTAAGACTGGAAGGAAGAAGCTCAGGAAGGACACCCTAGTCTCTAATCCAGGCCTCACCATCGCTGACACATATGTCACTGCTTACTCTAGACAGACTCTCACCGACATCCTCTTGGTCATTCCTTCTCCCGACCTATGAACCCTTCATATGGTTGCACTTCTCTCTCCTACCTCCTCTTCTCCCATTTATGGGGGCTCCCAGTGGGAGGTCCTCTTGGTCCCCTTCCAGTGCTCCAGAGTCATCATTAATGTCTATCTAAATGGCACCATCATGGTCCAGGGCCCTCATCCCAATCTCCTACTATTCGATAGGCGCCTCCCTCACCTCATCATCAGCTTCCTTCCTTCTCCTGCTATTCCTTCTAACACTTCTTTGGCTCCTCTGCCACCTACTTCTTCGACTGCTCTGGCTCCTATGCCATCTACTACCGCTCTGGCTCCTCGGCCACTTCTGTGCTCCACCTCACTGGCTCCCTTGCTATCCACTACGTCTCTGGCTTCTTGGCCACCTCTGACCTCCACCTCTCTGGCTTTCTTGCCATCCACTACCGCTCTGGCTCCTCAGTCACCTCTGTCCTCCACCTCGCTGGCTCGCTTGCTATCCACTACGACTGTGGCTCCTCGGCCACCTCTGTCCTCCACCACTCTGGCTTCCTTGCTATCTACTATCGCTCTGGCTCCTCGTCCACCTCTGTCCTCCACCTCTCCAAGCAGACAGTGGGGGTAGATCTCTCTCACTCTCTCCGACAGGACCCTCCCTCTCGAATGGTCTCCCTGCCCTTCTCAGACTTGAATTGGATCTTCTTAGGTTCCAGAAGCTCCTCAAGACTTTCCTTTTGTCTTCTTCCATCCTCCTCTCCCTCCCGTGCTGATTTCCGATCTACCACTGCAACTGGTGGCCTGATTCCTTCTGAGTCCTACAGGGCACCAGGCCAACATCTGACCATTCTAGCTTTGCACTTCTTTTCCCGTACCCGCTCCTCATATTGCACTTGTCTTCACTAGCCACCCGCCTACACTTAGCTGGTTGTCTTTCTCCACTGCAGCCTCTCAGCCACTCAATTGAACTTAGCTGTGGACACCCCTTACTCTTCCCCCCTTGCCCTACCCACCTGACCTCGCTGACTCTCTCCTTCGCATGAGCCCTTCCACCCAGATCCTGCACTTCTCCACCTCCCTTGTCCCATGCACTTCTTGTTACTGCACTTGCACAATCTGAATGTTGGAAGGCCTATTAGGATTGCTACTTTCCCCCTTCCTGTTCCCCAGCCCCGCCCCTGCCTTGCTGTTCCTTGAAACACTTGTGTATAGGCGCATTACAAATGAACAATACATAAACATGCAGAATAGGGTGTAGGCCTTCGGGCGGCCTTGTATAGCTGTCACAGGGGTCTGTAATATCCTCTCCTTCACAAGAAGATTCCGTCTCACCACCCTCCCCAAGCTCCTCACCTTTGTCCTTCTTCTTGGTTTTCGTCTTCTCGTCGCTTTTGGGTCTCTCCTCTTTTTTTATGTAGATAGGGACGTCCACGGAAGGATGCCACCGTACCACCGTAACAGGTGTGACGGGGGTTAAACCTCCGGGAACGTCCAGATAGGGGAAAAAGCCAACGGCATAAAAAAACCCTTGAGAGACTTCCACGCAGTGGTCGTGGAACAGGCTTGAGTGAACCAGCTGACGAAGTGGAACTAACGGTAGAATGAAAGCTGCAGAGGTAATCCGAAAAGGCAGGCAGAGGTCTGATACACGGGCTGGCTGATGAGTACAAGGTACGTGGCAGAGGCAATCCGAAAAGGCAGGCAGAGGTCTGGTACACGGGCTGGCTGATGAGTACAAGGTACGTGGCAGAGGCAATCCGAAAAGGCAGGCAGAGGTCTGGTACACGGGCTGGCTGACAAGTACAAGGTAGGTGGCAGAGGTAATCCGAAAAGGCAGGCAGAGGTCTGGTACATGGGCTGGCTGAAGAGTACAAGGTACGTAGCAGGGGCAATCCGAAAAGGCAGGCAAAGGTCTGGTACACGGGCTGGCTAATGAAGACAAGGGTAAAGGAAAGAAGGAGGAAGAAGGCAGGGAAAGAGGAAGAGACTAGAGAGGGGCAATGACTAAGAGGCGAATATGGAGATAAGGGAAGAATCGGAACGAGAGAGTGAGAGAGAAGGCGTGAGTATAGGAGGAGCAAGAGAGCGGAAAAGAAGATAAGAGAACTCCCGGAGGAGAACGGGAGAGGAGAGGGTGATGACGGACGCGAGGTCCGAAACGGGAAAAACAAAACACAGCGAGAGCGACGGCAACACGTATGGGTAACCAGGCAACATTGCAACGTGCCCGTAACCCGGAAGCGGCTGAATAAATACCTCCGGGTACGTGCGCGTGCAAATACTAGACCGATAACACCCGCAAGAGGAAGAACGTAATGGAACTAGCTATGGCGGACCATAGCGCCAGCGGTTCCAAATCCGCCACCCTCGCCGAGACATGACAATAGCGATGAAACATAGCGCAGAGTTTTCTGGGAAGCTTGACTCACCGGAAATAAGAGGCGCGTTAGCTGTGGATATTGAATTCCTAGGTAACCTCACAATAAAGAAACTGCTTCTTGTAAATATCTTTTGGCACCCCCACATTCCAATGTAATGATGTTTACTGGCAGGTTGGGAACAATTACTGAGATTTTTAAATGTGGGTCTCCATGAGGAGAAGCAGTGTGAGAGAGAGGAATTTGATGCGCCTACCTCATGTTGAGTGCTTAGAAGTTGCACACTATAGTGATTCCAGCGATATCATCAGGCAGCTGGAGTGTGGAAGAGCTTGCTTGGAATTCTGTGCTGACTGGGGTCTCATTATTGTGACCGGCCAGGTAACTGGGGATATCGCCAGCCGGCCCACCTGGAACAGGGATGAGATAAAATACTGGATGCACTATGAAGCTCTCTCGGAACAACTGTTTTATGCTTGTGCCAATCCAATGCCCAGGCAAGTGAGCACTGCCTATTAACGGGGCACTGCAATGTGAACTTTAAGCTACCAGACAGAACCCCCCACCAACCACAAACAGGGTGTCCTGCAACTCTGGTCAGAGGGAGAGGCTAAATCAGCCAACTGAAGGCTTTTGAATTGTACTTCTCTAAAGCAGAAGTTAAGGGCATTGTCGGTAGAGAATTGAACGACTGTTTTTAATGTGTAGGGTAACTCAGGTGAGAAGCTTCACTATGGGAGCCAATCAGGTCGCTCGCTTGATTTTGATGAAAATGTACAGCTCAGAAAAAAAACTCATGAGACAGGTGATTCCAAAATTGCGCCTGGAGAATAAATATTGCCTGATCAGAAAGGAAAAAAATAACTATAAAAAAATGGGTACGCGCACACAAATACTCAATCATCCTTAGGGAAGGGGAGGCGATGTTTAGGCCCATGTGAGGGGAAACGTATATGGACGCTAGTAAATAGAAAGGGATACTATTGCAAGGAAGCATTTATTAATCCCATCTCAGAGAAGGTCTGGAACTCTCACTTCAAAGAATTGCATAAGATCGTTTCCTGCGTGTCACAGGGATTTGCTTATGATGGAGAGTGGAATAGGGTCGCTTCTACCAGCCCCAGGCACGAATGGGCTGTGCAACAGAATTATGAAATAGCTTCTCAGATGTGGGCGTGGGTGCTGTTTGTTCTGTTTAATAGTATTTTGAGAACTATATCCTGACCTGCTCATGGATGATCTCCCATTTTGTTGCAATAAAAGGGGCAACCGTTTGGATCGAGCTAAAGCGATCACCCTCCTAGAGTTCAACAGTAAGGTTTTTGCAGTCTGTATGCCTTGGGCCAAAATACCTTCAACTCTCTCTTCCTAAATATCTTCCTTCTCGTGCACTTCGCTCTTCCGCCTCCAACCCCCTCCGGGTCAGCCGCTTCTCCAAGCAACGAGTTGGGGGCAGATCTCTCTCTGCTGCAGGGGCCTCCCTCTGGAACAGCCTTCCTGCCTCCCGAAAACTTCAGGAGAACCATCTCTGGTTCCGGAAGCACCTGAAAACCTTCCTCTTTGCCTCCGCCTTCTCTCCCCCTCTCCCCTGCTAAAATTACTGAAACTGCACTGAATTGCAACTGGGCCACTCACCGTTCTCGGTCCTTGGCCCAGCCACTCTCCCCTGCACTGCACTGCCTCCCTGGCAACCCCTGCACTGCGGGACTGTGTCTGTATCCCTACAGCCCCCCTTCCCAGCACTTGACTGCACTTACCTCGCACTTGCCACCAGCTGGCCCTTGTTATTTATCCTGTATGCTATAACCCTGTACTGCACTTTTCCCTCTACCTTCCCCCCCCTGCACTTTTCCCTTCCCCTCTACCCTTGCACTTGCGCAATCTGAATGACACCTGGCCTAGTAGGATCGTTGTCTGTCTCCCCTTGTCCCCCCTTCCCCCCCTCGTCACGCCTTGAAACACTTGTGTATAGGCGCGTTACAAATGCCATATCATATCATATCATAAATCAATTGATGTCTGGGTTACCCAGAGTAATACAGGCTTTAGGAGTGGATCGGGAGGACACAGATGGTTCAGTCATCAATACTAGCTGTAAGGGGGATCCCTTATATGTTATTTATTTATATAGTCATGTTTTACATTTGTATAGCGCACAAACAGCCCTTGGGCATCGGGGCGCTGTTACTTGTGGAGCACTTAGTCACAGGGTAGGTACAGCTGGGAAATGCATTTGCATGGTATACATTGATACATTAGGGCGCAGAGTCAATTTATAATACATTTTGGAGTTGCCTTTGATATGGAAGGCAGAGTCAGATCATGGAATACATTATACAGATGGAAACTTCGGAGCCCTCTTTTAGATAATTGAATACCCATTCCCGGCGACACGCAGATTAAGGTCCGACTCAACTCTCAGGGTGAGGTCACCAAGGCGATGCACCTGGCGGGGGTGCCCCGTTAATGTGTACATAACAGACCTGGGCGACACATTAGAAACTGCCTCATTTGCTTCACCTGTAATTGCCAACTCACCGTGATTTTATTTTGGGGGGGGGTACGCTGATGACGTCCTGCTTATGGAGAAGACCCTAATAGGAGTAGAGGGCCTTTTAGGGCGTTTTGAGGAATGTACAGAGCAGGATACATTAATGGTTAATCCTCTAAAAACACATACCCTGCGTTATATCAGTAGGACCGTTCGATCTGTAAGCTTTAGATGGGCAGTGGGCAAGAGTGCCCTGATAGTGGCACAATCACTGGGGGATTTGGGCCACATCTTAATTAGACCTGCGCACTGCACGAATTCGGAGCGTATCATTAGGGGAAAATGTGAACAGCTGGGAGGACACGTGCTATCTATTTGCAGGATATAGTATTGCTTCCCGTTGTGCCCTCTGATCCAGTATTATAGCTTGAAAGTGATAGCAACTATTTTGTATGGACTAGAAAATACCATCTTGTCTGACAAACTGGAATGTAACAGCCTAGAGGGCCTGCATTGGTGAACAGTGTTGCCCTTGCCCAACTGTGTCCCGGTAGCGGCACGCACTCCGCCGTGAGTTGCGGTTACGCTGTTCGGTTTCATGGAAGTTGGTATTACTGTCGGCGGCGCCTTCTCTGAGTCATGGCACTATATGGCTCGTAGGCAAGTAGAGCGTTCACACGTAGGATGCTTTGTACTTTTTAAGAGGAGGTGTTCTCAGATTCTTGAGAATTCACTTTGGAAAGGCTTCTCATTGATCCCAATTTAGCCTAGAAGAAATAGTCTGATCTACATTGGATCAATGCATGTGAAGGGAGAAAGAAACATCAAGTGTACTCTGACCTCTGACCTATGACTGAGCTACTTCAGACAATGTCTGGATGGAATATTCCGGAACACCTTTTTAAGAATCCGACTTAATCTTATCCATACTCGCGAAATCCTTTTTATGAGAGGCTCTGTATCACTGCTGATTGGCCACTCTGGAATCAGGGCCCTGTATCACTGCTGATTGGCCACTCTGGAATCAGGGGCCCTGTATAGCTGCTGATTGGCCACTCTGTAATCAGGGGCCCCGTATCACTGCTGATTGGCCACTCTGGAATCAGGGGCTCTGAATCGCTGCTGATTGGCCACTCTGGAATCAGGGGCCCTGTATCGCTGCTGATTGGCCACTCGGTAATCAGGGGCCCTGTATAGCTGTTGATTGGCCACTCTGTAATCAGGGGCCCTGTATCACTCCTGATTGGCCACTCTGGAATCAGGGGCTCTGAATCGCTGCTGATTGGCCACTTTGGAATCAGGGGCCCTGTATCGCTGCTGATTGGTCACTCTGGAATCAGGAGCTCTGTATTGCTGCTGATTGGCCATTCTGTAATCAGGGGCCCTGTATCACTGCTGATTGGCCACTCTAGAATCAGGGGCTCTGAATCGCTGCTTATTGGCCACTTTGGAATCAGGGGCCCTGTATCGCTGCTGATTGGTCACTCTGGAATCAGGAGCTCTGTATTGCTATTGATTGGCCACTCTGTAATCAGGGGCCCTGTATCGCTGCTGATTGGCCACTCGGTAATCAGGGGCCCTGTATCGCTGCTGATTGGCTACTCTGGAATCAGGGGCCCTGTAGCGATGCTGATTGGTCACTCTGGAATCAGGAGCTCTGTATCGCTGCTGATTGGTCACTCTGGAATCAGGAGCTCTGTATTGCTGCTGATTGGTCACTCTGGAATCAGGAGCTCTGTATCGCTGCTGATTGGTCACTCTGGAATCAGGAGCTCTGTATCGCTGCTGATTGGTCACTCTGGAATCAGGAGCTCTGTATTGCTGCTGATTGGTCACTCTGGAATCAGGAGCTCTGTATCGCTGCTGATTGGTCACTCTGGAATCAGGAGCTCTGTATTGCTGCTGATTGGTCACTCTGGAATCAGGAGCTCTGTATTGCTGCTGATTGGCCACTCTGTAATCAGGGGCCCTGTATCGCTGCTGATTGGCCACTCGGTAATCAGGGGCCCTGTATTGCTGCTGATTGGCTACTCTGGAATCAGGGGCCCTGTAGCGATGCTGATTGGTCACTCTGGAATCGGGAGCTCTGTATTGCTGCTGATTGGTCACTCTGGAATCAGGAGCTCTGTATTGCTGCTGATTGGCCAATCTGTAATCAGGGGCCTTGTATCGCTGCTGATTCGCTACTCTGGAATCAGGGGCCCTGTAGCAATGCTGATTGGTCACTCTGGAATCGGAGGCCCTGTAACGATGCTGATTGGCCACTCTGGAATCAGGAGCTCTGTATCGCTGCTGATTGGTCACTCTGGAATCAGGGGCTCTGTATCGCTGCTGATTGGTCACTCTGGAATCAGGGGCTCTGTATCGCTGCTGATTGGCCACTCTGGAATCAGGGGCCCTGTATCGCTGCTGATTGGCCACTCTGGAATCAGGAGCTCTGTATTGCTGCTGATTGGTCACTCTGGAATCAGGAGCTCTGTATTGCTGCTGATTGGCCACTCTGTAATCAGGGGCCTTGTATCACTGCTGATTGGCTACTCTGGAATCAGGGGCCCTGTAGCGATGCTGATTGGTCACTCTGGAATCAGGGCCCTGTATCGCTGCTGATTGATCACTCTGGAATCAGGAGCTCTGTATTGCTGCTGATTGGCCACTCTGTAATCAGGGGCCCTGTAGCGATGCTGATTGGTCACTCTGGAATCAGGGGCTCTGTATCACTGCTGATTGGCTACTCTGGAATCAGGGGCCCTGTAGCGATGCTGATTGGTCACTCTGGAAACAGGAGTTCTGTATCGCTGCTGATTGATCACTCTGGAATCGGGGGCCCTGTATCGCTGCTGATTGATCACTCTGGAATCGGGGGCCCTGTATCGCTGCTGATTGATCACTCTGGAATCGGGGGCCCTGTATCGCTGCTGATTGATCACTCTGGAATCGGGGGCCCTGTATCGCTGCTGATTGATAACTCTGGAATCAGGAGTTCTGTATCGCTGCTGATTGGTCACTCTGGAAACAGGAGTTCTGTATCGCTGCTGATTGGCCACTGTGTGATCAGGGGACAGAAACTAAGAAAAAAGAGTTGCCCTTTTTAGTACAGATGTTTCTATTGTGCCATCTCTACATTTAAATACCCTTTGGTGCTGCACTTTAAGAGGGCGACCGGCCTCATTGCTGATTAAGGAGGGAACCTTTTCAACATGTATGAAATTGCATGATGTCTTTTACATTTTGTATAAGTTTTAGAATGAGTTAAAAAATGGTAGTAGTATGAATTATGTGATCTAATTAGTACGAATGTCAGGTGTGCTTGGCAATTTTGTTTTCATTTTTTTATAAAGTATTTGTGTAAGGTGTGTAATAAGCCAATGTACAATACAAATACATATGTAATCGATAGAAAGATGCATAGATAGATACATGGATGGATATATAAGAATATAGAGAGATAGATGCATAGATAGATGCATAGAAAGATGCATAGATAGATGCATGGATGGATATATAAGAATATAGATAGATAGATAGATAGAGAGATAGATGCATAGATAGATAGATAGATGCATAGATAGATGCATAGATATAGAGATGTATGCATAGCTAGATAGATAGATAGATAGATAGATAGATAGATAGATAGATAGATAGATAGATAGATAGATAGATGGATAGATAGATAGAGAGATAGATGCATAGATAGAGAGATGCATCGAGAGACAGACAGATGGACGAACGGATGGATGGATAGATGCATAGGTGGGTGGATGGATAGACAGACAGACAGACAGACAGACAGAGAGAGAGATAGATAGATAGATAGATAGATAGATAGATAGATAGATAGATAGATAGATAGATAGATAGATAGATAGATAGATGCATAGATAGATGCATAGATAGATGCATAGATAGATGCATAGACAGATGCATAGATAGATAGACAGATGCATAGATAGATAGAGAGAGAGAGAGGGATGGATAGATAGATAGATAGATAGATAGATAGATAGATAGATAGATAGATAGATAGATAGATAGATAGATAGATAGAGAGAGAGATAGATAGATAGATAGAGAGATAGATAGATAGATAGATGCATAGATAGATAGATAGATAGATAGATAGATAGATAGATAGATAGATAGATAGAGAGAGAGATAGATAGATAGATAGATAGATAGATAGATAGATAGATAGATAGATAGATAGATAGATAGATAGATAGATAGATAGATAGAGAGATGCATCGAGAGACAAACAAATAGACAGACAGACAGATGGACTAACGGATGGATGGATAGATGCATAGGTGGGTGGATGGATAGATAGACAGACAGACAGAGAGAGAGAGAGAGAGATAGATAGATAGATAGATAGATAGATAGATAGATAGATAGATAGATAGAGAGAGAGAGAGAGAGAGAGATAGATAGATAGATAGATAGATAGATAGATAGATAGATAGATAGATAGATAGATAGATAGATAGATAGATTGCGACTGAGGGACACGTCTTCATTGGTGCCCGGGCAATGTGTTGCCCCAGTCCAGCAGATCCATGGAGGACGGTTAGACACATGGGTAGATGAACAGATGGCTGGATGGACGGACTGGCCTACACGGCGGGATACGCATGTAGATAGGTAGGTAGGTAGGTAGGTAGGTAGGGGGAAAATCAGACATACAGGCAGACAGACGGACACATACATGGGAAGATAGACAGATCCATCCATTTGTCAGATAGATGTTTCGATAGATGGACATTCTCTCACACCTCTACCCTCTATACATGGGCTACATGCATACACCCCGTTTTACTTGGCGCGGGCTGCAGGTGCCCATCCTGTTTGCCAGCACTCGCACATTTCTGTGGGGAGTCGGGCACTACTGCCTGGTAAAGTGGGCAAGCCAGGATGTCACCTCGGGTTCACACTTTGCAGAACCAACCACTTAAGCCCACCACCAGACATCAAACCTCGCCCACTCCTGCAGAAGGAATGTGCGTTCCCATAGTGACAAGCATGGCGAGACTGAAGGGCTCACACAGGGTGGTGGGGTTGTGGTGCAGGGTGAATGAAGGGAGGTGTGAGGGGGCTGTGAAAGGCTGGGACAGCTTGAGAAAGCCCAGCTACACTGCATCCTAAACTAACCCTTCCAAAGTGCATGCAAGCCCCCCCTGGACACTGCCACCCTCAGAGGGCGAATTAACGTCGACCTTTGACCCCACCAAATGCTGCTGTGATGACTTACCCTGGGGACAGCTGTACCCGGGAGGGCAGGGCTGGCACGTCAGGTCTGCGCTGGCTGCGGGGAGGTAGGTGCCCGCTTCACACCTCTGGCACATCTTTTCGAAGGAGTCTCTTGGACCCGGGCCCGGCAAGGGCATGTGGCCTCCGTCGCAGAGCAACATCTGGGCACTTCCCGGGGGGCAGTAATAGGGGTACACACACCTGGACACAGAGAGGGAAACCATCGTTAGTTACCGCACCTCACACCTCCCGGGAACGCCCCAAAAACATTTTCAAAACTGCCAAAAGCAGGTGGAAGAGCCAGTGACCTTAATATGTGGCTGACTTTGCCACAGTGTGCCCGCATGCTTTTCACAAACACAATGGACTTTACCCAGAAATCAAAGCATATATAACCGACAGTCGTGCCAAACACCACAGCAGGCACAGTAGAAGAGTCCCAGAGGACAGATGAGGGACAGCCACCAGCCCTGAAGTGTGTGACAGCGGTAGGCACATTTGACGTGCCCCAAAAGCCAGAAGACAGATGAAGACAGAACCCCAGGACTGAAATGTCAGACACCACAGGAGGCACAATATAAGTGTCCCAGAAGCCAGAGGACAGATGAGGGACAACCATCAGGCATGAAGTGTCAGACACCACAGGAGGCCCAGTAGAAGTGTCCCAGAAGCCAGAGGACAGACGAGGACAAACCCCCAGGCCTAAAGGGTCAGACACCACAGGAGGCACAGTAGAAGTCTCCCAGAAGCCCGAGGACAGATGAGGACAAACCCCCAGGCCTAAAGTGTCAGACACCACAGGAGGCACAGTAGAAGTCGCCCAGAAGCCAGAGGACAGACGAGGACACCCTCCCACCCCAGGCCTAAAGTGTCAGACACCACGGGAAGCACAGTAGAAGTGTCCCAGAAGCCAGAGGACAGACGAGGACACACCCCAGGACTAAAGTGTCAGACACCATGGGAGGCACAGTAGAAGTGTCCCAGAAGCCAGAGGGCAGATGACGAAAAAACCCCAGGCCTGAAGTGTCAGAAACCACGAAAAGCACAGCAGAGGTTCCAGAGAAGCCACAGAAAAGATGAGGACACACCCCCAAGCCTGAAGTGTCAGACACCACGGAAGGCACAGTAGAAGTGTCCCAGAAGCCAGAGGACAGACGAGGACACACCCCAGGCCTAAAGTGTCAGACACCATGGGAGGCACAGTAGAAGTGTCCCAGAAGCCAGAGGAGAGATGAGGGACAACCATAAGGCATGAAGTGTCAGACACCACAGGAGGCACAATAGAAGTGTCCCAGAATCCAGAGGACAGATGAGGGACAACCATCAGGAATGAAGTGTCAGACACCACAGGCGGCACAATAGAAGTGTCCCAGAAGCCAGAGGACAGATGAGGGACAACCATCAGACATGAAGTGTCAGACACCACAGGAGGCACAGTAGAAGTGTCCCAGAAGCCAGAGGACAGATGAGGACAAACCCCCAGGCCTAAAGTGTCAGACACCACAGGAGGCACAGCAGAAGTATCCCAGAAGCCCGAGGACAGATGAGGACAAACCCCCAGGCCTAAAGTATCAGACACCACAGGAGGCACAGTAGAAGTCTCCCAGAAGCCAGAGGACAGACGAGGACACCCCCCACCCCAGGCCTAAAGTGTCAGACACCACGGGAAGCACAGTAGAAGTGTCCCAGAAGCCCGAGGACAGATGAGGACAACCCCCAGGCCTAAAGTGTCAGACAGCACAGGAGGCACAGTAGAAGTCGCCCAGAAGCCAGAGGACAGACGAGGACACCGTCCCACCCCAGGCCTAAAGTGTCAGACACCACGGGAAGCACAGTAAAAGTGTCCCAGAAGCCAGAGGACAGACGAGGACACACCCCAGGACTAAAGTGTCAGACACCATGGGAGGCACAGTAGAAGTGTCCCAGAAGCCAGAGGGCAGATGACGAAAAAACTCCAGGCCTGAAGTGTCAGAAACCACGAAAAGCACAGTAGAGGTTCCAGAGAAGCCACAGAAAAGATGAGGACACACCCCCAAGCCTGAAGTGTCAGACACCACGGAAGGCACAGTAGAAGTGTCCCAGAAGCCAGAGGACAGACGAGGTCACACCCCAGGCCTAAAGTGTCAGACACCATGGGAGGCACAGTAGAAGTGTCCCAGAAGCCAGAGGGCAGATGACGAAAAAAACGCAGGCCTGAAGTGTCAGAAACCACGAAAAGCACAGTAGAGGTTCCAGAGAAGCAACAGAAAAGATGAGGACAAACCCCCAGGCCTGAAGTGTCAGACACCACAGAAGGCACAGTAGAAGTGTCCCAAAAGCCAGAGGACAGATAAAGGACAACCACCAGGCCTGAAGTGTTTGACAGAGTGGGAGGCACAGTAGATGTGTCCCAGAAGCAAGAGGACAGCTGAGGACAAACCCCCAGACATGAAGTGTCAGACACCACGGGAGGCACAGTAGACGTGCCCCAGAAGCCACATGACAGATGAGGGCAAAACCCAAGGCCTGAAGTGTCAGACACCGCAGGGGGCACAGTAGAAGTGTCCCAAAAGCCACAGGACAGATGAGGACACACCACCAGGCCTAAAGTGTCAGACACCTTGGGAGGCACAGTAGAAGTGTCCCAGAAGCCACAGGACAGATGAGGATAAACCCCCAGGGCTGAAGTGTCTGACACCACAGGAGGCAAAGTAGAAGTGTCCCAAAAGCCAGAGGACAGATGAGGGACAACCACCATGTGAAAACAGAAAAATAATATGAGGCCGGGAAGCCCAAAAAGAAACACACCAACACAGGTTACAAAGAAACATACAAGTGCTTTATTTCAAGCTACAACAGTTACCAAGTCAATTGACAAACGGATAGCTATTCGGCTCTCAGTATAACATAACGAACTTCAACAAGGGTTCGATGTGTTAGTGAGAGAGACCGCATATTGGAATACCTGGGCCTTTTATACAATTTGTCCAGCCCTTGGCCAACCCTCTTGTGGGTTAACCATTCTGCGAAATATTTAATTCTGGTCTTAGGGTTCCTTGCCAGGTCAATCCTTTAATATATGCATTTCGATTAGTTTCGCTGATATAAGTAGTACATTTACATATAGATCAACGGTAGGACAAGGTCTCTGTTCGCGACTCCGACAAGTGGCCTGCAGGCATATTACTTATTCAGTTGTACGGAGGTCAGAACGGCCAGAATCTTACTCAGAATGTCATTTTCCTCCATTTTGATGTTCAGGGTGACTTTTACATAACAAGAGAACCTAAAATGGCAGCTCAATCCAAGATGGCGGCTTACATTGGTTTCTCTAAGGTCAAGAACTTGCCGTGGAGTTTGTTCGCACATGATGTTTAGACAACTTGGCGTAGGCCAATACACATACAATTGTTACAATAGGAGGCATAATATTGTTTATATTCCGACAAACCCTCCTTTTGGCCTATGCCAAGTGCTAATACCATTTCTAATGTCTTTGTAAATAACTCCATGCATTGTCATCCATACATCCTGAATCGTTATCTGTAATATCTATAGCCATTAGGTCGTTCACCAGAACCTCTTGCAACACAAACTCTTTAAATGCTGTATCTGGGGCATACATTTTGTGCCCTATCGTGCTCACTGCCTGAGCGCAACATCCCCCTAGCATTGCACATACACTAGGTAGACATTGGATACAGCAACAAAGGAGTAGCAGGATTCCCAAAATAACCAGTATGACAGAAAGCACCTTCCAACCCCAGGATCGTAGAGAATCCCAGAACCAAGCACTAATACTCCAATCTCCCACAGGAACATGCACTTCTGAACTAAGGACGTGCAAGTTCTGTATTGCTTTGAAAATTGTCGGTGAGGAATCTGGTACGAAAACACAACAAGCGGACCCCACTAATTTACATACTCCACCACGTTCTGCCAGAATGACATCTAATGCCATCCGGTTTTGGAGTGCTACCAATCTTATTGCTTTCTGTTCCAGTGTCATATTGTAGAGTATATCCGTGGTCCGGTTGATGGTTCTCTCCAGTACTCTTGCTAGCCCCCTAATATTTTCAGAATTTGCTATCTGTCCCCAAAATGGCACAACTGATTTTGTTATATCTCCCAATATTTGCCCAGGGGTATCTCCATTCTCGTCCCGCCGTGGGCAAGCCTTAGAAACTTCCAATGTACTAGCTATGAATACCCCAGGTAACAGGATTCCTAAATAACAGGTTCCCTGCCAATCCTTCGGCAACCAGGGAAATACTGTACTACCGCAAATGAAATAGACAGGCCCCCCTACATACAGAGGCCTGTTCTCTCCGGTCAAATTTACAATGTTCACACAACCTTCAAAATCTCCCATTGACCGAGTGCCATTTCTTTGTACACAGAAGGGGACTGAATCGGGGCTATGGTTAATGGAGTAGGAAGGAGGCACAGCGTCCTTATTGCCTATCGGAGCCATTTTAAAGGAAATGAGAGTTTGGAAAGGAAGAGACAGTTTATCAGATGGCCTAATAGAAGCAACATTAGGCTTACTTCTATTTGCAAAAAGCGAGCATCCCAGGGGAGTTAATTCACATTTCTCAAAATTATTTAAATTAGTTCCATCAAAGTTCCCTGAGATGCTGTCATTCCAACGGCCAAAGAATAGTGCTCCAAGAGAGGCATAGCAAGCAGTCGTTAAAGGTAAAGGGTGAATATACCATCCTAGCCCCTTGTTCCCATGTTGCGGTAAATGGGTGCAGATCCAGCAATTACTCTTATTAAAAATAGCATGCGTTGAATTCATTATTATCATTAAAGTGTTATTATGATACTTTCGTCTATGCTGGGAGTCCCTAGGTGACAGAGTATGAAGGTGTACAGAGGGAGTCAAAGCAGTAGGTACTATTTCAATTGGCAGAAGAGGCTCTAGAGGATAAATTTCTTCAAAGTACCAGAGTCCCATGGCAGTAACTATACAAATTCCAATTACTATTATCACAACACAGCAATACGTTTTCGGGGCCCAGGCACATTGTTCATTGTCCGAGTTGGTCACCCCCTTATTTACAAGTCCAATGCGAGTAGCAGCGGTGGAGGTGGCAGGCATCGTAGTTTCTCAATCGACGACCCCAATGTTCGTTGCTGGCGACACTACGGTCACGCGACTTCTTAGTCCTTCCCCAACCCTAGCCAGCAGAATCCCTTTCTTTTCAAAAACTTTCTTTTGCAAGAACAAAACTCTCAATGACTCTTTTATTTTCCAGATGCACCGGCAAAACCAATGCCGCAGTTCTATTTTCTTCGTCAAAGGTCGTACCTGGTGATTCACGGTACTGTTTGATCCGGAAATAAGGTAACGTCACTTCCTGAGGGAAGCAACGTATCAGAGGCGACGGAAGTCGCAGAACTTGAAACAACGTTTTCCGGAAGTGACCTTTCCAAAGAGTGTGGAGACAAAATGGACTGTTCCCCAAGCTCCACGGGCTCAGAGAGATTCTCTGACACACTCACAGCGCTATTTGCTACTCCAGGATCTGAGATTGTAGAATCAGCGAGGGGTTCTGCTTCTTCTGTAACGTGTGGCGTCGGGTGAGGAAGTTTCTTGACATGCGTCGCGTGGATCCAATGCTTCTTTCCAGCCACCCGCACTGCTGTCTGGGTGACCAACAGCACCTGGTAGGGTCCCCGCCAGCGAGGCACGAGGCAGGAAGACCTTTCGTAGTCCTTCACCAGGACCCAACTTCCAGGCTGAATATTGTGTCCTGGGCCCGTAAACCGTCCAGGTAAAGCTGATTGAACCTAATGATAAATGAGATACAGATTTTTAGTCAACTGGTTACAGTAGTCTACAAGCAATACATTTTCAACCTCCCTCAATGCTTTAGGCTTCAGAAGACCCCAAATATTAGCATGTCTCCCCATCACTACCTCAAATGGAGAGAGCCCAGTCTTAGTTTGAGGTGTGGCACGCATGGCTAACAATACAATAGGTAAGGCGTCCGGCCATTTCAGTTTGGTGCCGGCGCATGTTTTAGCAAGCTTATTCTTTAGGATACTGTTATGTCTCTCTACCAACCTAGCACTTTGAGGATGTCTAGCCGAGTAAAATCGCTTTTCAATGTGTAACGCTGTGCATATCTCGCAAAATTACTGCTGCAACAAAATGGGGACCGTTGTCCGACCAAATTACTCTTGGCAGCCCAAATCGTTGAAAGAATTCCTTTACCATAGTCTTCGCAGTGGTCATGGCAGTAGCATCCTTAACGGGGAAAGCCTCAACCCATTTACTAAAAGCACAAATGATCACAAGGACATATTTTAGATTGTTACACCGTTCCATCTCACTAAAATCAAAGTGGATGACCTCGAAGGGAACAGAAGGAGGCCCAAAACTACCCCTTGGAGTTACTGTCCCCTTCCCCACATTGTGCTGTAAGCATATCATGCAATTTCGGACATAGCGCTGCGCGATCTTCAAAATTTTATCATTTACCCAGACTTGTTCTAACATTTTCGTGATCTGCTGAGCACACACATGCGTAGGACCGTGTGCCATCGTAACCATCGCCAGCACATATGAATCAGGGAGCAACCATTTCCCTTCAGATGTATCCACCCAACACCCATCTTCATCTAGTTTCCCCATCCCTTCGGCCCACTTTTTAGACTCTTCTATCGTGGCATAAGCTTGGATATCTCGTACAGACCCAATACCCTCATCCATTACATTGGCATCTTTTGTTTCTCTTAGAGCATACATGTCTGCGCTAAGGTCTGTGGCCGTTTGCCTGGCTATCTGGTCAGCAAAAGCGTTCCCTTTTCCCACATCATCTATGACCTTACGATGCGCTGCACATTTCATGATCGCTAACTGACTAGGGAGCGCGAGTGCCGAGAGCAATTGCACTATCAGGGGGCCATGCTGAATCTTGGTCCCATGTGAGGTTAGGAACCCTCTTTCCGACCAGAGCCTCCCAAAGTTGTGAGCCACCCCAAAGGCGTACTGGCTATCAGTATATATGTTTACTGTATGCCCTTCGGAGAGTTCACAAGCTAGGGTCAACGCTATAATCTCTGCGGCCTGCGCGGAGTTATGCAGAATTCTCTTAGTTTCAACAACCGTACTCAATGTAGTAACTGCATAGGCAGCTGTAGATGTACCATCTGGGAGTTTGAAGCAGGAGCCATCACAAAACAGCTCCCCTTCCGCATTGCCCAAAGGAGTATCTATAAGGTCTATCCTGCCCTTCGTTTCCTGTTCAGTAGTATACAGGCAGTCATGTGATTCTTCGTCACCGCAAACAGTATTTTGCGGGAAAGGTAGGAGTTCAGCCGGATTAAGAACACAACACCTCTTAATTTGAGTGTGAGGGGCAAACAAAGTTAATTCATACCTCGTCAGCCGTGCAGAGGTGAGGTGCTGTGTTTGGGTTTTATTCAATAAGACATCTACAGAGTGAGGTACCATCAGGGTTAAATCATGACCTAGGACCATTCCCTCACTCTGTTTTACAGACGCGGCAGCAGCAGCGACAGCTCGCAAACATCTTGGCATAGCGCATGCGACAGGATCAAGGGCGGAAGAGTAGTAGCCGCACGGTCTATTCTTCCCTCCGTGTTCCTGTGTTAACACAGCCAAAGCACATTCATCACATTCATGCACAAACAACACAAAGACCTTATTGTAATTTGGAGTACCCAGAACCGGTGCAGAGCATAACGCGGCTTTGAGAAGCTCAAATGATCATTGATGTTCCGACTTCCATGGCAGCGGCGAAGAAATGCCCTTCTTCGTCAAGGCCAACATCGGTTTTATCACTAGTGAGAAGTTCGGGATCCACAGCCTACAGTAAGGAGCCATACCTATTAAGGCTCTGACTTCCTTCTGTGTATTTGGAACAGACATGCCAGAAATGTGTTTTATTCTTTCAGGTGTCAATCTTCTCCCCTCCTTTGACAGGAGATAGCCTAACTAGGCGACCTCCTGACAACAATATTGAAATTTCTTAAGCGAAGCTTTATGACCATGTTCAGCCAAATGACTAAGCAACAATACAGTGGCCCTCATTACGACCCTGGCGGAAAGCGACTGACCGGAGCGCCACAGCGTAAATAGCGTTTCCGCCATTGCACGAAGGAGCAAAGTGCGGCCCATTCCGACCCATCGGGCACGAGCACCACGGCATGGCGGAAGTGCAAAGTCTGCGATGGCGGAAATGACCCCAAAACGGCCCACACCGCCGCCGTACGGCGCCCTAGGTGCAATACCGCCACCCCTCTTAGCGGTCACCGCAGTGTGCGCCTACCGGAAAGTACGGTGGCCGGAAATATACGGAAACGGAAGTGAAAACATGGGCCCGGAACGGGAAACATCCCGGCGTACACCTATAAATACACTAAAACCACACAACCACTAAAATCACTACCCTGAAACACACCCCAACCCGTCAACCACCCTAGCGAAACCAAGAAAAATGGGAAAAGTAGCGAAGAAAGCGTGCGACCGCAAGCGGCAGGTCCACTTCTCCCGTGAGGAACTCACCGTGCTAACAGAGCCCCTCCAGGAGAATGCTGCCGTCGTCTTCTGCACGCAAATGACCAGGACGGCACTTGCAAACAAGAAGGCCATATGGGCTCTGGTGGCACAGCGGGTAAGTGCGGTGGGGACCGCACCCCGCACCCCACAGCAATGCCGCAAGCGATGGGACGACCTGCGGATACGCGTCCGCAGCATACTCTCTGCCAACCGCAACATTGCCACAGCCACCGGGGGAGGTCCTGAATCACCCATCAAGTTGACCCCCTGGGAAGAAATCTGTGCCTCCACCATCGGAATGGAGAGCATAGAGGGAGTCGGAGGGATGGAGAAAGGAGTGCAGACATCCGAAGATTCAGGTAGGTGGGCCAGATAAAACAATGCCAAATCCACACAGTCCATCCATGTGAAGTACCATGCGTCCACATAGTGCAACAGAAACACATGTCCAGGAGAACGTCCACACACATCGGCCTGCAAGCGCACGTTAAAACCCACAATAAATACATAAATAATTAAAAACCCCTAATACACGCACTACACGTGCAGCAGGCACACCCTAACTGCAGGCTGCCAGACAACTGCACCCTCACTCCACACACAAATCAAAGCACCTCCAAGGTCCCGACCCAAATCACCCTCAGGTACCACCCCAATGCATGTGATACAATGCCATTCCAATTCCCACAGACCCATCAATAACCCTCGCCCTCCTTTACTCCACCACAGGGTCCGATCCAAACGACGAGCTACAGGACACCCCTACCAGCACACCTGCAAAGAGGGCCAAGACCAACGGCCAGAGACCCTCCACCTCAGCTGCACGCATCAAGACACAGCAGCAGCACAAATCAGGTGGCAGCACAGAGGAGGGAACATCAACAGGCACCCCAGCAGCCAGCATGCCCACAACACCACCACCACAGGTCCCCCCAATGGATGCCACAGAAGGCACTGCCTCTGGTGGCAGCAGCACCATAGGTGACACCCCATTGATGGCAGCATGCTCGGACACAGAAAACGGGGATGCCGAAGTCAGATCCATCCATGACCTGTCCCAATCCCCCTGTCTGTTCCATCCCGTACAACATGAGGATACCACGCAGGGGCACCCACCAGACGACGACTGGCCATCCCCCACAAGCCCTGTGGCAAGGCAACATGAGGACAACAGCCCCTCTGTGACACCCCCGCAAATGGCCATGGCCCAGCAGAGGCAACAGTCCCTCGACCAGTTGATCGAACAACAGCAGCAACTGGCCACACTCCTCAAGGACCATGCCGATGAATGTGGGGGCACTAAGGCAGACATAGAAACATCAACTGAGACACTTAGGGCAGAAATGGCGAGAGGTACAGAGACGCTAAGGGCACAAATTGAGAGAAGCACCGAGAGCCTGAGGGGGGAACTGCATGCGACGTCCAAAGACGTATGTGCCGAACTTGCCGCAGTGCGCCGTGTGCTCACTGAGCTCTCGCAAACCCTTAGGGACATGCATGGACGTGAGCAGGCAGACACATCATCCGTTGCAAGTTCCGTCCAGGGCAGCCCCCAACGTAGATCTGGGAGGAACCTGCGCTCCACAGGCAGGGGTGCCCCTGATACCCGCAGAGGGGGCATGCAATAGCGACAGCCCACTTACAATGAGCATCTTTGGACACTGGTGTTCGGGGGGGAGGTAGGAGGGTGGAGGGGGTGTGTTGGGCTCACTTGGGTGGCGGGTCGATAGGGTGTTTAACATGATATCACATATGCCATAAAAAGTGCACGATCAACCAATGAGAAGTGTGGACATTGATCTTTGTGTACTAGGCCATCATAGGCGTACAGTCCATATTGTGCATGTCCCAGACACACGCAGTGCCACGAGTCCCGTGTCCATGTATCAGCCACCAGGCGTGAGTGCTAGAAGCATACATCAATGAGATGCTGACGAATGTCACGGGCCTCCGGTGCCTCGCAGACTCCATGAGGTGCTGCCACATCCCCACCCTCATCATGACCATCATCAGGTGCTTGCAGTTCTGCGTCAGGGGGCATGGGCACATTTCTACGTACGCACATGTTGTGGAGCATGACACATGCCATCACCATCTTTGCAACCTTCTCATGGCGGTACAGGAGTGCCCCGCCAGACCTGCTGAGGCAGCGGAAACGGGTCTTCAGTAGGCCGAATGCCTGTTCAATGACTACACGGGTACGTGAGTGGGCATGGTTGTAGTCCTCCTCATGCTGGTCCCGTGGGTTCCGGACTGGTGTGAGGAGCCATCTCTTCAGTGGATATCCAGCATCACCTGTATGTGGACGAGAAACGTATGATGTGGAATGCCATTGATACGTACGCACACCCCCCCCCCCCTTCCTGGCAGGTCAATGCCAATTCACATACCCCACATCATCATGCATGTAATGAGACTCACCGAGTAGCCAGGATCTGTTCCCTGCGTGTCGCTCCATGTAGCGTGGTATTGTAGAAATCCTCAAGACCATCGAATCATGGGTTGATCCAGGGAATCGGGCACAACAATGTGTAATGATCCTGTTGGAGTCACACACCATCTGTACATTCAGGGAATGAAATTGTTTTCGGTTGCGGTACTGGGCCTCCATGGCATGTGGGACGACCAATTCAACATGGGTGCAGTCGATGGCACCAATGCAACCCGGTATGCCGGCAAGTGCATGGAATCCCACTTTTGTGTTGGTTATTTCCTGCTCCGAGCGTGGTAGAGAGATGTAGTCGTCTGCGTGCTTCAGGAGGGCATCGAGCACTTGCAATAGTGTCCGTGAGAACAGTGGCTGAGAAATGCCATGCAACTGTCCGACTGTGTGCTGGTAGGTGCCTGTGGCCAGGAAGTGGAGTACAGACACCACCTTCAGTAGGGGTGGGATGGCGGTTGGGCTATCTATCATGCTGACAAGGTCAGCCTGTGTCATGTCCACAATGGCGGTTATGGTGTCCCGGTCCAGACGGTAGAGGGTGTGGATCTGCTCATCAGTGAGGTTGAACGGATGTGCTCGGAGGCGTGGGATTGCGGGCTGCCTGCGTGGTGGTAGTGGCTGTGCTGGCAGCCCTTGCTGGCCCTGCCTTGGCCTCCTCCTCCTCCTGCGTCTCCTCCGTGCGGCTGGTTGTAGTTGGTGTTCGTCTTCTTCTTGGAGTCGGAGCGCTTGCAGTGCTATCAGGTCCCCCAGGGCCAACATCGCGAGCCCTGCCGGTAGCATTTCGGTGTGGTTGTGGGAGGAGACTGGCTGTGCAATTTATGTGTTTTCAGGCTGTATGGCCTCCACCTGTGGTGATTGATTCCACCTGTGCAAACTGCTCTCCCCTTTGGCCGAGCACGTCCCGCGCACAACGCTGCAAATCGGGGAATTGTATCTTGCTATTGCAACCATGTATTTGTACCCGATGGCCGTGTAAGATTGGTTGATATGTTCATTCTGCTGTGGTCCCATTGTTTCCCATACTATCTGTGCAGTCGCGAACTGACTTGTGAGGGGTCAGTGGAACGTAGTACTCGAGTAACGGTGGACCCTCATGCATCACTGCACCGAGGTTCAACGACGGGCGGGGCGTCCCATTCGTGGGTGAAGGCAGTTGCCATTTTCACACACAGCCGCACTCGATGGAATAATTAGTGATTTCAAACGGCCACAGATGCCTTTTCGACGTGATGTTGCAAATGAGGAATTCGAGGGGCGGCGCTTTCGGTTTCCAGCTAGCGGCGAGGAGATGCCCACAGGTCTGACTGCAAATGTAACGTTCTATTGTTCTATGTCCTTGAGACAGGGCCCATGGCGAGGGAGCAATGATTGATATGAATAGTTTGGGATGCGCAATAGCTACGTGGGCGATGAGGCCGTCCGTTCCCAAAAACATGTTACTTCACAACACTGGAATTACGGGCTTGGGCACTGTGGATTTAGCAGGCTGCATAACGCACGGACTCAATGGATGTTTCTAATGTTATGTGAGTAATTATTCAGGCATTTTGATCCCGGGATGAGGGAATGATGGATGGATGCATGGGCAGGTGATTTGATACAGAGTTTGCCATGTACAGGGCTTCTTGGGATCTATCCGCCTCCCCTACGCTATGTGATGCAGGGCTGCCATTGTGGGACCATCGTCCATCTGGCCTTGTTGAGCCCTCCCTGTCTCGAGGCGCCCTCAGACACTTGTGTCCATGCACGTTAACATTCCCATCTGATGGAATCTGTTTTGACAGACGCATGCACAGGTACACTCGTTTGTGATGGTGTTTGCACCTCGATATAGATGGCTATGAGTCGCAAGTGGTTTTGGGGTGGTGATGATCCTTTTGGTTGGGCTAGCATGCATATGGCTGTGGATTTCGTGTGATCATTGAAGTGAGTAGTTGGAATGTAGTTCTGATGGCCATTCTGTTCTTTTTCTTTTCTTTTGGTTGACAGGTATCTCCTCCCCTTTTGCCACTGCCATCTGTATGCCACTCCTGCTGATGGATTTTACTCCCGACACCTGCTGCTTCGTGTTAATCAGTGGAGCAGCATTATGATCTTATGGGACGATCGCCAATGGCCCACATGCCCTTACGCAGTACTGGTGGCTCGGAGCAACATTTCGGCCTTTCAGCTGGACTAGTGCCTCCCCATTGGGTCGGCCCTGCGGTTCTGTGCGCTTCCATGTTGCCTTTTCGTACGTGATTGTGGCTCTGTGTACCATGGGGGAACAGGGCGACACACAGGTAGTGGCTGGTCATTTCTTGCGGAAGCAGCCCACAATGGTGATTGGTGTTTTGGAGTTCATGGCCTGATGGCTGTATGGGCTTGGTGATTTTGATGTGCATTAAATTTCTATTCGGATTTGGCCCGTGTAGCGTTTTTCTTTGCAAATGATGTGGCATATGCCAATTTGGGGGGCGATGTATTGTGAGGGGATCTGCATCGGGTTCCGGCTTCGGGGTTTAGTTGCGTGGTACTGTACTGGCCGCGTTTGCCTACGAAGCCCAGTGAGGTCAGGGATGGGGGCTGGCAATATGACAGTTTGAATGTTGTCATGCTCAGGGGCGGGGGATTGGGTTTTGTGTGACAGATGCCGGTCAGCCAGGTGGACTGGTGGAATGATGTGATTTTCGGAATATTGCTGGTCACAGGTGCCTGTGTTTGCGTGCGTTTCTTGGTGGGGGACTGTGGTCATGTCCATTGGGATGGCTTCTGTATTCGTGCCATCTGTGCCCTGCAGCTCCCATTGGCCCCTGTTGTGTTTCTTTTGTTCGTTGGCATGCATGGGTGACTTGTACATTTCAATGGTTGCATTGTGGCTTCATTACACCTACGGGGAGTTGTACTTTGTGGGCAGGGAGCGGTGTACAGGCACTCAGTGGGGCCGTTTACGGTTGATTCGCGATGCCGTACTTCTCGCCATGGCGGAATGGTACATTACGCCATGCCTGATGGCGTTAGGTACATGTCCGCTAGGGTCGGAATTGGCGTACCGTTGCACCATGGTGGTGTTTGCGGTTTGGCATGGCGCGCGCGCGCGTGCTTGGTGCAGTTAGCGTTGGCGTTCACTACGGTGTCGCTAATGGCTTCGTACTTTGCGGTGACGGGTCATAGTCGCACCGAGCGCTATTCGATGGCGGTATTGCATTTCCGCCATCGTTTTTCGATTTCCGCCAGGGTCGTAATGAGGGCCAGTGCCTTCTTTACAAGCACTTTCAGAATCTGCAGCTAAAAGCAAGTCATCGACATACTGAAGCAGTGTACAAGTAGATGGCAATTCAAGGGTGTCAAGCTGCTCTTTCAAAGCCCTGCTTTAAATGCTTGGACTTCCAGTATAACCTTGAGGTGCACAAGTAAATGTGAATGAATGTCCCCCAAGGTGAACGCAAACAAATATCTACTATCCTTGTGTATAGGAATACTGAAGAAAGCATTCTTCAGATCCACAACACTAAAGTGAGTAGCTGTAGCAGGGATCATCGTTAGTATCGTTGTCACATCAGGCACAATTGGAAATTGTGGGGCGACAACTTTATTAATAGTGCGTAGATCAATTATGAAACGGAATGGGATTGCATTGTCGCCTTTCTTGTACACGGGTAAAATCGGGCTGTTACATAAACTACCTCCAATCTCTTCGATCACTCCTCGATGCACAAAATCGGAGACAATGCACTTCAAAGCACGCTCGCCCTCAACTGATATTTTATGTTGCGGAATGCATGGTAGTTTAACTCCATGTTTCAAAACTATTTTAATGGGTTCAACCTGTAGTACCCCGACATCATTGTCGTCAACCGCCCACAAACATTCCGGGACAACGCTAAACTCAGGAGGCAATGGTCGAGTCAAAAACTGAGAACTGGGAAGTTGCTGTGGTGAAACCGCCAGTCGCACTCCGTCAGAGGAACAATGAATTACTGCATTTAATTTCTTCAACAGATTTAACGCCATCAAATTCTCTCCACAGTTTGAAGTCAGGAGGAATGGACAGTGGTCCGTAAAGGGACCCAAAGAAACAGGCACCGGCGAAGAAACCGGACAAGCAACTTGTATGCCAGAAAACCCCACAGAAACATTAGTTTGCCCTGACAGTGGAATGTTTGGAACCCGAGAATGATCAATGGAGCACTTCTGTGCTCCAGTGTCTATCAAAAACGGATGTTTCCTATTCCCCACTAACAATTCAACGTAGGGACCTTTTTGACTAACGGGAATAGGTGAAGGTTCCAAACCCTGCTTCGGGCAATCCTAATAAAATAAAATGTCGTCGGAAGGAAGCTCTTCAGAATGGTAGGCATCAGGAGGGTGATCAAATATGTTTCTCGTGTCCACACTCGAAGTCTGATTATCCCGTGAAAAAGGTTGCTGAGGATCTTGCGAGAACTGACCTCTATCAGGGCCCCCCACTCCGGGGCGACCTCTAGGTCGTCTACCCATACTCCCAAATGTGTTGTTTGACCTCTGCCGAAGGACGGGGCACTGTGCACGCCAATGACCTTCCTGGCGGCAATAGGCACATTGATTAATGTACACAGGACCCAAGGGGACGTTCCCTTTCGGAACATACTGACCTCTGGTCTGTGAATTACCTCCTCTGGGATTTCTAACAATTTGCTGTAACAATACTTTAGTCTTCGAATATCCTTTCGTCTTCTCTATTCTCTCTTTTTCATTATTAACACGGTTCTCATAATACTGAGCCATGTGCAAAACTTCAGATTGGGATTTCGCTTGCCAACCACTCTCAGAGGACATAATCTGTGACTGGATGTCGGGCAGCAATCCACGTACACATTTGTCCACAAACAACCTTTTCCCAGACTCTGTGCCCAAGTCCTGTCCACTGAAGTCAGAGAATACCTGTTCGAATCGATTAAAGAATTTGGTGGCACCTTCAGATTTTCCTTGAACACAGGCCGTAAGCTTGTCCCAAATAATTATTTTCTCAGGAATTATGGTTTTCAATTTTGCGACAATTCTATCAGGCAAAGTGAGTATTACCTGAGGTGGTTTCTCACCAGCTGGTCTTTCCCCATCAAACCTAGTTATGTTAGCCCACGTATCTCCCAACCATGGCACATCGTCTATTGTTCGAACCTGCTTCCATAAATCTACGGGCAGGAGTACAGGGAATAGCAAGTCAATATCACTTAGGGTGAACACAGAGGATTGTAAAACGGACTCTATCTCTTTGTAGAATCCTGTCGGATTTTTCCTAATATCGGGAATTGATTGTCTAATAGTGTTCACTTCCTGTCGCGAAAACGGAACGTGAACAAATTGCGATACATAATGTGCAGGGATGTCCACAGCGGGTGCACCTGTCCCAACGTTAGCGGGAATCTCAACCTTTGGGACAAATGCCGGAGGAACCTCTCTCATTGGCAACTGAGATATAGGTAATTTCGATCGCTTACTAAGCAACAGAGCCAGGTCGAGCGCTAAGGCAGCCGAAGAAGTGTCGGGTGAAAAAGCCCTCTTACAAATACCCAATAACTCTAAAGGACAACTAACCTTCTTCCTTACACATTCATCCTGCAGGTACTGAACCATTACCTGAATCACCTTCCTCTGCATTTCTACTGTATACTGACTATACGTGTCATATACTTCATCCGGTGGTATCGATGAATCCGAGATCCATTGAATCGCATCTTTGGTACAAATTCGTACTTCCTCAGATGCCGATTTACGACACGGAAGGAACTGTTTCTGTACATACATACTGTCGTCTTCATCATCCTCATCCCGTAATCTTTCTAAGTCCCTTCTATACTCAAATAACCTCTCAACATGACCATGTCCTTTCTCCTCAGTGTCCCTCGAAAGCGCTAAAGTATTTAGATCCCTCAACCCTTGTGGGAGATCTGTATTATGTAATCTACCCCACATTACACATAAATGAGTCCCCAAACCTTCAGTAAAAACATTTTTCTCGGGAAAATTACCCATATTTGATAATGTGGAGAAAACGTCAGCTTGATCACCTCTCTCCATACAATGCTTAGCCCATGCAAATAATTCCCGTTTCTTTTCTGCAGAGACAGTATTTTGAGTAACAATCTTTGACCCCGCACCCTGATCAACTTCAGTCAGTACAGAACCACTCGGGAGCGGAGGTGCGGGCAAATTCAATGGAGGTGCGACTATCGGCGCAAGGGGAAGGGGTGGTAGAGTAGATGGAGGAACAACAACTAGAGGAATAGGAACAATAGGTTGTACAGGGGGAACAGGACTTTCAGCAGGAATAACAGCAGGAATAACAGCAGGAATGGGCAGAGCACCAGGGAGAGGATCATACGGAGGTGGCGCAGAGGCACCAGGCCTGCGTTCGTTTAACAATTTATCAATAAATTCTTCGGAAACATGAAAATCTTTAGAGGGATAGATTTTCTGGATACCGAGTGAGAAAGCCCTATCCATATTCTTGACTGACTCTGAATGTTTTTCCTTATCATATAACAACGCCTTTTCGTCATTCGTTTTATGACGGCGTGCATGTTTATCCCTACTTTTAAGCTGCTGCAACGCTTCTTTTTTCCAATTCTGCAAAACATCAAATGCTGCAGGTCTGGCCTTCTTCTTTAGCAAGGCCGAATCTAGGTATTCAATACGGGGGATCTCGAAACTACCATTGATTGGCCACTGAAATTCGGAGGCATGTCTGGTTTGTCTGTGCCAAATATCATTAAATACTATACTTCCAATGCCATGCTTACAGTACATAGTACTCGCCGGCGACCCCTCCTGTGGTGCCGGGTGGCTAAATTCCAAAGATTGTCGATCGCTGCGGAACAGAGCCCTAAAGCAGCTAGACAATTTCCCAGGCATTTCACAAAAAATTGGTGTTACCTGGTCAATAATTGTGTCTGCAGATACAATACGCCAAATTCAAATTGTCAGGGTTAAATTAAGAGCCGGGTCACGACTACACCTGACCAAACCTAAGGAGGACCGTACAGTTTACCAAAGAATTTACCTAACAAATTTTCCCTTGTGTTTGGTGGTTTCGACAAATCTGCCCGCCTCAAAAATGGACCCTCGTCAAGATGCCGTGTCAGACCACACGACTATCGTCCAAGGATCGGATCGTGCAGCGCTGCCGAGGTATCGCGTCTCATTCGGTCGGGCCCGCAGTATCACACCGTCCGATCCCGGTACGATAGTCTGCGTCAATCCTTCAATGATCCGGCATCAATCTTGAGGGTCCCTATTCGGGCGCCAACTGTGAAAACAGAAAAATAATATGAGGCCAGGAAGCCCAAAAAGAAACACACCAACACAGGTTACAAAGAAACATACAAGTGCTTTATTTCAAGCTACAACAGTTACCAAGTCAATTGACAAACGGATAGCTATTCGGCTCTCAGTATAACATAACGAACTTCAACGAGGGTTCGATGTGTTAGTGAGAGAGACCGCATATTGGAATACCCGGGCCTTTTATACAATTTGTCCAGCCCTTGGCCAACCCTCTTGCGGGTTAACCATTCTGCGAAATATTTAATTCTGGTCTTAGGGTTCCTTGCCAGGTCAATCCTTTAATATTTGCATTTCGATTAGTTTCATTGATATAAGTAGTACATTTACATATAGGTCAACAGTAGGACAAGGTCTCTGTTCGCGACCCCGACAAGTGGCCTGCAGGCATATTAATTATTCAGTTGTACGGAGGTCACAACGGCCAGAATCTTACTCAGAATGTCATTTTCCTCCATTTTGATGTTCAGGGTGACTTTTACATAACAAGAGAACCTAAAATGGCAGCTCAATCCAAGATGGCGGCTTACATTGGTTTCTCTAAGGTCAAGACCTTGCCCTGGAGTTTGTTCGCACATGATGTTTAGACAACTTGGCGTAGGCCAATACACATACAATTGTTACAATAGGAGGCATAATATTGTTTCTATTCCGACAACCAGGCCTGAAGTGTCTGACAGAGTGGGAGGCACAGTAGAAGTGTCCCAGAAGCAAGAGGACAAATGAGGACAAACCCCCAGGCCTGAAGTGTTAGACACCACAGGAGGCACAGTAGACGTGCCCCAGAAGCCACATGACAGATGAGTAAAAAACCCCAGGCCTGAAGTGTCAGACACCACGGGAGGCACAGTAGAAGTGTCCCAGAAGCCAGAGAACACATGAAAAAACACCCCCAGGTCTGAAGTGTCAGACACCTTGGGAGGCACAGTAGACGTGCCCCAGAAGCCACACGACAGATGACAAACTCTCTCCAGGCATGAAGTGTCAGACATCATATTGTCTAACACTATAGTGTCTGACCAATTCCCTGTGTGTCCATCCCTCCCCTGTCCTCTTCCCGCCCCACTCCTACCTACCCAGCCCATGATTGGCTGCTTCCTCCAGGAAGTAGCCCTCTTTATGGTGTTGACTTTACTGTGTTGACTCCTGCCATTGTGTACATTTTGCTACGCTCAGAGTTTAGTTACTGTGTGACTCCTGCCATTGTGTAAATCTTCCTGCGCTCAGATGTCTACTTACTTTTGTTGACTCCTGCCATTGTGTAAATCTTCCTGCGCTCAGATGTCTAGTTACTTTGTTGACTCCTGCCATTGTGTAAATCTTCCTGCGCTCAGATGTCTAGTTACTGTGTTGACTCCTGCCATTGTGTAAATCTTCCTGCGCTCAGATGTCTAGTTACTTTGTTGACTCCTGCCATTGTGTAAATTTTGCTGTGCTCAGAGTTTTAGTTACTGTGTTGACTCCTGCCATTGTGTAAATCTTGCTGCAATCAGACGTCTAGTTACTGTGTTGACTCCTGCCGTTGTTTAAATCTTGCTGCAATCAGACGTCTAGTTACTGTGTTGACTCCTGCCGTTGTTTAAATCTTGCTGCAATCAGACGTTTAGTTACTGTGTTGACTCCTGCTATTGTTTAAATCTTGCTGCGCTCAGAGGTTTTGCTAGGTGAACTATTAGACCATAGCTACTTTTGAATTCTTGTGAATGTTGAGAATACAGCCTCTGTTGAATCTGGGAGAACTATTAGAGTATGACCTCTGCTGTATCTGTGGGAACTGTTGGAGTAAAGCCACTGTTGAAACCTGCAGAACTGTCATAATATAGCCACAGTTGAATCGAGGAGTACTATTAGAGTAGAGCTTCTGTTGCACTCACATAAAATGTAGAATACAGCCGCTGTTGAATATAAGAGAACTGTTAAAGTACAGCCACAGTAGAATCTAGGTGAACTATTTTAGTACATCTACTGTTGAACACATGTGCAATTTACAATATAACCACTCTTGAATCTAGGAGAACTGGTAGAGTATAGCCGCTGTTGAATCTAGGAATACTATTAGAGTATAGCCACACATGGAGGACACCTTGAGTGCTGTTGGGGCTGGATATTATCCGAGATTGCGAGATTGCTGCTGCACGTTAGCTCAGCCTCTCCTTGGATTTCCTGCTGTTTGCGTTTTAACTTTCACACTTTCGCCCATGACGTAAACTATGCTATTGGATGTACACTTCTATTGCTGGATTGGAAGACCTCCGCCTACTAACACCTTTAATCTATATAACTGCCAGGGCGTGCGCTCATGTGGAGTGCACCCTGAGTGCTGTTTAGGTGTTCAGCTGGTCTGCTGGTGGTGTTAGTCCAGCATAAAGGTGCTGTAGCCATTTGCTTACAATAATTAAGGAAGAAGTGATATTCCTACTGTTTTCTTTTCATTGACATCTACTATTGTATTGTACAATTGACAACCTAAAAGCGTGTTATAAAGGCCACTCTTTCCTCTGCTTTCGATATGGTCAACCATGCCATCCTGCTAAACTGGCTCAGTGATAACCTGGGTATCACTGATCAGGCCCTGGCCTGGCTGACCTCCTATCTCACTGATTGACCCTCCCAGGTCCAACTGGGGTCCTTCCTCTCTCCTCTCTCTCTCTCTACCTGTGCTGTTCCCCAGGGGTCTAATCTTTCCCCCTGGCTGTCAACCAATACCTGGCACCTATTGCCCACCGCATAGCCACCTTCTGCTCTAACTTTCAGTGTTATGTGGATGACACTCAGCTATTCTTCAGGCTCCCCTCAGCTGCTTCTACTCCTTCGCTCATTCCTGACTGTTTTTCTCTAACTCAGGAGTGATGTGCCACCAATGATCTCTGCCTTAATGCCAGTAAGACTGAGATACTCGTCTTTGGAACACTAGCTCCCTCCTCTCCTCTCACTCTTTGGCAGCCCACCCTGGGCCCTTTTCCTGCTCCTACCTGTGAGGCTAAGAACCTCAGGGTCATCTTCTACTCCACACTCTCGTCTCTAAGAAGTCAAACTAACTACTGCACCTCCTCAGAGGTATTCTTCCCTTCCTCCCATTCCCCCAGAGGCTACCTGTCACCAAAGCTCTGATTCTCTCTAGGCTGGACTACTGCAACAGCCTCTTTCTAAATCTTCCTGCCTCTACTCTGGGTCCTCTACAGCTCATCCAGAACAGGACTGCGAGACTTGTCCTTGGCCTCAAGCCCAGGCATCGTATCTCTCCAGTGCTGAAACCTTTTGACTGGCTCCCAGTGGCGGAAAGGATCAAGTTCAAGACCCTTTGCATTGTCTACAAGGCTTTCTTGGGCCTTGGACCACACTACCGCCAACTCTCTCTTCCCAAATACCTGCTTTCTCCAGCTCCCCACTCCTCCACCCCCAATTTTCTGAGGGTCAGTCGCTTTTCCAAGCAATGAGTTGGGGGCAGATCTCTTTCTTCGGCTGGGCCACCCTCTGGAACAGCCTCCCTGCCTCTCTGCTACTTGAGCAGAAACATCTCTGGTTCCGGGAGCAACTCAAGACCTTTCTCTTTGCTTCTGCCTTCTCTCTTCCTCTACCTTGCTGATCACCTGCCTGATCCATGCACTGGTCACATGTTCACCTTCTGAATCTGGGCCCAGGTCCCTGCCTGTCTAGCTGCAAACCTGCACTTCCCCTTGGCTCTGCCAGCACTTTGGTCAGTATGTATCTGTTACCATGCAGTCCCCTCTCTTACACTTATTCGCCATCCATTGGCTGCACTTTGAGTAGCTGCACTTTCCACCTGTTGGCTGCCCTCTTGTTTTTCTCCTTGTCCCGCACTTCTCCACCCTCCCCATCACCCTCGGCACTTCTCCCCTACCCCCTTCCCTGATCTTGCACAATCCGAATTAAACAAGGCCTTGTAAGTTCATTGTTTTTTCCGCCCTTTGCTTCTGCCTCCTTGTCTTGTCGCACCTAGAAACACTAGTGTACAGTCGCGTTATAAATGCCATATCATATCATATCACATCATATCATTGAGATGGTATACGCGGATCTCTTAAAAACAAACATGCCAAAACCTTTGCATTAGAGAGGAGGAGTCTCTGAAAAGTTCTCCCCATCTATGTGTGTGAAGTGGGGCTTATCGAAGTTAAAAGTGGGAGTGGGTCTAGAAAGAATTCCAACTTTAAGCTCAGACTTCCAGCGTTATATGAGACCACCACAATCCAAACATTTGTTAAAAAAGTATAAGCCTCTAATTCACAACTGGAGGAAAGGGTATATTTAATGAAGCCTCTGATTGTGTTTGAGGACATCGCGGACTCCACCATATTGGCTTGTGCAACTTTGATGGAAGGTGGGGAGGGTGCTCCTCCGTATTCAGTGAGTTTTTAATGATTTGGGTTGACGCTTTGTTGAAACAGGAATGTTCACCTCAAATGGTATGGCAGGGGGAGGCTGGAGACCTTCTCCCTCCTGTGCTGATCACAACCTTGGCCTAGGTTCATGTTGGCAAAGTGAATGTGAACTCATACATCCCTTCCAGAAAGGATTCTTTACTTGAACCGCTAAGGGCTGAAAAGAGCGTGGCAAATGAAGACACTTTGACTCAAGAGAGTGGACCCTTAAGAGACGCTCCAGCACCTATAAATTGCATGCAGTCAAGGCAAGGATTAAAGGGGATTCCAAGGAGGGGATATAAGTCCATGATACCCAGAGGTCAACGAGCCATGGGCCTAAGGGTTTGAACCTTTCAGGCTCTCCTATACTTTATGCAGAGTCGTTGGATTCATCATTAAGCTCATCGATCTAATTTGTACACCCGACTCCAAGAAGATATTTCGGCTTGGTACCTCCGGGGGCCCCTATGCTAGAAATTATCTAACGGCAATGAATACAACAATGTCATCAATGGCAATATTATATGAATCCTTGCATGGAAACATTTCTAAACAAGTGGCCCTGTTATCGACACTCAACATGAAGGTATCTCATGTTGAGGACCAGCTAACGATAATGATGCCCCTTGCTTCTAATTCCCGAGATCCAATCCTGTCCGCAACAAATTCCCCAAAGGAAGAACATTCTTTAATACCAAAGGGGGTTCAGGAAGAATTGGCCAAATCATCCACCTTTGTTCGGGAGATATTCTCTCAGAATGATATTGAACCTATTTTAATGGGATCTATAGCAGAAGTAGTAAAAATCCTTCCCAAGGTTTTATCTCTAATATTGAAATTTGCTGAACAGGAACCCCCACAGCAAGTATTTACTATATTCTCAAAAGGGAAAGGACGAGGTAAAAGCTCCCAGAGAAAACGGCAAAATCAAAAAACTTGAAACAATCTATTAGACTGTTAATTTCAGGGTCCTGAAAATCTTTACGAGCATTTTCGATCCCTCCTAGACTTTACACTGGCCGGAAGAATAAGCGGAAACGAAATCGAAAGACGCAACAGAATGAAACTCCCAAGTCAGTGAACATTTCGAGCCTGAGCTCATTGCAACCGAGCTTGAGGGCAATGTCTCAAAATGAGATGAATCTATCTTCTTTTATAGAAGCTTTGAATGTAATGACTCATTCAATCAATGAATCGTTAATTTTACTAGACCAGAGCTTGAACCATCAAGAGGAACAACCATTGAAACAGTTTGTACCTGACCATCCTCTTTTAGAAACCCATACAGTGGTCTGTGGCCAAAGGGCCAATCGACATACTAATCAGGAAGGCCCTCAATCGCTTGCGGTCTGAACATTAGAACAGAAGAGACTCTCAAGTAACAACTCAAAAAATCTGCACTTAACCTATGGGGTGTAATCCATCCAGCATTTCAACCAGAGCTGGTTCAAGAACATAACTAGAGAATGACACATTCAACCCAGTTGGATGTAGCAGAGAAGAGACTACCCGTAAATCCCCCATTCAATGGGAGGAAGGAAAGTCCCTGCTACAAGCCTTTGGGCAATGGTTGACAGAGACACCCAAGGGATTGAATATCAGACCTTTTTGCCATGTCATCGCCTTCTTTTGGAAAGGGTGGAGGCTGCAGGGCATCAGTGAACTTTAAATAGCTCTAATGTTCTGGGCCTTTTCTCCACTATCCCTGTTCTAAGGGCTATTCAATTAAGTGACTTGGCCCAAACTGAATGTGTTATTGGTTATGATCTCTATAGAGGGCTTGTGCATGTTCCCTCACAGTTGGTATTAGAAGTCTTATTATCAGCTAGAAGTCAATCGTGCTCCCTGTGTTATGAGATTGGGAAATTACTTAGAACACAGCCCCTTTATAATGGTGGACAATCTAGATAATGCCTGAACCCAAGGTGAAGACATTGCCATTTTTTACCATGAGGATAACATGTTCACAGGCAAACTCCAGGGGGAATCAGGGGATTTAAATCATTAAAGCTATGCCACAGACACAATTGGGGGAGGACTGGTCCTGGGTGCTGGGAGCCTTAATTCCTGGAGGATGACCTTAACTATCTAATGAAAATCTGCCTACCCAACCAAAAATGGAGTTGTGAAACACTGGAGGTTCTAAAAATCTATTAAATAGAATGTATAATCCTTTAAGCTCCTTGGACATTGTATGCCTCAAGGGAAATTGGCTCACGACCCTGTCCTTTTGGGGTGGCTACCCACTGATCCTACTGCAAGCCATTAAAGGAGCTAAAGGGAGACCAACATCAGGGCAATCGACCGCTTGTCGTAACAGGCTGGGGTTTATAGCATTTGTAAAGCGCTCCTAGCCGTTTATAGGTCAAAGGATCGACTGCAAAGGGCCGAATGACAAAAGGTTCGAGTCAATAGTCTCGAAAACAAAAGGTTTGAAAATTATTATTTTTAAAAAAAAAACACTTTTTTTTACCTACATGGAAACCCAAAAAGAAATATATAATTTTTTTTTTAAAATCGAACCTTTGGTTTTCGACCCTATTGACTCTCACCTTTTGCATTCGAGCCTTTTGTAATCAATCCTTTGACTGGACACCCGCCTAGCCCACGGGCATCTGTACACTGGTTGCATTGAATGATTTGAGGACAAAGCGGTCAGCCAACTTACATTTTGCATGAAGCTGGATGCTGGTTACAATAGGGCGCAGTCCAGCCCTATGGTGTTGTTACTTTGAGAATGAGCAATTGGCCTACCTAAAGTGTCAAGGTGGCTTTAGGAGATTTAGGAGTCAAGTGCGAATAGCCAGGTTTGTAGGTGTTTTCAGAAGGACCAAAGGGAGGATTCTGATCTTAGAGCACGTGGGTGTGTGTTCCAGTATTCAGCTGCCACCAATGGGAAGCAACGGCCTCCTGCCTTGGTTTGCTTGAATCCGGGGATGTCAAGGAGGTGTGAGTAGGCTGCACGAGTGGGCCTATTGGATTAAGGTTTCGAGAATTTGCCTGATAGGTATAGAATTTAATACGGTTGCGCACCGGCAGCCAATGGGAATCCTGTCTGGCAGATGAGACATGCTCTGTTTTTAATATTCAAAGCTGCTCTTAACGCATTGTTTTGTATTAATTAGATTTTTTGGATGTTACCTGTGGTTGTGCCTCCGAAGAGGGCAGTGCAGTAGTTGATCTTGGAGAGAATCAGTATTCTAGCTAGTGTGATGCAACTCTCGGGGGTCACGAGGGTCTGCTAGCATTTATGAGTTTGGCCATGTATGCTGCTGCTGAAGGGATTGCGTTCACGTGGATTGTAGTTAGTGTAGACACATTTTTCGTCCAGTAAATCAAAAAGAGGCTTTGCAAAAATGTTGTACAGAGTCAGGGTGATGCACGAGACTTGGAGGACCCCGCTGGTGACTAATGCTGGGGGTGCCGCCGCACTATTGAAGAAAACCCTCATTGTCCAGTTGGAGAGGAAGGATTCTATCCAGGGTATGGCTTTGGGAGAGAAATAGGCCGCTGATGAGAAGTGTTGGGAGAGGATTTTATGGTCGACTAAGTTGAATGCTGCCGAAAGGTTGAGTAGAAAGAGGATGGTCATGTTGCCATTGTCAATGATTTCATCCATTTGTTTTTTTAGGTCCACGAGTGCAGTTTCAGTTCCATGACCTGGTCAGAAAGAAGCCTGATTGGCGCGGGTCAAGGAGGTTGTTAGATTACAGTTATTTCTGGATTTGAAGGTAGGCAGCTTTGTCTAGCATTTTGAGTAAGAAGCGTACATTTGTAATGGGGCGGTAGTTAGTAGGTATGTATGGGTCGAGAGTCAGTTTCATTAGGAGATGAAGAACCCACACGTAGGTTCTAGGTTTTAGGTTGGTGGGGATTTGTCCAGAGGAGAAGGAGTTATTGATGAGAGATGCTAAAAAAGAAGGCGAGTTCCGTCGCACAGTTTTTGACGAGAGAGGCTGGGCAGATATCGCCTTGGCATCTAGAGGGCTATAGGCCTTGGATGATTTTTGTGACTTCTGGGGTGGAGACTAAGTTGAACTTGAAAGGTTCCAAGCATTGGTGGGTTAGTGGAAAGGCGGTGGGCTGTATTTCACTTGGCGGAAGTTTGATGTTTTTTGTCTTCATTTTAATTTGGAGTCTGGCAATTTTGTCAGTTAGGGCTTTTGGGATGTTTGAGCACCAACTGAGGTCTTTAAGGAAGCTATCTGGGAGAGTGACTGGTGATTCCAGTTATTTCAGGATGGCAAGGAGTTCTCTAGGGCCAGAGTTGGCATTATGGATTGCTCATAGTAGGTTTAGCTTTTGGCTAGGAGGATAGCCTGTTTGTAGGATTTAGCTGGTGACCTGTAGAATACTGTGTTGGCAGCTGACAGGGACTTTTTCCACATAGCTTCAGTGGCTAGCTTAGTGGCGTGTAGAGCTTTGAGGTTAGGGGTATACTAACCATTTAAGGTGTTTTAGTGATTAACTGCCTGATTCATGGAATTATTTGCACCAAAAATGGGGATTTGTGCGCCATTCTGCACGCAAATCCCTGTTTGACAAATGGGGATTTGCAGGCAGAATGGCGCACAAATCCCTGTTTTCGGCGCAAATAATTCCAGGAATCAGGCCCTTAGATGTGCATGTCCTCGGGGGGTGGGTGGGCTACTTTGTCGATGGCTAGTTGGAGTGTTTTGTTGGAGAGCGCTACCATGGATTTAGGATTGCTAGCTACGTGTTGGTAGTTCACTATAGGTTGCAGTAGGGGGAGCATATTTGCTGGCGTGATATTGCAAGCGTTTCTTGAGAGGACAGTTGGCGCAACTTGCATCGAGGCACTTACTTGGCTATTTTTAGGGATGGAGAATGAGATAATGTTATGATCAGACCAGGGGCATGGGGAGTTTGCGGATATCTGCCAGCCAATCTAGTGTGCAGCCTTTGTTGTGAGTTGGCCTTCAGATGCTGTTCGTGAAGACTAGTACTTCAATACTGTTGGCTAGAGCCAGTGCATTGGTGTCGGAGGGGTTGTTAAGGCCTAGGTTTACGTCACCCAATAGTTTAATTTTAGAGAAGGGCTTACTGTTGTTAGAGAGGAGGAGTGCAATGTCTTCCTTAAAGGAGAGCAATGGGCCAGTGGGTCTGTGTACACTATGGAAGTTTATAGCAGAAGTTTTGAATAGGAGTACATTGATGGAGAGCAGTTTGGGAGGAAATACTTGGTTTGTCATGTCCTTGATATCTGGGTGATTCTTGGCAATGATGGCCACACCTCCTCCTTTGGTAAGCTGTCTATTCTTATGGAAGATGGTGTAGTTGTCAGGGATGGAGAGTGAGAGAGCAGATTCTGCGGCTTCCTGCAGCCAGGTTTCGGTGATGGCTACTGGATCTAGGTTGTATGCCGTTATGAGATCAGATATGTCAACAGTGTGGGCCTGGAGGGATCTGGTATTAATAAGCGCTCCTTTGAGGTGTGCAGTGGATGCGTCTATGTTACTTTCGCTAATGACAGGGATAGCCTTATCTGTTGCATTGGATTTGCAGGTGAGGGTCATTGTGGGAAGTTTGTTGGACCCGTTGTTACTCGCTGAGGTGGTAAGCTCTGCTGAGTGTGAGTCACATGCAATAGTAGGGGGAGCAGGAATCTAGGCAGCTTGGTGCATTGAGGATAGTTTGGATACAATGCTCAGGAGTACATGTGGCCACAGGCTTAGTGGAGGCTGCAAGCCGGTGAGTATATATGGCAATAAGCTTGGTGGGGCACTAGGATCTGGCAAACAAGTGGGATCAGGTATAGTAGGCAAACAAATGGTGATCAGCAAGGTGGGTACCCTTGAATCTTGGGTGGCCGCCAATTTGTTTTCCCAGTTGACATACTAAATTGGATAAGCAAGGAGGGAGTAAATCAAGGCAACTTCGCACTAACAAATTTGTATTGGTTGAATATCTACGCAGCAACCCTAAAACATTGACTGTTATAGTTGCGTGTGACTTGAACATGACATGCATTCAGTTTCAAGGACCCCCAATATTTAAAAGAGAAAAAAAGTGGTTGGATTTGATGAATGAGAGGGGCCTTTGTATGCTGAATGGCTCTGCAATGGATGATATTCCCCCCTGTCACCCTTGGCGGAGGGATAGGCATACAGCAATAATGTATTACTTTTTTTTGTTTCAAGGGATATTTTCATGGGGATCGAAGAGTTAACTGTATTTTCACAAGTTAATAGTGACATTTTTTGTTTTTCCCTAAAAGGATATAAGAAAGATTATTACCATCCATAGGTGGTAGTGCCCACTGCTAGGCATAGATTCAAGTGATCTGAAGAGTCTTTGAAACATTTCCATAATCATCTACTAGATCAAGACTTGGTTACTGATTTTAACCCTCATTAGAGTCCACATTGCTTTATATCTCATCTATACATCTCAGTATAGCTGAGGGGCAACGCGCTCGTCTGTGAAGCAAGACGACGCGGAGCAACACAAGTTCGATTCTCGGGTCCGTGCTTAGAAACCTCTGGGTATAAAGCGCGTTATAAATAAGCAATTACAATTACAATCTGTTTTTAATTTATTCTTTCAGAAGATAGTTCCCCATAATAGGGATTATTTGTCCTTAAGCATGCTTTTGACGAAAGAAAATTTGAGCCATAAGGTATATCAATGGGGTAAAAAGGGAACTAAGGTGAACTTAGTGAAGCAGAGACATAGGAATTGGTTGAGAAGCCATAAATCTGTTTTGGCCCGATGGGATGTCGAACAAATACTAGCAGCACTGGTATCAAAAAATAGTGCCGAAATGTAGGCCCTGTTAAGAAGACATAATAGCGACCAACAACTGGCTATGCAGGTGAACCCCATTTCATAGGAATTATGGGTGCTCTATTTTACAGAGTTATTTGCTTTACCAGGGAATGTAAAGGATACAGGGCAATTAGAAGTGAATCCTGATTGGAATATGACCTTTGATCAGCATGACATCTTGGGGTTTATTAGTAAGGTGAGTAATTTGATGGCTTATCCAGATGTTTAAGTTACATCCTTTGCTGTGGGCTAGCATTTTGATGACCCTGTTTAAACAAGTTCTTGAGACTATAAATCTATTTCTTTATCTTGGACAAAGTCAGTAGTGTGAGAAACCAGAAGGAGCCTCACCCGCTAGTCCCCGGGGATCTGTCAACCAGGTGGCCAGGAAACGGCCATCATTTTTGGATCCAGTTTCTGGGGGTGAACCAGTGCAGGAGGATCACCTGGGTGAGGGTTCTCTGTGGAGAGAGACACCGGATGGCTAGATAGGGTATCCCCTTCCCAGTAATACCTTTACCCCATCCTACACGGTACGATGCTTAGAAACTCACCGACCCCCATTTTCCAACATGAACACTTTCTCACGAACTGCTCGCTATGAGAGAAAATGGACTAACACCCAAAACGTATACCTGACTTGTCCCAATACAATGGTCAGTCAGGGTCAGGCAATTACTGACGATTATACACACCTGACACTTCCCCACATGGATAAAAGGCGGCGCACAAGAGCACACTCTGAGCAAGGCAAAACACACAAGGAAGCAGCAGTTCCAAGATGGCAGTTTAATACAAGGCAAAAGATGGCAAAACCAGAGGGGATCGCAAGGAGGGAAGTGCCCTTGACCTTTTCGATGAACAACCATTACTTTCAGGAACCTTCGAGAATAGAAAACATAAGACCAGGAAACAAGGCTGAAGAATCCTACATTGTGTGTCGGAGGTACCTGGGGCTCTCTTGCGTCGATAGTGAAGGTGGGGAAAATTGCTTTTCACTGTGGTACTGTCCTTGGCTCCGACAAAAAAGCAGCGCAAGTGAAGTCAGCACAGCCAGTGAGTTGGGGAGACTGATAACAGATCGGTCTGTGTTGAAAACAAGCTTGCAAGCGGCAAAATGTTATAGTGAAAGCTGAATTGAACATTGTATGAAGCATATGTGATAATAAACGAAAGTAAAATTGAACAACAGATGAGTGATTGAACTTTGAAGCCAAGATACAATATCTTAGACACAGTGGTGCGGCACGGTATACGTGCTCATTTGAAAGTCTCTGTAAGGTATCCAACTGAAAGAGTGACAAAGAATTGTGAATCAAAGTGGTTGTGCAACGGGTCATGCAAAATCCTGTGCACAATGAAAAGTCTTTGATGTTAATAACGTGGAGAAAGTTGATGAGTAAGTAGATGAAGTTGGCCCAAGCCCGGCGGAGGGAGATCAGCTGAGAGTTTTCAGTTAAAGCAAGTTTGTGTTCAAAAGTTAAAGTGGAATTGTTCTGAGCCCGGCGGAGGGAGACTAATTGAACATTGTGTTAGAAAGGGGATCTGAGCCCGGCTGACGGGACTCGAGGTGAATGGTGAATCACGTGAGAAATTGAGTACATGGGATCTGACCCGGCTGAGGGGGATCCGAGGTGAATAGTAAACCAACTGAGAAATTAAGTATTTGTAAAATCCTAATAGGAACATAACATATTGTTTGTTTTTTGCATCAGGCCCTCTGAAGGAAGAGAGTTTAAGAGGCAAAGAGACTTGGGCATGGAAGCACCTGATGCTAATGATTGAACTGTATCCTCGTACTAGAACATCCAGAGACTGTGCCAAGGTTGAGTGTACCACCTTGTCCCATGCTGAAAACATGGGGAAGGGAGGCCAATGGCTGGAACATCCTGACATATAATTTTGTGAACACTTCTTTCTTTTCGTAACACTGTTTCCCAGCCTATTTGTATTTAGAGGTAAGGATTGGCAATAGGTTTCTTAGTGTAGGCCCTTTTATTTTGACAAGACAACACTAGGACTGAGTAATTATTATTTGACGGCCATAGCTTGCTCCCATCTGTAGATTTAGGATTAGATGGGCATTTTTCAAACCCTTTTGAATTTTAATAAACACCCTTGAACTGTGGTCACTTTTGTCTGTCTTACTGTTGATACGATGCCTTCCTTACATGTGGTATAAGGAGTGGGATGTGACTCAACTGAGACAAATTGGGGAACCCTTAACTTCCAGAAGCTTAGTTATAGAGCCTTAGACCCCTCTATTGCCATGAAAGAATCAATAGGCTTTGATATCTGTAGCAGCAGAGAAGCTACTATCCCTCCGGGGAAAAGGGGAATGATTCCCACAGACCTAGCTTTGATAAACCCTCCTGTGTGCTATATAAGACTGGCCCCAAAATCTGGCCTGGCAGTTCAGTCTAGATGTTCTAGCAGGCGTCATAGATCCTGACTTCCGGGGATACATAAAGGTTCTACTACAGAACCATGTTGAAATTCCATTTGAAGTGCATTATGGGGACACAGTTGCACAAGGAATTCTTTAGAGAGAGTAAACTGTAAGATACTGAGGGAGGTGCCATAGGCTTTGGGGAAGCTGATGAACCATCTAGCACTGAAGCAAAAAGGGGAGAAGAACCTACCATCCTTCCTGACCTAGCCTTTGTTCAACTAAATGATACAGCACCCACTTAGGCTTTCTTACAAGCAATTCCCGAAGAGGAGGGATTAGAAAAGAGAAGTCCCTTTTTCTTCCTGCAACAGGGGTTACTGTATAGAAAGGAAACATCCACAGCAGGCCTAAGTAAAACTCAGTTAGTAATCCCCAAAACCCCTTGTAAGATTATACTAGACATTGCACATTCTCATCTGACAGGGGGACATTTAGGACAATCGTATACCCAGGCACACATCAGTGGGAAGCTTTACTGGCCAGGTATCCATGCTGATATAAACAAAAAAACTTCATTCAGACATGTGCAATATTTCAGAAAACCTGTACCCACATTCCCTTGCCTGCCCCTCTAAATCCTTTACCAATAATAGAAGCCCTTTTCTCAAGGATTGGGATGGATATTATTGGACAATTGTAAACCTCTATACTGGGTAACAAATATGTCCTTGTGATTATTGATTATGCTACCAGATACCCTGAGGCATTCCCTATGTAGAACAACAGCACCACCCAGCAGATTTTAAAACACCTATTACCATATTTATAAAGGGTTGGTTTTCCTAAGGAAATCCTGATGGATCAAGTGTCCAATTTCATGAGCAAACTCATGGGTGCACTCAAGGAGCTGCTCCATATCACCAACTAAAGAACTTCAGTTTACCATCTCCAAACAGGTGGATTGGTAGAACAATTCAATAAAACCCTCAAAATTATCCTAAGTAAATTGGTAGATGAGGATGGGAAGGACTGGGACCGCATGATCCCCTGGGCACTATTTGCAGTAAGAAAAACCCTTCAGGCCTCCACTAGATTCACTCCTTTTGAAGTACCTTATGGCAGAGAACCTAGAGATGTCTGGGATATGTTCCGGGAGACCTGGGAAGAAAGAGAAGAAGCACTTATTCCCCTTTCGCAAACAGCTACCAGATTGCGATAGCATATGAAACTTGTTCAAAATCTAGTCTATACTCATATGGAAAAAGCCCAAGCACAACATAAGTCTACCTATGACAAAAAGGTAAACTTGAGATCATTTTCAATAGGACAAAAGATATTAGTCCTCTTGCCTACCTCAGAAAACAAATCTGTCTCACAGTGGCATGGGCCCTATGAATTATTAGAACAAACAAATATTTGTACCTATAAGGTGGCACAGCCTATTAGGAAACAAAAGACCATCCCTACCATGTAAATCTCTTAAAAGAGTGGAAGGAACATCCTTCCACTGCCAATGCCACCATACTATCCTGTTTGGTACCAGAAGAAACAGATAACTTTGAATTCATTCCTCAAGTGCTATCTAGTTAACAACAAGAAGACTTAAAAGATTTAGAGACAACATTCCCGGATGTATTCTCTGGGAAACCAGGAAGAGTGCAAGGCACTTATCACTATCTTAGAACACCCAAAGGAAAAGTTGCCCATCTGAAACCATATAGACAGCCAGAAGCTTGTAAACAGATAGTGGTTGAGGGAGTAAATAAAATGTTAAGGGCAAATATCACCGAACACTTTTCAAGCCCAAGGTCCTCCTCTATAGTATTGGTCACAAAACCTGATCATTCCTGGAGGTTTTGCATAGACTTCCGCCAAGTTAATGGCATCTCCAACTTCAATGCCTATCTCATGCCACGCATCAAAATATTGATAGATAAACTCGGAAATTCCATCTTTCTATCAACCCTAGACTTAACTAAGGGGTACTGGCAGGTCCCAGCGCATGGACCTGAGAAGGAAAAGACAGCTTTCTCAATGCCCCTTGGACTATTCCAGTTCAAAGTCCTCTTTTTTGGTTTACATGGGGCCCCGTCACTTTCTAATGACTTATGGACAAAATATTACAGCCCTACTCTGATTTCTGTGGAGCTTATATTGACGATATGTCATTCATAGTAAAACCTGGGAGGGCCATCTTTTCCATCTCTTTACTATTGTTAGAGCCCTCACAGAAGTCGGCCTAACTGCAAATCCATCCAAATGCAAGCTGGCCCAATCAGCCGTGAAATACCTCAGCTTCTTTGTATGGAATGGTACTGTCCAACCTCAATGCGAGAAAGTGAAGGCTGTCCTAGATGCCCCTATCACTAAAACTAAAAGAGATCTCAGAGCATTCTTAGGATTAATCGGTTATTACTGTAGATTTTATCCTAACTACTCAGACAGGACAGTTAGGCTGACAGACAAATTAAAGAACGGTGAAACCCAGAACATTCATTGGACTAACGAGGACCATGTTGGTTTCAACAACCTAAAACAAACCACGTGCCATAACCTGAACCTAAAGGTAGTAGATTTTGCAAAGGAGTTTGTACTACAAACAGACACCTCCCTTACAGGGCTACGAGCCATCTTGTCACAAATTTACAATGGATTGGAATAGCCTATGTTATTTACTAGTTGCAAACTCTTCCCACGTGAATATAATGACTCTGTGCTGGAATTAGAGACCCTGGCCATCAAGTGGGCCATTATTCACCTTAGATGCTACCTCCTAGGAAGAAAGTTCACACTTGTCACAGACCATTCTCCACTAGTTTGGATTAGCCAGTGGAAAGAGTATAACCCTTGAGTAATGCAATGTTTCTTAGACCTGTAACCCTACTGTTTCACTGTGGAGCACCGAAAAGGCAAAGACAAAGGAAATGTGGATTTCCTTTCTCAGCTCAATTGTGAAACAGATTCGCTTACTTCACATGGGGGAAGGGTATGTGAGAAACCAGAAGGTGTCTCACCCGCTAGTCCCCAAGGATCTGCCATCCAGGTGAATAGGACACGGCCATCGCTTTTGAATCCAGTTCCTGGGAGTGGACCAGTGCGGGAGACTCAACGGGGTGAGGGGTATTCAGGTAGTGGGAGTGGGACACTGGATGGCGAGACGCTGTATCCCCTTCCCTGTAGTACCTTTACCCCATCCTACCAGGTAGGATACTTAGAAACTCAAGCCCCCCCTTTTCCAACATGAACACTTTCTCACAAACAGCTTGCTATGAGAGAAAACAGACTAAGACCTGAGCCGTATACCTGACTTGTGCCAATAAAATTGTCAGGCAGGGTCGGGCAATTACTGATCATTACACACAACTGACTCCCATTACACTTCCCTACACGGATAAAAGGGAGAGCCCGAGAGCACACTCTGAGCGAGGCAAAGCACACGAGAAAGCAGCAGTTCCAAGATGGCAGTTTAATACAAGGTGAAAGATGCCAAAACCGAATGGGATCACAAGGATGGAAGTGCCATTGACCTTTTCAATGAGGAACAGTTACTTTCAGGAACCTTTGAGAATAGAAAACATAAGACCAGGAAACAAGAATGCATTGTGTGTCAGAGGTAGCGGGGGCTCTCCTGCGTCGATAGTCAAGGCGGGGAGAATCGATTGCTGCTGTGGTATTCTCCTTGGCTCCTACAACAAAGCAGCGTCAGTGAAGTCCGCAAAGCCAGGGAGTTGGGGAGACTGATACCAGACTGGTCTGTTTTGAAGCCAAGATTGCAAGCAGCAACATTGTATAAAGAAAGCTGAAGTGAACATTGTATGAAGCGTATGTGTTAATCAACGCGAGTAAAATTGAACAACAAATGAGTGATTGAACTTTGAACCCAATATACAATATCCTAAATTGGTCTTGCAAGTCTCTGTAAGGTATCCAACTGAAAGAGTGACAAAGAATTGTGAATCAAAGTGGTCCATTAACGGGTCAAGAAAAATCCTGTGCACAATCGAAAGCCTTCGATGTTAATAACATAGAGAAAGTAAATGACATTGTAGATGAAGTTGGTCCAAACCCAGCAGAGGGAAATCAGCTGAGAGTTTTTGGTTAAAGCAAGTTTGTGTTAAAAAGTTAAAGTGGAATTGGTCCGAGTCGGGGCAGAGGGAGACTAATTGAACATAGTTTTAAAAGGGGGATCTGAGCCCGGCTGAGGGGTATCCGAGGTGAATGGTGAATCACCTGAGAAATTGAGTACATGGGATCTGACCCCGTCGGAGGGGGACTCGAGTTGAATAGTGAATCGCCTGAGAAATTAAGCACTTTTGAATTCCTAAGAGGAAAATAACGTATTGTTTGTTTGTCACGTCAGGCCCTCTGAAGAAAGCAACTTTGAGAGGCTAAGAGACTTGGGCACAGAAGGACCTGATGCTAATAATTTAACTGTATCCACGTACTAGAAAAGCAAAGACTGTGCTAAGCTCGAGTGCATTGCCTTGTCCCGTGCCCAGGGCCTGAATATCCTGACATATAATTTTGTAAACACTTCTTTCTTTTCCTAACACTGTTTCCCACACTATTTGTATTTAGAGGTAAGGATTGGCAATAGGTTTATTCGTGTAGGCCCTTTTATTTTGGCAAGACAGCACTAGGACTGTGTTATTATTATTTGATGGTCATGGCTTGCTCCCATTTGTAGATTTAGGATTAGACAGGGGTTTTTCAAACCCTTTTGAAATTAAACACCTTTGAACTGTGGACACTTGTGGCTGTCTTACTGTTGATACCATGCCTTCGTTCCATAGAAATCCCAATTTTTGGGAAAGGTGATTGAGAGATCCCTCAAAACAACTGCCCTATAGCGCTCCTGGACGCCGCAGCAAGATGTTTGCCTGTTTAATCCAGAGAGACTTAATGGGATGGGTCAAGGAGGCTAATTGTATGGAATCTGCTCAATCAGGGTTTGTTCCAGGATTGGGCACGTCAGTAAATTTGCTAGCTCTTAGTCTAGTAAAGAAAAAAGTGGTACAGACGGGGCAGCCGGTCTATCTGGCGTTTATGGATTTTAAGCTAGCTATTGATTGTGTTCACCAAAGAATTTTATCCGGTAAACTTCAGAAATGGAGGTGCCCTGCACATCTGCTGGCCATAGTTGATGAGCCCTATTCCCAAAACCTATATACAGGTTAGACTAAATCAAGTGTGGTAATTCAGTACGTAGATGACATATTAACCTGTAGTGAAACAGAGGATATATCAGCTAGTTCATCACTCACTGCTGCGATCTGAGCATGATCTGGAGGTCACACGTTTGAATCCCAGCAAGGCCAACTCAGCCTTTCATCCTTCCAAGGTCAATAAATGAGTGCCAATTTCGGTTGGGTGATATTGTATGTAAATAAGTGCTCTGTAAAGCGCTTTGGATAAAGGTGCTATATAAATAACACATCATTATCATTAACATCATTATCATTATTGGCGGACAAGGGATACAAAGTAGATAAGGAAAATTTACAGTATTGCCGAGAAAAGGTGTTATACATAGGCCAGTTAATTTCACATGAAGGAAAGAAAGTGACACATGAGAGAGCTGAGGTTATCATGAAAACACCAAAGACAAATACAGTGAGGCAAATGCAGCAAATTCTGGGCCTATGCAATTATTGTATGGCCTGGGTGTTCGACTTCAGCACATACACAAAAACAGTTTTGCAAGCACTTAAGAAAGCACAAGTTGGTAAGGAAAAGATAGATTGGACTGAAGAAATGGAGGAAGGATATGAAGAATCAAAAGAGCAATTTGTACAGCTCCAGTTTTAGGAATTCACAATTATAGTGCAGAATTGTATTTGTTTTCACACACCAATGGATCAGTAATGAAACACAAAGAACCAGGTTATATAAACCTTTGACATATTACAGTGGGATTTTAGATCCAGTTTTGAGAGGTAATTTTCCTTGCGAACAATCTTTAGCTGCTGCTGCATTTGTGATTGAGAAATCCACAAGTATTACTATGGGCTGTGCAATGATGCTGTATGTGGAGCATGCTCTGTTTGCTATTTTAGAGAAACCCAAAAGTACATTGATGACACCAAGAGCATCTGCATATGAAGTAATAATCTCTAGTCCAACAAATAAAATTGTGAGATGTAAAATAGTGAACCCAGCCATGTTTACAGTTGAACCTATAGAAGAAGGTGATCAGGCACACAATTGCACTAACTATGTTGACGTTTATGATGATGGGGAGATTCTTTTCATTGGTGGTTTGTCAAAAATCAATCAGACTAGTGGGGAAAGGCACACAGGATCCGCATTTGTAAGATAGAGATTAAATGGTGAATTTGAGGTAGTGGCGAGTGCAAGACTACCATCCCATTTTTCAGCACAAACAGCAGAATTGGTAGTGCTTATTGCCGCGCTCAAGAAACACAAAGATCAGGAAGTGACGGTGTAGAGTGACTCTGCCTATCTCATGTCAGCCTTACACGCAGACAGTCACATTGGAAAAGTAGGGGTTATCTCAGCGCAGACGGCACTCCAGTGCAACATGCATTTTTATTGAACAGACTCATTAAAGCATTACAACTGCCAGTGACTATAGCAGTCATAAAAATGTGCAGCACATACTAAATTAACAGACTTTATTTCTCACAGAAACAAAGCTGTAGACTTAGAAGCTAAAAGGGTTGCGTATTCCTCCGAAAGTTTGAGTTTCGAAACTGAAAATGTTAAACAAGTATCATATAGAAGCATGCTGGTATGAGAGTGGTTCAATATGCTGTCAATTACACAACTAATAGAGATAAAAGGAAAAGCCCCACAAGAAGACCAAGAGCTATGGAGACATAGGTGTGTTCTTTATCCCGCACTGAAGCACTATGGAGGCAGGAAAGCACTGCAAAGCCAGTGATGCCAGCAGAATTACTAAAAGTCGCACTTGAGCAGCTAGCTGCATTACCCCCGTGCATATAACCTGAGAAATTCTTGCTGCCACTATTGCAGAGGACTGGTTTGTTCTCAATCTATTGTAACACGTTGCACCATTCATTGTGAATTGCATCACATGCCAGAAGTTTACAGCTGTGCAGACACTACACTAAGAACAATCAGAGCCATAATACCCTGTCCAAATGGCCCATTTCAGCATTTGCGTATTGACTACATCAATATGCTGCAGATTTTTAAATGGATATAGGTATCTATTGGTGGTGGTGTGTCCCTTTTCTTGATGGATCAATGTTGGTCCTTGTACACATCCCGATGCCACTTGTCAAGTGAAATTCTTAGTACGTGAGGTATCTCTGAGATGGGGGTGGATACGTGAAGTATTAAGGTCTGATAATTGGCCACACTTTGTCAATGAGCTATTTGAACAAATAGGGCTTTTATTGAACATAAAGCATACATTTTCTTCTGCTTATCACCCACAATAAACGGTATATGTGAGAGGCTAAACGGCCACCTCAGGGAAAGAATAGCAAAGATTAGATTAACTTTGAAAAAGGGGTGGCTATATTGCCTACCCCTAGCCTTGTATGCCTTTCGAAATCAGCCATGTTCAGACCATTACCTTACACCCAATGAATTAGTAACAGGGAGCCGCATAAGGATGCCACTTAGACCCCCATCTAAAGTCAGGAGTGATGACCAGAGAGAAGCACAGACTCTAGGTGATGAGATGCATGATTATTTGACATGTATGACTATCAGTGTTTCTTTAATTTCAGATCAAGTTAAGCATTAGAGGGTGGGGTTTAGGAACACAGAAGAGGACGACGCAGTGACCAATATAAGTGAATTATTGCCACCATCAAAATTGTATGTTGGAGATGGCGTGAACCAAGGTTTAATGGACCATATCAAGTAGAGGAAGTTTCCCCTACTCAGTTAGTGTGTCTGGAAGAAGAGCGTGGTTACATTTGGGTGATTTAAAAATCTAGTAAGGGTAGACCCTCCCTCTAGTAACCACTGACCGGGATGCAAAACAAGCAGAAAGAAGAAGAATTGCTGTGTGTGCAGACTCGATCGATGACCAAGAAGAAGAACAATAAAGCAGTGTGTGATTAAAAACCTTTCTTTTGGACTGGAATTCAATGGTCACTCCTTAAAATATTAGCATGTAGTGCATGGACTTGCAGAGAATTTCAGAGCTTAAAAGCATACTTTTTGGAGATTCATTGAAAAAGTAAAATCATATCGGCACTATGCGCAAGCTGCAATTCCTTATTAAAAACTAGAAGAGAGATAAATATCCAGATTCATTTTGAGAAATATTGCTAAAATAACATATGACACCAGTGATAGTAACACGCATAGGTTTGTGGTTGCAGTTGTTGTGTTTATACTTCGTTCATACCCTACTCTCCATAGGAGAGATGTTAATATTCTCATCTTTATCTAAGATCCAAAGAACAGTCCAGTTATAAGGAGGCTTTAGATTGCAATAATCTTTCAGATTGTGCAAATATGAATGGGATTTGAGTACATGTATTAAAAATGATTCAGTAAGTAAAAAATGCAGTTGCGAGAAGGCCAGCTGATCAACAAGAAATGCGTGGCGCACAAAATGTCTAAACTCTTATGCATGATTCACATATGCATGAGCTTTCTTTTCTTCTTTATGTATTTTACAATCCAAAATCTTTATCATTTGGATAGTTCATTTGAAAACACAACACGTGATTTTTCCCAGTATAAGTACAAATGATTATCATTTCTTGGACCTTTTTGGACATGTCAAATGACATAAGAGGGATGCAGGAGAAGATAACCAGAGTATACATACCTAGCTTGATAATGTGTCTCACTTGGGGAATAATAATGGGTTACCAACATATTAAAAAGGTGGGGAAGAGAGCATCTGATGAGAGTTGCTATGTCTGCTCCTCATCCCATATGTGATGAGTACAGTAAGAACATTGATGTCAAAAGAAATGCTGCCACATGATGCAAAGTGCCTCAGCCATCTAGGGGCATGTAATACCAGAGGACAGTTCCAAGGGAGCGGGGCAACCCTTTCGGTGGTGATCAAGACCGACATTTCCATACCAGGATGATTATATAAAGACAAAGCAAATGGAAAAGAGCCTGGATGGGCAGACAAGATGCCTGTGTACCCTTTTGTGTACCCTTCTGTGGGACCAGACAAAGTAATAATTGAAGACATGAAGAGGATGATTTGCTCTTACATAACTTACAAGGCTGGAATGCCTGGATGCTCAGAGCACTCACAGCTGTTTATCTATGAATGATTAATTGGGTAACAGCATTCAAAATAATTGATTCAGACATGAGCGACCATAATATGCTATGTATGCTTCTGTCTGTAAATGTTAGCATTAACCAACTAAAACCTTTCTGTCTTATGGGCTCGCATACTGCAAATCCGGCTAGAAATAGATTAATATGGACCGAGTCTTCGTTGGGAGCCTTTAGGACACATTACTATGCTCAACTTAATGATGAAGCATCCCAAAACTCTCTGCCAGTTACACCATATTATGACCTAATGCAGATTTTCCAACCGGGGTCTATCAAACAGAAAGTGAAACAAACCCCCCATCTGCACATATTTGATCACCAAATTAGACTTGAGAAAGCTAGGGTACGTTCTGAGAGGAGAGTAGCCCTTAAGCTCCCCTTGCATATGCGACAAACTGTTCTGTCCCGCATCAAAACTAAATATAGAAATTGGGCAAGAGGAAGGAGGGCAAAGCTTTACCAAACTGATGGAATTAGCATATTAAAAACCTTGGCTTCAAAGAATACTGCTCAGTCATGGAACATCATAAATCAAGTGACTGCAGGGCATCAGGTGGCGGTTCAGTCAAATGTTGTGTCTGAAGCAAGGTGGATACAGCACTATGCAAAACTATTTGCTGAACCTCCGGTGCACTCCTCTAAAATCTCATTTGATACTCTCCCTCCTTTCTATATACATTTTGACAGAGAAGACATCATGTATTTTATCAAGCGAGCCAACAATTCCAGAGCCCCAGGCCCGGATGGCTTATCCAATGCTCACCTTAAACGGTTTACGGACATCTGGGCGGATATCCTTTGTCTCGTATTTGATCATGTCAATACCTCACAGAGAATTCCCCTGTCGTGGAAGCAATCTATTGTCGTCCCGATTTATAAGAAAGGTGAACGGGCCAACCCAACAAGTTACAGACCGATCTCTCTTTTGGATGTCCCGGGTAAGATCTTTTCTCAGCTGATTTTGCGTGAGCTGAAAAACTGGACAAAAAAATGCCTTAAGAGAGATCCCTTCCAATCAGGTTTTGTAAGCGGACTTGGCACACTTCCTAACATGATCACATTAAACATGTTGAAGTCGAAATATGCACTCAGGAAGCAACCTTTATATTTTGCGTTCATTGATTTTCGCTCAGCTTTTGATTCCATTAACAGAAACTTATTATTTTATAAGTTAAAAGTTTTTGGTTGCCCTTCTTCTCTCTTGTCAATTATCATTCAACTACACACGGACACGTCCATGCGTGTTAGGCTCTCTTTTGAAGGTCTTCTATCCTCTTCCTTTCCAACGTTTCTGGGACTCAAACAGGGGTGCAGTTTAGCATCGATATTATTCAATCTGTTCATATTGGATATGGGGAGTTATTTCGTGCATACTTTATCGGATGCTCCTGAACTTGGTGGTCAGCGCATACCATGGTTGCTTTATGCGGATGACCTTGTTTTAATATCGCAAACTCCTAGAGGTCTCCAGAACTTGCTGTCTGCATTGTCTAACTATTCTAAGGAGAACCAACTTCTAGTCAACTTGGAAAAATCTCAGATTTTAGTCTGTAAGTCAAGAGGGAAAGCTAAGAGCTTAAACATAGTGTGGTATTTACAACAACAACCAATAGAAATTGTGTCAGAATACAAATATCTGGGTCTATACATGCAAAATACCATCATCGACAATAGACACTTGACTGTGTTACAGTCAAAACTGTCAACGCTGCTGTCACAGGCGAAAATACTCGTCTATAAGTACGGGAAATTTACACTGAGGCATTTGTTTATGTATTATGAGCAAAAAGTCATCCCCATCTTGTTATATGGTGTAGAATCCAAGCTGTATTCTAATGACCAAACTTGGGATAAACTTGAGGCCACATTTTGGAGAAGGGTTTTAAATTTGCCAAACTGCTTACCTTTGCCTATGCTGCGTTTTGAACTAGGGCTCAATCCATTATCTAGCAGGGTCAAATGGAGACTGTGTTCTTTCTTTCGGAAATTCATTCTTGGTGGTGGTGAGAACAATATAATGAGTACGATTGCTGGCTACTTGACCTCCTCCGGTTTGGCCTTTCCTAGTCAATGGCGTGGCTTTGTATTAAATGCTATGTCTGAAGCTGATATATCATTACAGTTGCTGATAGAGAACCCAATACGTGCTAAAACAAAATATTATCAATGGGAGTGGATTCAAAACTACGAACGCTGCAGACAATACAAAGATTTTAATTCTAAAATCTTTGGTATTAAATGCTTGGGTCAAGTGCCAAGTTATCTACTAAAATGTCCCTCTGCGAAAATTCGGTCCAAGTTCTTGCGTTTGAGAATGAACTTGTGGCCTACGAGAGAAGTGTTGGTGAGACGGAAGACTATTCCTCCTGAATTAAACTTTTGTCGGTTTTGTAATCATCACAGTGTCAAAGAGACTTTACAACACGTGATAGTTGCATGCCACGCTTTGGAAGACATACGGGCAAAACACTTTACGAATCTGTTAAATGTGCACATGCAACGGGACGATTTGGAGATATGGAATGCTTTAATCAACAGTACCAGATTTTCGGTTATAAAGGCACTGGTGCACTTTCTAGAACATATATTACCTTGTGAACTTTTTCTATGAACAGTCATACTAATAATTGGTTGAATGCACATGAGTTGATGTGGTTTTCTATCTTTTGAGATTGTTTTAATAGGGTAACTTGTGCTGAAGTAATTGTATCATTTTGCAAACTGTGGTATCTGTTGTTGTTCAGCTTTCTTTTACTATATGTCCTTAAGTGTATGCTAACCATGTATTGGGATCTTTTTATGGAATTATCATGTAATTTTGAAAAGTTGATTCTATTCAGCTATAACAAAATTAAAAAAAATAAATAATTGTGACCAAAGGATGGGAAGATGGGATGCTGTCCTGTGCAGCTCATCTACTGAGGAAGGAACCAGTGCACAAGGTACAGAAAATGAACGATGAGTGCCTAAAGTCATGGGCCAAGAACTCTTAACTGCTTATATGGGTAGATAATGAAGCAGGAACAGTGGTTGTAGCCCCATTGAATAATAGAACAAAGTGTTTTCAAAGCAACGGTAGAGTCTGAGTTAGAGAGAATAAAGGGTCCAAGAACAGAATTGATATCCCAGAAATGAGTAAAGGGACTGCTGTCATAATTGATCGATATTGGGCCTGTGGATCTAGAGCATATCCCTGTTCATCCATGTTCCAGCCTTGGTGATTCCCCAGAGTGACCTGAATATCAAAGGATTTCCAAAGGTCAATGAGTACCTAAAAGGTGTTAGGGAGAATGCTCATTGTATGGCTAATTTCTCTCACCTAGTGAGTCCCCCAGCAGCTTTGCTGGATTTCTGGAGTTTCTTTTTTTCACTTGGTAAGAGTGTGAGCTTTTCCCCCACTCTTACCCATGTTTTGCCATGTGTCTTCTACCTGTTATTGTGATTGTGGACTCTGGAGTACACCACTTCAGTAGCCCCCTTCTTTTGTGTGTTACACAGCACCTTCAGTGCAGTGACACAAGGTTGTCTTTTAGACTTCCCACTGACTCCATTTCTGAGGCTGACTACTGTCCCCCAGAAAAGGGTAAAGTTGCCATTAACTTCATCTAGTAATTTAACCACAGATCCAGTACGCCCCATTTTACAGAGAGTACTGGAAAGGGTTACTCCATATGCCTTTTTATCTGTACCTCCTAGAGCATTGTTTCGCTCTTTTAACATGTAGACATGGCTGGTGGCAGTGGTATCTACCCTAACTTTTCTACCGCGATTATATTATATAAACGTGGTATTGTTTTAGCCTATTATATTAGCCTGGAACATAAACCCGTTTGACCAAATACTTTTTCTTTTGGCTCTGGTCGGGTTTATTCACCATTTCTTTTTGTTAAACTCCTTCTTATGTTTTACTTTGCGCGGCAAACCAGGTTTGCCTCCTTTGTTCACTGTCTTTTGGCGGGCTTCTGCCAAGAAGCCCTCCTCCAGGCACCTGGGTGTCTAGATGGGCTGAATGTGAGGGAGGGGTGTAGTCACCCCCTGCACAGGGTATCCTAGGAAACCCAAGTCACACTTTGCCATGATTGGCTGAGGTAGTTGTCCGGGCTGGACAACCCCCCTGCTGCGTGATTTACAGCCAGGCTGTGTGAATGGGGGATTTTTGCATAAAATGCAGGTCTCTTTGGGCTAGAAGTCAGAGTCGCCACTGGAACTACAAGGAACCGAAGAGAAGCAGAGAAGAAGACAGCTGCTGCAACTACCCCGTCCCGGTGAAGCCCTGCTGCAGTCCTGAGCTATCTACCCTTCGACGACCAGAGAATATCCAGTCCAGAGTCTTCTTCCCTTGAGCCTGGTGGGGATAACCATCTCATTTTTCACAGCTAGAGGATCCTCTTCTTGGTCGAAATCGCTCCAGACTGCTGTAGTGGTCCGGATAACCATCTGAAGAGCCTCTCCTGTTTTTAAGGAGCGCACCTTTGATTCACCGTCGCTGCTGTCGGCTTCATCCCTGTGTGGTGCAGACCCCTCCAGACTTCCTCCTGCGCACCGAAGCTCCAGGACCCGTGGGTCTGCAGGAAACCAACAGGAACAACTGCTGTGGCTCCAGCTTCTTCATTGAATAAAGTACTGTGTTCTGCTTGAGGAATCAGGGTGAATCCCTTTTTCTTCTCCTCCAAGGTTTGCCCTTGTTTTCCCTCCTTCTTATAACTTTTGCTTCCTCTGTTGACAATATCTAAGTACTCCTGGCAACGTTGAATCTTGAACTGTCCGACTGTGTGATCCTCGACAACAGGAAGCCGGTTCCACTTGACACTGGCTCCGGCCTATTGACTCTTGAATTCCGTCAAATAGTGTTCTCTGATTCTGTCTGCCTAGACAAAAGTATTGCCTATGATTTTTGGCCCCAACTCTCTCTGGTTAACTCAGGTGCTAAGTGTGTTTTTGCCCCGGCAACATTTCTTGCCGCGGATACGCGTTTCTTTAGTAAGACCGAACTGTCATTACTGTCAAAAAGTGATCGCAAGTGTATTCCCTATAACATCTTCTGTTTCACAACACCGGTCCCTTAAACATAGGGTACTTAACTTGAGTTAGAGTGTACCAAAGTGAATTAGTTGGTTGTAGTGTATTTTACATGTGGTTTTGAATTAATAGAAGTGTTGTGTTAATAACAAAAGGTTTAAAAATAAATGTACTTATATTTTTTACCTGAAACCTTGAGTCAGTGTTTGCTTAAGTCACAGTAATTGTGGTCCATTTGTGTAATCTCTGCTACTGCTCATATACTTTTGAGATAAGCCTGGCTGCTCCGCTACTGCTACCACTTTAACATAGTATTACAGGCTTGTACCAAAGGTAAAACTTGTATTGCCATCCGTAGTCTTAATTGTGTGTAGTGGTCCCCGAGGGCACTGCACAGGATTCTGCCTAACACTGGTGTACAGCGTGAGGATATGGAAGTAGAGTGATTACACTTAGAGTGCTACTGTTGCTTGGGTTCAACTAACCACAAGGCTAACACCACTAATTCTATTTAACTGAGAAATCATGTCAAATATGGAAAGCTACACTGAAGAGGGTCTCTTAAACTACACTGCTGAGGTTTTGAAAACCATGTTTAGAGAGAAAAGTCTCTCTGGTAAGGCAAGAAATCCAAATTGGTTGCAAAGATAATAGGAAAACAACGTCTGGAGAGAGGGTCAGAAGGGCCTACCCCTCCAGCAAATGTGGCTACTGATGTTTCTGATTCTGAGTGTGTTACTTTAGAAAAAGTAGATGAGTCCTTGCTAGGAAACCCTACAACTCCTTTCCTTGCTCAGAAAGCACAAACTCTGTCCACAGGGACCCCCACAGTCCTGCACTTACTCCTCAGTTTATTGCACTTGAGAAAATGAGGCTTGAATTGGAAGTGAAACCTATTGATGCACAAACTGCCATGAAACATCAAAGGTTAAGGCTCTGAGAAATGGAGCTGAATCATGAACTCGAGATGAAGAAATTGTCTGTAGAAAATTCTTCTCTCCCAGAGTCTTCTAGGTCTTCCAGCCCTAAGAGACCCAGTATGCCAAAGGAAATGATTAGTATGTATGAGACTAAACTTGATGTTTATGTTTTGGATTGGTTAACAATGTTTGAGTACAATCATGGGATTCGAGGTATCTCAGGGAATCAGCTGATTCCCTGGATTTTCTCTAGGCTTCCCCCTGTTGCAAGTCATGCTGTAATGGAGTTGGGGGAGAAGGATGAACAGGATTATGAGTGTGTGAAACTAGCATTAATAGCTAGGTTTGGGAAGACCCCTTCCCAGTATCTTAAGAGGTTTAGAACCCTCAAAAAGCATGATGGTACCCCTTGGGCTACCTGGGTGTGTGAATGTTTGAAAAACTTAGATGGTTGGGTTAAGGATTACAAAGTGAACACTTGTGAAGGTTTGAGGAATCTTGTAATGTTGGAGTCTATTTTTGATGTCTGTTCCCTTGAGCTTAGACAGCACTTGGCTGATTCAAAGGAGATAGATCCTAAGAAACTAGCTAAGGCTGCTGACTTGTGGGTTGCCAACAGGGCCACTCACAAGGATTCTGGGGCTACTCGGAAAAAGAATGTGGGGAAGCAGTCCAAGAAAGACAACAAAGATAATTCCAATAACTCCAATACAAAAGAGAGCCGCAAACATAACCAGGGTAAGCCACCAGGGAAACCAAATCAAACTAGTGTACCATCTGGTCCCAAACCAGATGGAGGTCAGAACAAGCCCCCATTCCAGAGAGCATTTGGGAAATGCTTTGTTTGTAGGTTAACTGACCATGTGAATGGAGATCCCAGGTGTAAGGGTAAACCTTCATAGGTCCACACTGTCTCCTTAGCCTTCTCCCAGGTGGATGAAGTATCTATAGCCAGTGGAAACTTTCAGTTACTAGCTGATGAGCCCATGGGAGTCTCAGCTAGTGTTTCTTTAGTGCCCTTGGGTATTTGGGAACAACAGAACTTAGATGTCTATAACTCAATCCCAGATAAAACTAAAGAGTATTACAAAGATAGTGTCCTTGTGAATGGTCAGGAAACCCCTGCCATCAGAGACACTGGGGCCAGCATAACTGTGATTGATGAATGTTTTTTCAAGGTGGAGGATGTTGCTAAAGTACCCAAACACTTAACCAAGTAAGCTAGAGGCCCTGTGCAAATGGTTCCCCAGTTACCAGCTCTCATCCAGTGTAATGGCATGACTGTCAGAATACCTGTAAGTGTGCAAACTAATGTACCTGGGAGGGTTCTGCTGGATAATGACCTTAAAACCCTTGGAGTTGTGTCTAGTACCCCCAGGCATCCCAGCAGAAGGATGCAGGAGCTCACAGGGTCTGCAAGGGAGAGAACCTTGAGAGGCTCTCCTGGAGACATGATAGAGGAAACTATCACCCCAAGTCCACAGGACTTACTTACTGCTATTCCAGGACAGAAAGAGACAAAGGGGAAACCCAAGTCTGCCAGCAAGAAACCAGCAAGCACTCCTGTGCCCAGAAGGACGTCTCCAAGACTGTCCAAAGTCACCTCTGTAACTCCTCCACCAGCTGAGGCTGAGTGTGAGGTTCAACCCTGTATGGTTCAGCTAGATACCGAGGAATCAGATCTAGATGAAGATCCTACTCAGGTAGGAGATCTTGACCCTGTTGACCATCCTGAGCTGCAGTCTTTACTGGCAGAAGGTGGACCCAACAGGTCAGATTTCAGCAAAGGACAAAGAGAGTGTCCTACCCTCGAAGGTTTTCGCCTACAGGCAGCTTCTCAGGTCAATGGGACTGAGCCTGGGAAGTATAGGTTGCACTGGGAAGATGGCCTCTTCTACAGTGTACTGACTGAGTCAACCCCTGGAGACTACAAGAAACTTGTAGTACCTCTAGTGAACTGACTCCAGTTTCTGCAGTTAGCCCACAAGATACCTTTGGCTGGTCACTTAAGTTTTAAGAAGACCAAGGAAAGGCTCTCTATTTACTTCTACTGGCCTAAATGGGTTCAGAAGTAGACAAATTCTGCAGAAGCTGCCACACTTGTCAAACCTCTGGCAAGAGTGGAGCCAAGAATGTGGCACCCTTGGTGCCTCTCCCAGTGGTGGGAATTCCTTTTGAGAGGGTTGGGATTGACATTGTTGGTCCTCTTGACCCTCCCACATCTTCAGGCAACAGGTGTATCCTGGTTGTAGTGGATCATGCCACTAGATTTCCTGAAGCCATACCTATGAGGACTGTTACGGCTCTGGCTGTGGCTAAGGCCCTACTTGGTATTTTTACCAGAGTAGGTTTTCCTAAGGAGGTGATATCTGACAGGGGATTACATTTTATGTCCCACTACATGCAAGCCATGTGGAAAACCTGTGGAGTCACCTACAAGTTCTCAAATGCCTACCATCCCCAAACCAATGAATTGGTGGAGAGGTTTAACAGAACTATGAGGAGCATGATAGGGGCTTTAAAAGAACCCCTTTTAAAAGAAAGTGGGACCTTCTACTGCCATGCCTTCCCTTGCATATAGAGAAGTCCCTCAGGAGGGAGTAGGATTCAGTCCATTCAAACTTCTCTATGGCCTTCCAGTCAGAGGTCCATTGGCCCTGATTAAGGAGGGGTTGGAGAGTTTTCCTTCCCCCAAGCCAGTCAGAGTGACTGACTATGTGATAGGTCTCCGAAAGAGAATGTCACACATGATGGCAGAGGCAAGTGATAACTTGAAGGCTGGTCAAGCTTTGGTCAAACATTGGCATGACCAGAAGGCTAACATGGTTGAGTTCTCTCAAGACAAGCTTGTTCTTGTTATGGTCCCCACAAGGCAGAGTGCCTTGCAGGACAAATGGATAGGACCCTTCAAAGTTGTGCGTAAACTTGGAGAGGTGAACTATCTGGTGGACTTAGGTAATCCTAAGGAGGCTCGCAGAGTCTTTCACACCAACCGTTTAAATGTGTATGTCTCTAGACCTGACATAGGAGCTCTGCTTCTAGCTTCAACTCAGGAGGAGGAGGAGAGTGAACCTCTGCCTGACCTCCTCAGAGGCTTACCTTTAGATGAGCAAGTCAAAGGAGTTAATCTCTTTCGAGTCTCACATCTGACCAGCAGGATGAGTGAAAGTTACTGTTGAATCAGTTTGCCTCCCAGTTCTCACTTTCACCAGGCTTGACCCCTTGGGGACAGCATGACATACTCACTGGTGACTGTTTGCCTGTCAAAAGCAGGGGGTACAGAATATCAGACAGTGTAAGATCCCGTATACGGAATGAGGTCAACAAGATGCTTGGTCTCGGGGTTATAGAGCCCTTTACTAGCCCATGGTCTAGCGCAGTTGTGTTTGTACCAAAGGCAGGAACCGAGGATTTGAGATTCTGCATGGACTACAGAGCTCTAAATGCAGTCACAAAGACTGATGCCCATCCTTTACCTAGGACAGATGAGCTGGTGGACAAACTTGGTGCTGCCAAGTACCTCAGCACATTTGACCCAACGTCAGGCTATTGGCAAATAGCCCTGACAGACCATGCCAAGGAGAAAACTGCATGCTCCACCCCAGCTGACCTCTACCAATTTAAGCTAATGCCTTTTGGACTAAAGAATGCACCTGCTACGTTTCAGAGGATGGTCAATCAAGTTCTGAATGGGATGGAGGACTTCTGCATGGCATACTTGGATGACATTGCAGTGTTCAGCCCAACATGGAAAGAACATATTGAACACCTAGGATATGTATTGTAGGGTCTGGAACAGGCCCATCTGACCATAAAGGCAAGTAAATGTCAAATTGGTCAGAGCTCAGTGGTCTACCTTGGACATGAAGTAGGGGGATGTGAAATAAGGCCGTTGCCTAGCAAAGTACAAGCTGTACAAAACTGGGCCACCCCTACTACTCAAACCCAAGTGAGAGCCTTCTTGGGTCTCACTGGGTATTACAGGAACTTCATAGAGAACTATAGGACCATAGCTTCTCCCTTGAATGTCATCTCATCTCCCAAATTTCCTAAAAGGTTCAGGTGGAATGATGAGTGCAATCAAGCCTTTGAAGGTCTGAAGAAAGCCCTTTGTCAAGATCCAGTCCCAAGAGCTCCTGACTATCACCAACCCTTCATTGTACAAACGGATGCTTCTAAGGTAGGTGTAGGTGCAGTCCTTCGTCAACTGGATGGGAAGGGTAGGGAACACCCCATTTGTTTCATTAGCAGGAAGTTAAAGGATTCTGAGACAAGGTGGGAAACAATAGAATTTGAATGTTTTGCTATTGTGTGGTCACTGAAGAGGTTTATACCATACTGTATGGATCTACCTTCATCATTCAGACTGACCACCAACCCTTGAGATGGCTGATGCAAATGAAAGGGAAAAATCCAAAGTTACTCGGTTGGTCAATCTGCCTGCAAGGATTTGATATTTCCATTGAGCACAGAGCAGGAAGTCACCACCAAAATGGTGATGGTCTTGCTAGGATGTTTTTAATCGACTAGAGGTATGAGATCCACCCAGGAGTGGATTAAATCCTCCTGTCCCTTAGTCTGGGGGGGGGGGGCGAGTGTTAGGGAGAATTCTCATTATATGGCTAATTTCCCTCACCTAGTGAGTCCCCCAGCAGCTTTGCTGGATTTCTGGAGTTTATTTTTGCACTTGCTAAGAGTGTGAGCTTTTCCCCACTCTTACCCATGTTTTGCCATGTGTCTTCTACCTGTTTTTGTGATTGTGGACTCTGGAGTACACCACTTCAGTAGTAACCTTTTTCAGTGCAGTGACACAGGGTTGTCTTTTCGACTTCCCACCGACTCCATTTCTGAGGCTGACTACTGTCCCCCAGAAAAGGGTAAAGGTGCCATTAACTTTATCTAGTCATTTAAGCACAGATCCAGTACGCTCCATCTTACATGGAGTACTGGAAAGGATTACTCCGTATTCCTTTTTATCTGTACCGGCTAGAGCATTGTTTTGCTCTTTTAACATTTAGACTTGGCTGGTGGCAGTGGTATCTACCCTAACTTCTTCTACCACGATTATATTATATCAACATGGTATTGTTTTAGGCTATTATATTAGCCTCGAACATAAATCCGGTGACCAAATACTTTTTCTTTTGGCTCCGGTCGGGTTTATTCACCATTTCTTTTTCTTAAAGTCCTTGATTGTGTTTTACTTTGTGCGGCAAACCAGGTTTGCGTCCTTTATTCAGTGTCTTTTGGCGGGCTTCTGCCAAGAAGCCCTCCTCCAGACGTCTGGGTGTCTAGGTGGGCTGAATGTGAGGGAGGGGTGTAGTCACCCCTGCACAGGGTATCCTAGGAAACCCAAGTTGCACATTGCCATGATTGGATGAGGTGGTTGTCCGGGCTGGACAACCCCCCTGCTGTGTGATTGACAGTCAGGCTGTGTGAATGGGGGATTTTCCATAAAAGGCAGTTCTCTTTGGGCTATAAATCAGAGTCGCCACGGGAATTACAAGGAACCGAAGAGAAGCGGAGAAGAAGACGGCTGCTGCAACTAGCCCATCCAAGTGAAGCCCTGCTGCAGTCCTGAGCTATCTACCCTTTGACGAACAGAGAAGATCCAGTCCGCAGTCTTCTTCCCTTGAGCCTGGTGGGGATAACCAGCTCATCCTCCACAGCCAGAGGATCCTCTTTGTGGTCGAAATCGCTGCACACTGCTGTAGTGGTCCGGATAGCCATCTGAAGAGCCTCTCCTGTTTTTAAGGAGCGCGCCTTTGATTCACCGTTGCTGCTGCCGGCTTCATTCCTGTGTGGTGGAGACCCCTCGAGACGTACTCCTTCGCACCGAAGCTCCAGGAACCGTGGGTCTGCAGGAAACCAACAGGAACAACTGCTGCGGCACCAGCTTCTTCATTGAATAAGGTACTGTGTTCTGCTTGAGGAATCAGGGTGAATCCCTTTTTCATCGCCTCCAAGGCTTGCCCTTGTTTTCCCTCCTTCTAATAACTTTTGCTTCCTTTGTTGACAATATCTAAGTACTCCTGGCAACGTTGAATCTTAAACTGTCCGACTGTGTGATCCTCGACAACAGGAACCCGGTTCCACTTGACACTGGCTCCGGCCTATTGACTCTTGAATTCCGTCAAATAGTGTTCTCTGATTCTGTCTGCCTTGATAAAAGTATTGCCTATGATTTTTGGGCCCCAACTCTCTCTGGTTAACTCAGGTGCTAAGTGTGTTTTTGCCCCGGTAACATTTCTTGCCGCGGATACGCGTTTCTTTAGTAAGACCGAACTGTCATTACTGTCAAAAAGTGATCGCAAGTGTACTCCCAGTAACGTCTTTTGTTTCACAAAACCGGTCCGTTAAAACATAGGGTACTTACCTTGAGTTAGAGTGTACCAAAGTGAATTGGTTGGTTGTAGTGTATTTTACGTGTGGTTTTGAATTAATAGAAGTGTTGTGTTAATAACAAATGGTTTAAAAATGAATGTACTTATATTTTTTACCTGACACCATGAGTCAGTGTTTGCTTGAGTCACAGTAAGTGTGGTCCCTTTGTGTAATCTCTGCTACTGCTCATATACTCTTGAGATAAGCCTGGCTGCTCCGCTACTGCTACCACTTTAACACAGTAGTACAGGCTTGTACCAAAGGTAAAACCTGTATTGCCACCTATAGTCTTAATTGTGTGTAGTGGTCCCTAAGGGCACTGCACAGGATTCTGCCTAACAGAAGGTAACTTGCGCTCCAGCGGATGAAGAGAGACAATTATTTCTGAGCTAAGTCAATAGAAGCTTACAATGAGATTCCGTATGAGCACACGTAGTTCAGCAAGACTGCTATAATAATGACATCTATATATATATCTGGACTCCAAGCAGCAGTGAATTCCAAATGGTTACAGATCACCAGATGGGAGTTGTTACAAACAAGCAATGCCACTATAAAAGGATTTAACACCATAAAGGAAGAGTTGAGGGCCATAAGGTTAATGACACTCCAGAAAAGGCATGTCCTTCGCATGATTACAGCAATGGAAGGAGGTGTTTGCGCCAAGGACGGGCCTTCTTGCTGTACTTTCACACCATTTGTATTTTTATTTATTTGAATTTATAAAGCACACTGGCAGCCCATGGGCATCGAGGTGCTGTTACTTGAGACTGACTTAGTTACAAGTTACAGAATCCAATTTTTCTACTAGTTACAGTGGGCGTAGCAATGTTGGGAGAAGAAAAAACAGTAGTACGGTATTCATTTTCAATGTGAGTGTGCATATATTATACTTGCTGTATTAACCATACCAAGATGGCTGTGCCCCTTGTTTGTGCACCGGAGTGCTGGGGCTGGTGTGTATGGGGCCCAGGATTGGCCATGGCCTTCTATATCATGGCCAATGAGGAGGCCAGCTGTCTTGGCTGGCCCTCCTCCAACGGCCCTATCCTAAGGCCCCTGTCTACCCCCGTTTACGATGGTACGTCGCTCTGTCGCCTGTGTGTATGTATGCCTCAGCACCCACCCTCCCCCTTGGTCACCCATGTGTATGTATGCCTGTCTGCCAACCCACGCAATTGGTGGCCCGTGTGTATGTATGCATCCTCAACCACCCCCTTAGTCGCCCGTGTGTATGTATGACTCACCACCCACGCCCTTAGTCGCCCGTGTGTATGTATGCCTTTACACCCACCCACCCCCTTGGTCACCCGTGTGTATGTATGCCTCCCCACCCACCCACCACCTTGGTTGCCCCCTTAGTCGCCCCCTTGGTCGCCCGTATGTATGTATGCCTCCCCACCCACCCCCTTAGTCGCCCGTTTGTATGTAGGTCTCCCACCCACCCCTAATTTGCCCATGTGTGTGTATGCCTCCCTACCCACCCTCCCTCTTGGTCACCCATGAGTATGTATGCCTCCCCACCCACCCCATTATTTGTCCCTATGTATGTATGTATGCCTTCCCACCCATCCCCTTAGTCACCTGTGTGTATATATGCCTCCCCACCCACTCCCGTAGTCACCCGTGTGTATGTATGCCTCCCCACCCACCCACCCCCTTGGTCACCTGTGTGTATGTATACCTCCCCACCCACCCTCTTAGTTGCCCGTGTGTATGTATGCCTCCCCACCGACCCCCTTAGTCACCCGTGTGTATGTATGCCTACCAACCCACCCCCTTGGTCGCCCGTGTGTATGTATGCCTCCCCACCCACCCCCTTAGTCGCCTGTGTGTATGTATGCCTCCCCACCCTCCCCCTTAGTCGCTCGTGTGTTTGTATGCCTCCCCACCCAACCACACCCTTGGTCGCCTGTGTGTATGGACGCCTCCCCACCCACCCCCTTGATCGCCCGTGTGTATGTATGCCTCCCCACCCACCCCTTAGTCGCTCGTGTGTATGTATGCCTCCCCACCCACTCCCTTAGTCGCCTGTGTGTATGTATGCCTCCCCACCCTCCCCCTTAGTCGCTCGTGTGTATGTATGCCTCCCCACCCAACCACACCCTTGGTCGCCTGTGTGTATGGATGCCTCCCCAGCCACCCCCTTGGTCGCCTGTGTGTTGTGTGAACCCTCCACTCCCCCATTGTCATATATACTGATGTAGCTTCCGTTTGCCCAAGTATATACCCCTTTGTACTTACTATGACTTTATGTACCTGATGTAGTTTCCCGTAACATGAGGTGAGCTTGCCCAAGTATATACTCCTTGCACCTAGTATGACTTTACATACCTGATGTAGTTCCCTGTAACATGTGCTGAGCTTGCCAATGTATATATTAAATGTCTGGACTACCCTGGCTTATGTACACCAGGTCTGTAACTATTGCATTGCACTTACTGTAACCATATTCTTATGCCAAGCACCTAGATGCCTCAGGGCTTTGCGCGCTATATAAATAATTTAAAAAAAACAATTTCAAATATCGCATAACTCGCGAAACTACTAGAAAGCTATGTCTACAAACAAATCTTGGAATATATAGAAAACAAGTGGTTGTTAGATCAGGCACAAGTAGGTTTCAGACCCATGAGAGGAACAAAAACGACACTGCTATCTATTTAAGACAATCTAAAGACCAACACAGACTCCAACATCAACTCAGAACTAATACTACTCAATCTCTCAGCAGCCTTCAACATTATCAAACACGACGCATTCATTAAAAGACTAGGGCCCTCATTACGACCCTGGCGGAAATCGAAAAACGATGGCGGAAATGCAATACCGCCATCGAATAGCGCTCGGTGCGACTATGACCCGTCACCGCAAAGTACGAAGCCATTAGCGACACCGTAGTGAACGCCAACGCTAACTGCACCAAGCACGCGCGCGCGCGCCATGCCAAACCGCAAACACCACCATGGTGCAACGGTACGCCAATTCCGACCCTAGCGGACATGTACCTAACGCCATCAGGCATGGCGGAATGTACCATTCCGCCATGGCGAGAAGTACGGCATCGCGAATCAACCGTAAACGGCCCCACTGAGTGCCTGTACACCGCTCCCTGCCCACAAAGTACAACTCCCCGTAGGTGCAATGAAGCCACAATGCAACCATTGAAATGTACAAGTCACCCATGCATGCCAACGAACAAAAGAAACACAAGAGGGGCCAATGGGAGCTGCAGGGCACAGATGGCACGAATACAGAAGCCATCCCAATGGACATGACCACAGTCCCCCACCAAGAAACGCACGCAAACACAGGCACCTGTGACCAGCAATATTCCGAAAACCACATCATTCAACCAGTCCACCTGGCTGACCGGCATCTGTTACACAAAACCCAATCCCCCGCCCCTGAGCATGACAACATTCAAACTGGCATATTGGCAGCCCCCATCCCTGACCTCACTGGGCTTCGTAGGCAAACGCGCACAGCACAGTACCACGCAACTAAACCCCGAAGCTGGAACCCAATGCAGATCTCCTCACAATACATCGCCCCCCAAATAGGCATATGCCACATCACTTGCAAAGAAAAACGCTACACGGGCCAAATCAGAATAGAAATTTATGCACATCAAAATCACCAAGCACATACAGCCATCAGGCCATGAACTCCAAAACACTAATCACCATTGTGGGCTGCTTCCGCAAGAAATGACCAGCCACTACCTGTGTGTCGCCCTGTTCCCCCATGGTACACAGAGCCACATTCACGTACGAAAAGGCAACATGGAAGCGCACAGAACCGCAGGGCCGTCCCAATGGGGAGGCACTAGTCCAGCTGAAAGGCCGAAATGTTGCTCCGAGCCACCAGTACTGCGTAAGGGCATGTGGCCCATTGGCGATCGTCCCATAAGATCGTAATGCTGCTCCACTGATTAACACGAAGCAGCAGGTGTCGGGAGTAAAATCCATCTGCAGGAGTGGCATACAGATGGCAGTGGCAAAAGGGGAGGAGATACCTGTCAACCAAAAGAAAAGAAAAAGAACAGAATGGCCATCAGAACTACATACCAACAACTCACTTCAATGATCACACGAAATCCACAGCCATATGCATGCTAGCCCACTCCAAAGGAACATCACCACCCCAAAACCACTTGCGACTCATAACCATCTATATCGAGGTGCAAACACCATCACAAACGAGTGTCTGAGGGCGCCTCGAGACAGGGAGGGCTCAACAAGGCCAGATGGACGACGGTCCCACTATGGCAGCCCTGCATCACATAGCGTAGGGGAGGCGGATAGATCCCAAGAAGCCCTGTACATGGCAAACTCTGTATCAAATCACCTGCCCATGCATCCATCCATCATTCCCTCATCCCGGGATCAAAATGCCTGAATAATTACTCACATAACATTAGAAACATCCATTGAGTCTGTGCGTTATGCAGCCTGCTAAATCCACAGTGCCCCAGCCCGTAATTCCAGTGTTGTGAAGTAACATGTATTTGGGAACGGACGGCCTCATCGCCCACGTAGCTATTGCGCATCCCAAACTATTCATATCAATCATTGCTCCCTCGCCATGGGCCCTGTCTCAAGGACATAGAACAATAGAACGTTACATTTGCAGTCAGACCTGTGGGCATCTCCTCGCCGCTAGCTGGAAACCGAAAGCGCCGCCCTTCGAATTCCTCATTTGCAACATCACGTCGAAAAGGCATCTGTGGCCGTTTGAAATCACTAACTATTCCATCGAGTGCGGCTGTGTGTGAAAATGGCAACTGCCTTCACCCACGAATGGGACGCCCCGCCCGTCGTTGCAACTCGGTACAGTGATGCATGAGGGCCCACCGTTACTCGAGTACTACGTCCCACTGACCCCTCACAAGTCTGTTCGCGACTGCACAGATAGTATGTGAAACAATGGGACCACAGCAGAATGAACATATCAACCAATCTTACACGGCCATCGGGTACAAATACATGATTGCAATAGCAAGATACAATTCCTCGAATTGCAGCGTTGTGCGCGGGACGTGCTCGGCCAAAGGGGAGAGCAGTTTGCACAGGTGGAATCAATCACCACAGGTGGAGGCCATACAGCCTGAAAACACATAAATTGCACAGCCAGTCTCCTCCCACAACCACACCGAAATGCTACCGGCAGGACTCGCGATGTTGGCCCTGGGGGACCTGATAGCACTGCAAGTGCTCCGACTCCAAGAAGTAGACGAACACCAACTACAACCAGCCGCACGGAGGAGACGCAGGAGGAGGAGGAGGCCAAGGCAGGGCCAGCAAGGCCCACCAGCACAGCCACTACCACCACGCAGGCAGCCCGCAATTCAACGCCTCCGAGCACATCCGTTCAACCTCACTGATGAGCAGATCCACACCCTCTACCGTCTGGACCGGGACACCATAGCCGCCATTGTGGACATGACACAGGCTGACCTTGTCAGCATGATAGATAGCCCAACCGCCATCCCACCCCTACTGAAGGTGGTGTCTGTACTCCACTTCCTGGCCACAGGCACCTACCAGCACACAGTCGGACAGTTGCATGGCATTTCTCAGCCACTGTTCTCACGGACACTATTGCAAGTGCTCGATGCCCTCCTGAAGCACGCAGACGACTACATCTCTCTACCACGCTCGGAGCAGGAAATAACCAACACAAAAGTGGGATTCCATGCACTTGCCGGCATACCGGGTTGCATTGGTGCCATCGACTGCATCCATGTTGAATTGGTCGTCCCACATGCCATGGAGGCCCAGTACCGCAACCGAAAACAATTTCATTCCCTGAATGTACAGATGGTGTGTGACTCCAACAGGATCATTACACATTGTTGTGCCCGATTCCCTGGATCAACCCATGATTCTATGGTCTTGAGGAACTCTACAATACCACGCTACATGGAGCGACACGCAGGGAACAGATCCTGGCTACTCGGTGAGTCTCATTACATGCATGATGATGTGGGGTATGTGAATTGTCAATGACCTGCCAGGAAGGGGGGGGGGGGTGTGCGTACGTATCAATGGCATTCCACATCATACGTTTCTCGTCCACATACAGGTGATGCTGGATATCCACTGAAGAGATGGCTCCTCACACCAGTCCGGAACCCACGGGACCAGCATGAGGAGGACTACAACCATGCCCACTCACGTACCCGTGTAGTCATTGAACAGGCATTCGGCCTACTGAAGACCCGTTTCCGCTGCCTCAGCAGGTCTGGCGGGGCACTCCTGTACCGCCATGAGAAGGTTGCAAAGATGGTGATGGCATGTGTCATGCTCCACAACATGTGCGTACGTAGAAATGTGCCCATGCCCCCTGACGCAGAACTGCAAGCACCTGATGATGGTCATGATGAGGGTGGGGATGTGGCAGCACCTCATGGAGTCTGCGAGGCACCGGAGGGCCGTGACATTCGTCAGCATCTCATTGATGTATGCTTCTAGCACTCACGCCTGGTGGCTGATACATGGACACGGGACTCGTGGCACTGCGTGTGTCTGGGACATGCACAATATGGACTGTACGCCTATGATGGCCTAGTACACAAAGATCAATGTCCACACTTCTCATTGGTTGATCGTGCACTTTTTATGGCATATGTGATATCATGTTGAACACCCTATCGACCCGCCACCCAAGTGAGCCCAACACACCCCCTCCACCCTCCTACCTCCCCCCCGAACACCAGTGTCCAAAGATGCTCATTGTCAGTGGGCTGTCGCTATTGCATGCCCCCTCTGCGGGTATCAGGGGCACCCCTGCCTGTGGAGCGCAGGTTCCTTCCAGATCTACGTTGGGGGCTGCCCTGGACGGAACTTGCAACGGATGATGTGTCTGCCTGCTCACGTCCATGCATGTCCCTAAGGGTTTGCGAGAGCTCAGTGAGCACACGGCGCACTGCGGCAAGTTCGGCACATACGTCTTTGGACGTCGCATGCAGTTCCCCCCTCAGGCTCTCGGTGCTACTCTCCATTTGGACTCTCAGGCTCTCGGTGCTACTCTCAATTTGTGCCCTTAGCGTCTCTGTACCTCTCTCCATTTCTGCCCTAAGTGTCTCTGTTGATGTTTCTATGTCTGCCTTGGTGCCCCCACATTCATCGGCATGGCCCTTGAGGAGTGTGGCCATTTGCTGCTGTTGGTCGATTAACTTGTCGAGGGACTGTTGCCTCTGCTGGGCCATGGCCATTTGCGGTGGTGTCACAGAGGGGCTGTTGTCCTCATGTTGCCTTGCCACAGGGCTTGTGGGGGATGGCCAGTCGTCGTCTTGTGGCTGCACCTGCGTGGTATCCTCATGTTGTACGGGATGGGACAGACAGGGGGATTGGGACAGGTCATGGATGGATCTGACCTCGACATCCCCGTCTTCTGTGTCCGAGCATGCTGCCATCAATGGGGTGTCACCTATGGTGCTGCTGCCACCAGAGGCAGTGCCTTCTGTGGCATCCATTGGGGGGACCTGTGGTGGTGGTGTTGTGGCCATGCTGGCTGCTGGGGTGCCTGTTGATGTTCCCTCCTCTGTGCTGCCACCTGATTTGTGCTGCTGCCGTGTCTTGATGCGTGCAGCTGAGGTGGAGGGTCTCTGGCCGTTGGTCTTGGCCCTCTTTGCAGGTGTGCTGGTAGGGGTGTCCTGTAGCTCGTCGTTTGGATCGGACCCTGTGGTGGAGTAAAGGAGGGCGAGGGTTATTGATGGGTCAGTGGGAATTGGAATGGCATTGTATCACATGCATTGGGGTGGTACCTGAGGGTGATTTGGGTCGGGGTCTTGGAGGTGCTTTGATTTGTGTGTGGAGTGAGGGTGCAGTTGTTTGGCAGCCTGCAGTTAGGGTGTGCCTGCTGCACGTGTAGTGCGTGTATTAGGGGTTTTTAATTATTTATGTATTTATTGTGGGTTTTGACGTGCGCTTTCAGGCCGATGTGTGTGGACGTTCTCCTGGACATGTGTTTCTGTTGCACTATGTGGACGCATGGTACTTCACATGGATGGACTGTGTGGATTTGGCATTGTTTTATCTGGGCCACCTACCTGAATCTTCGGATGTCTGCACTCCTTTCTCCATCCCTCCGACTCCCTCTATGCTCTCCATTCCGATGGTGGAGGCACAGATTTCTTCCCAGGGGGTCAACTTGATGGGTGATTCAGGACCTCCCCCGGTGGCTGTGGCAATGTTGCGGTTGGCAGAGAGTATGCTGCGGACGCGTATCCGCAGGTCGTCCCATCGCTTGCGGCATTGCTGTGGGGTGCGGGGTGCGGTCCCCACCGCACTTACCCGCTGTGCCACCAGAGCCCATATGGCCTTCTTGTTTGCAAGTGCCGTCCTGGTCATTTGCGTGGAGAAGACGACGGCAGCAATCTCCTGGAGGGTCTCTGTTAGCACGGTGAGTTCCTCACGGGAGAAGTGGACCTGCCGCTTGCGGTCGCACGCTTTCTTCGCTACTTTTCCCATTTTTCTTGGTTTCGCTAGGGTGGTTGATGGGTTGGGGTGTGTTTCAGGGTAGTGATTTTAGTGGTTGTGTGGTTTTGGTGTTTTTATAGGTGTACGCCGGGATGTTTCCCGTTCCGGGCCCATGTTTTAACTTCCGTTTCCGTATATTTCCGGGCACCGTACTTTCCGGTAGGCGCACACTGCGGTGACCGCTAAGAGGGGTGGCGGTATTGCACCTAGGGCGCCGTACGGCGGCGGTGTGGGCCGTTTTGGGGTCATTTCCGCCATCGCGGACTTTGCACTTCCGCCGTGGCGTGGTGCTCGTGCCCGATGGGTCGGAATGGGCCGCACTTTGCTCCTTCGTACAATGGCGGAAACGCTATTTACGCTGTGGCGCTCCGGTCAGTCGCTTTCCGCAAGGGTCGTAATGAGGGCCTAGATGATATTGGGATCAGCAACACAGCTCTCCTCTGGCTAAATTCCTTTTTGACAGAAAGAACAGAACTAACCTGGATAGCCCCATTCAAGTCAGCATCTCGTACAACAACATGCAGAGTCCCACAGGGCTCATCACTATCACTGCTACTCTTCTACATCTACATGACCCACCTGATTAACCTCATGAAAAAACATGGCCTCACCTACTACAGTTCTATGTCCTTTCATGAACACAGTTTTTATGACAGGTGGTTTACTTCGGGTTTATTTCCCCAAAAATTCATCGGATTATTTTTTTTTATTGGAGATTCTACCCCAACCCCTTCATTTAACTATCTTTTTTTTTATTCCTGAACCCACCAAACCTTTATTTGGCCTTTCCCAGCCTCCCAAAGAATTTGATGAAGTTTTTCAGAAAATACCCAGCGGCAAAACACCAGTCGTAAAAACGGGTGTTGATGAAACGATGTGATAACCCTCACACTGAAATCATTTATAAAATCAATGCCAGCGAAGAACAAAACCCAACACTCACAGACTGCCTCACTGAACTAAACCAGTGGATGAGCTCCAACGGCCTTAAACTCAACCTGGACAAAACCAAAATGATGATTGCGTGTGACAAAGTATTGCTGAAGTGTCTGCAACTGCAGTTTGGCAGTTAGTCAAGGAGGCTGATGGTAGTTCAGAGATCGCATCCTTGATTGAGGTTAGACCTCATGAGCTATCATGAGTACTTGGTTGTTTTTTAAAGGAGCACTTTGCTTGATATTTAAAGGACTCACAGTTGGGTTGACGGAGACGTTCTATGGCTGGGTGTTTTAACAATTCTTTGCACAGTAAATCTGCCCATTCCATGGCAAGAAACAATGACGTTGCATTAGAGAGATTCTCGCCTATTAGTGGGGCAAGTGAGATCTGTCAACAGTGTTGACAGGTGAAGTAGTTGGGGGGCATCACTGAAGAAGCTCTGTTTTTTAAACTTTTTTCTAACCTCTGAGAACCGCTCTCTACTGAACAATCTTTCAGCCCCCAGACTCCCACTTCACCTGAGTCCTGCCAGGTTCAAAGGGAAAAGCTTATCTGTAAAGTCATTACAGGCAGTCCATCTTGCATCCTGGCCCCTGTGAGGTGGGCATCTCCCTTCTTGATCCGTGTTCCCTGTGCCTTCCTTTTTGTTCCTTTCTGCTGTGTTTCTGCCCCTTTTCTCCTTTCTTCCTCCTTTTTTCATCTTTTCAGGTCTCTGCCTCCATTTTCACCACTTTCTGCTGTCTTTTTTCTGCCCCTTTCTCTCCTTTCGTCCTCCTTTTTATATATGTCCAGGCCTCTTGCCTCATTTTTGCCACTTTCTGACGTGTTCTGCCCCTTTCCCCCCTTTCTTCCTCCTTTTTCATCTTTCCATTCCTCTGACTCCATTTTTGTCACTTTCTGCTGCTTTTCTGCCCCTTTCTTTCTCCTTTTTGTTCACCTTCCCGGCCTCTACCGTATCTGGCTCTCTTAGGTGACCTCTGCCCTGCCCTCTTTCCCTCCCCCCACTCACTCCCCTTTCTCTGAGTGGGTCCTTCTCAGAGGGAGCCTAATCTTGTTTCCTGGGACAAGTCCATCTTGCATACTGACCCCTGTGAGGTGAGTGTCCCCGTTCTTGCTCTCTGTGCCTTAGTGTTTTCTACCTTCTGCCCCTCTCTACCATTCTGCCTCTTTCTTCCTCCTTTTTTCCACCTTCTAGGCCTCTATCACACCTGGCTCTCTTAGGCAACCTCTGCCCTGCCCTCTTCCCCTAACCTCACTACCCCTGCTTCCTCTGATTGGGTCTTCCTCAGCGGGAGATGCTTCTTAACTGCCCGGCAGCCCGTTGGCTAAGGCCACAAGATAGTGGACAGCTCCCGAAGAAGCAGCTCCAGACTTGTTTTCCTATGAAGCCTGCAGATATCATCCAGCAGCAACTGACATGAACAGAGAGAATCCAAAGTTGTTCAGCTGGTCCTTAAGCCTGCAAGGGTTTGATTTCCCCATTTAGCATAGGCCAGGTGTCCAACATAGCAGTGCTGATGGGTTGTCCAGAATGTTTAGTCGACCTAAACAAGAGGCCTATCCACAGGTGGATTAGTTCTCCCTTGTCCTTCGTCTGGGAGGGGCGAGTGTTAGGAAAGATTTCCATTTATGTGTAATGTTCCCTCCAGTTGTGAATCCCCCAACTTTTTGCTTTTGTCTGACCATCCTAGCCTGACTTTTACCAGTGAAGTCCAGCCTTCTGTTGTACTCTGCTGGGCTTTCGCTCATCTTGTTATGGGGAAACTGACATGCCTTTTATACTGTCAGTACTGGGAGACTTTGGGCCTCATTATGACTCTGGCGGTAGCCTTGCTGGTAAATACCGGCACGGCTGCCGCCCGAGTCATGAATTTTCCAGCGCCCTGGAATGGGCAATAACTGGGGCATTACAGCCCCGGCGGACCCGGAAATTGCCCATTCCTGGGCGCCGGAAAATATTACTCTCATTCCCATTTGAGTCCAATTGGAAGTGTTAGAATGGGGAGGTCGGATGCACTGGCAACATTCATGAATGGTGCTGATGCATCTGACAAGGTCTGCGAGCGGTTGCCATTTCGCCCGCCAGATCAGCCCTGGTGGGCTGAAAGGCTACCGGTTGCAGTAATTGTAGTTTGGCAGTCTGAGAACAATGGCACCGGCAAGCTTACTAGTACCATTGTTTCCAGACCGGCAACCTTGTAATGAGGCCCTCTGTTTCCCTTAGTCTTTCACTTTGTTACCATTTCTTGGTAACTTATTATCGGTGCACAATGTACCTTCTAGTACAGTGCGCTGCGGTCTCTTTCATTTTTAAGGCCCTAGACACCGTCAAAGGATTTTTGGTGAATGTAAAAGTGTGCCCAGGATGGAGCTGGTGGCAGCTGTTACTTTTAACAGAGGCAGATGAGTGGGCACAACGAGTGTTCTTTGTTTAGTTGTTGAGTTACTGGTGTTTCAAAAAAATATTTGGTCCTGTCGCCAGATGCCTCCCCGTTTGCAGAGGGTGGTAGGAAATAATGATACAGTGGTGGCTGGATTGGTTGTTCCAGTCTGCTGGAAGGACCTGTGTGGGCACTCCCACTAATCGTTACTTGAATTCATTCAGTTATGCATGGATGTACATTGAAGAATCTTGACAAACTTAATTAGTTTGAATATAGGTATATTTATTATTACATTTTTTTCTCTAATAGGCCTCTTGCAAGCATTTAATCGTCCAATGCATTTCGGTCTATTCCAGACCTTCTTCAGGGACTATTATCAATGCAAAAAATAAAAAATGAAAATAAATAAATAAATAAATAATGTAACCATCAACATACTCATTCAAATGTGAACCAAACATGTGTTACATGTATTATTCAAAGTTTGCAGTGCAAATGTACCTGTGTTAATGTTGCTTTGAAACCTTGACCTTATTTGTGTATTCTTTCTTGTGGAAAAATTCCCAAATGTATAGTCCACTTAAGCACTTTCCCTTTTCTTTGCTGCTGTGCAACATATATACTCCTTGTATGGCAATTTGTATTTGTTGATCTAAATGGTGAAAAATATTAAATTTGGTAGGGTTCTAGTCCTTACTTAAATGATACATCTAACTGTTAGGGTCTTGCCTCTGTTTCCCTTAGTCTTTCACTTTGTTACCATTTCTTGGTAACTTATTATCAGTGCACAATGTACCTTCCAGTACAGTGCTCTATGGTCTCTTTCATTTTTAAGGCCCTAGACACCGTCAAAAGATTTTTGGTGAATGTACAAGTGTGCCCAGGATGGAGCTGGTGGCAGCTGTTACTTTTAAAGCATTTCTGACTCTTTTCAATGGTCCAAACCGTGTTTACCGCGTTTGGCCCAAAACAGTGGTTAACGCCTAAAACGGCCCTGCCACAAAGTCCTTTGTTATGTCCTTTGGCCATCTTGTCCCTTTGCCTTCCCCAGGTTGAGCAGACCCAGGAAATTCCTTAGTTGGTCTTGCAGGGTCCTGCACAAACCAAAGCTTTTGCAGACTTCTGCATGCCTTGTGTGTGGGCGCCCAGATTGTGGGATGGAGCAGTCTAGTTCCAATACACATCCTGGGTGCCAGGATGACTGGTGTGTTGGGATGACTGGGATCACTGTGGTCCATGATTGGTCCATGTCTGGGATGGTTAGAATGTGAGCAGATCTCCCATTGGTTGCTCTTCATTTGGTGTGAAGAGAACTTTGGATAAGAGAAGGCGCTCTAGACCCATTTCAGGTCGATCTTCTGAGTTCTCACCAAACTTGGTCAAAACTACCTTCGGCACCTCCTGTTTAACCTACAAATGAGTCTCTTCGTAAGTGTTCCTGGACCACCTAGTAAACTGACCAGCTTGTAGAGCACCTCTGCTTTGAACTGCTGCCATCTTGAGTTTTGTCTTGAGACTTTGTGAACCGTAAGCTCTTGGTAGAAGGGACTCTCCCACCGACTTTCATAAACCTAGCATTCCTAAGTCTGGAATTAGGAGAGTCTGCCCGAATTCGAGCCTACGCAGTACCCGTATCGCCCACTGTGGTGACAAGCTTCATGGGTGCCTTGCTGCTGTGCCCTCCTGTGCCCTAAAACGACCTGCAGTGGAACTGGTCGATCCCTTCCCTAGAAGCAGAAAAATGGCTGCCATGGACTGAGGTCCCAGAACGCAGTCCCTGAAAGCCGGAGGGATGAGCAACTGCGGGACTCAAACCTGTAAACAAACTGGACTAGACTGGCGAAGTTTGGTCCGGACTGTGCCAAGGGTCAGTGGGTACTTGCAAAACTCACTGGTGGCCCCTAGGCGCATCCATAGACTTTCACGCATGAGCATCCTCCAAGGGCCACTCACCTTTGTTAGGGTAGCCTGTGCTACCATCCTATTCCCGATTCCTGGAAATTGTTCTGCCCTCATTTGGAGTCCCTCCTCAAATAGTGGAACTCTATTCTTCATCACCTCACCCCCCTTCCTGAGACACTACATCCCCATGAAGAGACACATTTTGTACTATAACTCCTGATCGAGTGCTGCCACACTGAACGTAACTTTGAGCACAAGGTGCCATACTTCGTAGGGATTGGACTGCCTATTAGTTAGGGCTGAGACTTTTGAAGAATTGCCTAAAGAATATTTGCACTGTCTGACCCTCTTCTGTTACAGGTTGCGGATCCATGCTCGTTTAAATATTGCTTTAGGACAACAGTTAGTGTATATATGTTCCCTGTATAAGGTTGTGTTAGAATCGTTAATATTATTGTGGCTTCATCTTGTGTATGACTTAAAAGGCCTTTAATGAATGTATATGTATTGTAGATACATACACCTGACTGAGAGTAATTTGTGGTGTTGTTTACTGTGTGTGCTCATTGTGGGCCTTCAATCACTCTTACCCCTCCTGAGACCTAGTCTTGACCGCCGCCAATGCTGCCTTGATTGGTCTGGCTTGTCCAGAGGTTACCCTGTTCCAAGAAACTAGGCTGGCCATCTGAACCTCTGCCCACCAGGTCAGAGTTCAGAAATCCATCTTAACAGTCACACTTAGAATTGTGCAGTTTAGCCATGTGTCACACTTAGAGTCAAATGTGAGCATTAAACATGCTTCAAACTTAAATAGAATTGTGAAGATGAACCATTGTTTGTCAGCCATATCTCGCATCGAGATAGATTGTGCTAGTCCAGTCAGATTGGGTTAGGTAGCACAATGTGAACTAAAGAAGGATGAGAATGGCACCTTTTTTCTCGCTGGGCCTAAATTGTGGAACTCTCTACCGCTGCCCCTTAGACAACAGCCTTCCCTGAGGGCTTTCAAGAGGAACCTCAAGACCTGGCTCTTCTAATGATCCACCGTGAGGTCATACTCTCGCGGCCTTGTGTGACCCACTGGGACATTGTTCCTGTATGTTTTTCGTTAGTTTGTCTGGTCTCCGCCCTTACGCCTCAGGGCCCATGGCTGCGAATTACAAATCAATAAAGTAAAGTAAAGTACAGTAAAGCAACATCTCTCATTTAGGCAAATTATCCACTGTTGTACTCGCAGCAAAAGGCATTTATCTCCCTGGTGTCCGAAATCTTATAGCTACTGCCTGGATCGCTATACCCCCATCTAGGCATTTCACTTCTTGCCAGATATCCCAAATCTAGGTGCGTCTGCATTTTACTGTCTACTGTTATGTGCCCATTGAGGCGTTTCTCCCACTATCCAGGTGTCTCTAATCCAGGTGCTACTGTACTTTACTGTCTAATTTGGTACTCCCTTTTAGGCAAACTCCCCAACCTCATGTATCCAGGTGCTGTGAAACCTGCTTCTAATACCCTGACCAGTTGGCCAAGGCCAGCTAGGTCCCCTCCCCACCCCCTGCCCCATCATCCCTCCAGGCCTTCTCCCTCTGCTCAGACTTTCATTCCGTGGAGACCATGAATAGTGAGACCAACCAATCACACTGCACCAAGAAAAATAACACTTCAGTCGAACCCCAGCCAAGCCTATGGTAGGTATAACTTACACCACATCTGTGGACACAGGCCACAGGCACGGCCACCCATCCATGCACCATAGAATGCAGCTACGGCTATACTATTCTGGCCTAGCTGCACACATAGCCGTCCACACTGAAACCCCTGAGGTACTTCAACACCATTGCCACTAGTATACAGTGACGATAACCGAAACAAAATTCAGTCTAGCTGGGCACACATTGAATCTCCAGCACTAGAACTCTATCCTAAACCACCAACAGCACCTGCTTACGTGCCTGACCTCCGGGCTGCTTACTGGAGCATAGCCAGCCCACCTAAGTCCTAACCCGGCAAAAATGAGCATCAGCATCTTAAATTTAAACTCTTAGAACCTCCTACACATGAACTGCGGTCACCAAGGGCATTCCAACCACATAGCATATTGAGGCCATACAAATGGGAAAAGGACGCTATATAAATGACGAATACAATACAATACAATATAATTCAATGACATTGACCCCGATTAAGGGGCATACAATTACAGAGTTTTTCCCCGAGATCGGCTACAAATATAGAAATGTGAATATCGAAGCCTTCTTGTGGTGTAGCGGATGTCTACCATTCCCATATTAAATATCGAAGTCTTGCAGAGATTGCAGAGAATGTATTATTTTTTATACAAGAAAAAGATCTGGCTGTGATGAGATGGATTCGATAAAAAGATGGTTAGTCCGGTGTCCCCTATACATTTTGTTTCCTGTTCAGGGACACCCACTGCTCTAACAGAACTAATCCAATCTAATAATGAGGCTCCTTCTGGCTTAAGCATGGGGGGGCAATAGGTCATCCCTGCATTATGTTTGTGTGATCCGGACAAGAGGATCCAGCCCTACAGATAAGGGGTGTATCGGCCACTTTTACTCCCTAAAAATAGGCAAATACTCCCAAAAATAATAATAGGGTGTAAAAATACTCCCCACAAAAAATGGGAGACAGACACATATGACATGGGCCCATGCTGTCACTCACACAGCTCCATGGGTATGTTTGGACCAGTAGTGCATGTAGTACACAGGAAGAAATTGCTATTATTACTGCCCGATCGGAAGAAGTAAACATGTATCTTTTAATGTGCATGAATAAGTAGATGACAAAAATATTTTCGTTTCCCTGTTAAAACATATTTTTACTTGTTTATAAAATACTCCCATTGGGGAATTGGGTTTACATTTTTACTCCCTAAAAATAATGTTACTGCAAACTTGGAGAGTAAAATACTCACACTTCAAAATCTTATCTGGAGCACTGAATGTATCAATCTTACTGCTCCTACAATCTCAGCTTTGAATTCTGTTTTAAGTTCATTGGTAGATCTCTATGATAATATAAGGGATGAGGTTAGGGCACACATGCAAATACTGAGTGAAATCAATATTAACACTGAAGAACTGAACTGTTGGATAAGTGCTCCTCAAATGCTACACCTTTGAATTCTGCTTGGGCCCATGTTCTTTGAAATCCTAGTAGGTGTCCGTGTGATAATTTAGCAGTTATATCACAGAAGCCAGTGTGTAAGTATTCTGTTTCTCTTCTACTGCAACTCAATATCAAGTACAAATGGAGGTTGAGCAACTTTCTCCCCTGTATCCCCCAGGTAATGGCCAGCTAACCTGCTTTACGCAGGCAACTCAATTTTGTTCCCAGTTCGAGTTGACCCAAGTTCTGCTTTGTATAGAGGATTCGACAAATAAAGAGTTTCCCTTTATTGATCGGGGAACTACGGCTGTAGTGGATGATCCATTACAAGGTCACTCGGGTCTTTGTTGACCATTAGCAAAGGACAAAATGGTGGTAGTAAACAGACAAAGAAGTCTAAAAACACAAAGAAGTGCAAAGGAAAAGCATAATCCTCTATAATATAATTGTGCACTTGTACCATTCCAGAATCTCTGAACCTCCAGTCGTAGTCAAGTAGGTGAAAAGTGAATATTTCTGAAGTTAGCCCTGAGCGGGATCTCCGGGAGCCGTCGATGGAGCATGAGATGGACATGATCAGAATAATCTTTGTGAACTCAGATTTGAATTAATCTATACACATCGTTGACAAATCTGCGACTACTACTGCTGTTCAGACTGACTTGGTTGGTACATCTACTGTTGACTTTTTGAATGGGGTTAAGCCTACAACGAAGTTGGTTCTGTTCTCTGATGTACTAAGCACCCAATTATTGGGGGATCAATGGAGGGTGGAAGTTCTGGCATCGCTCCCAGGGCAGAAGTAAAATTATTGTTTAACGATCCTCCATTGGGTAAATTGTTTAGAATCACTTCAGAACTGGTGGTTCACTAGAAGAAAGACGCGCATGGTATTTTGAAGGGTCAAAGTGGGGCTCCCATGAGTGGATGTCTGTTTGAAAACCCCCTGAAAATGGGGTATACTATGCACAGGGGATCAAATGAGGAGTGCCCTAATGATGCTTCTAATAAATCTGTCTTTAGTGTGTGGAAATGTGTGCGAGAGACAGATTTGCATGTTTCTAATAAGCCGAGCACTTTTCCAATGATGTCTAAAGGGCCATGTGTCCAATAAACAACCCTCAGTCAATTCCCCTTTGCAAACTGGTTTGGAGGGTAATACGTTAGAATTGGTAGGTCTCATTGGAGAGGATTTTGATTTGTTTTTAAATAGATCTACTGTTTTGAAGATTTTCGCTGAAATTCCAAATCTAAAGGCAATTTCATCTATGGATATCGATAGAATTGAGTTAATTGACCCGATATGAACTACCAGGGTTATTCTTCATACTGGATCGAGAGCACTTTCTGATATCTTCTTGAAGGAAGCTTCTGCTCTCTGCAAACAGGAATGTGCTGCGTCAGAACGCAGGGGTAGGGCCTCTGAAGCATCTTTAAATCCTATGATTTTTGGAAACACTGATATTATTATCCCTGTAAATTCTGGACGTTGTGTTAACAGAGAAGTTTCTTTTGTTCAGAGCAATAAGTCACAGAGGCCTGTCCGAGATGATTGGCCTGGCTGTCGGCTGCTATCCATAATAATGTTCAACAGATTAACCTAAAATCATAAATACATTTACTTATTTATTTATTGTTTGCTTGTTAGGCGCTTATACAATAAGAAAATACTGTTTCAAAGCACCCACAGGGCAGGGAGACAGTGAGGGTGGGAACTACATTACAACACAGTAATTAAGAGCTGAAGGGAGAAGAGGGAGGCGGACGAACCTCCTATGCCTTGTGAGTATTCAGAATGTGCAAGTGCAGAAAGGAAGTGGGAAGTGGGGGTAAATGCTGGGGAGTCCGAGCTCATGGGTGAGCCACATATGAAGTGCTAGGAATGTTGAGTGCTACACGGTCTGGGCTGCAGGAGGTGTAAATGCAAGCTTCCAGAGAAGAGGGTGTGCAGTTGCAAAGTGCTGTGGATAGACAGGAGCTGGGAAGAATTGGTGTGGGAGGTCAAGGCCACGAGGATGCATAAGAATCAAGGACATCGATTCAGCAACTGTGGGATTAGCAGAGGAGAGAAGGAGAGAAGAAGAAGGAAACAAAGCAAGTCTTAAGGAGTTCTGGAATTTGAGAAGATCCTGCTGAAGACGCAGGGGAGGGGGAGACTGTTCCAAAGGAGGGAGTGCTCAGAGGAAAGTGAGTGACCCCCTGCCCACAGTTTAGCAAATCGCAAGAGGTGGTGCCAGAGGAGCAAAGTGGTCTTGAGGGAGAGTATTTGGTAAGGTAGAGTTGAAGGCAAAGTGGTCCCCGGGCCAACACAGCCTTGTGAATGATACAGAAGGATTTGAATTTAATCTGTGCAGCAACTGGGAGCCAGTGAAGACTTTAGTGCAGGAGAGATGCGGTCCCTGGGCTTAAGCCCAAGGATACGTCTCGCTGCCCTATTCTGGATAAGCTGGAGGGGTCGCAAGTGGAAGAAGGATGAATCAGGAGGAGGCTGTTACAGTAGTCAAGTCTAGAGAGAACCAACACTTGAGTCACGTTGAACCTCTGGGGGAAGTGAGGAAAAGTAAAAATCCTTTGAGAAGGGAGAGCTGATAGTGAACTTCTTGGCAATGTGAGGGAGGATGGAGAGTGAGGAGTCGAAGATGACACCAAGATTTCTGGCTTAAGTAGAAGGTGCAGAGGGAGCGCCCAAGGAAGAAGGCCAGGGTGAAGGGAACAAGGAGGGAGCCGGGGTCCCAATGGGAAGGAGCACGGTTTTACAGGTGCTGAGGCAAAGACCATTGGGGGTGCACCAGGACTGGAAGGCAGATAGGCAGTTGGGGATGATAGAGGGTTCAAAAGGGTCAGCAGGGGGTCTGAAGAAGAGTTGTGTTTTCTGTGTCACACTGGAAGTTATAGGAGAAAGAGGAGATAAGGCATGCGAGGAGAGCAAGGTAAATGTTAAAAAGCCAGGGGAGAGAATAGAGCCCTGGGGGACACCACATGTGGAGATGGCAGTAGGAGAGGAGAAGGAACTCAGGATGACTTGGGAAGAGTGGTTAGTGAGGAAAGAGGACAGACAATCCAGTGCGCATTCCGAGATACCCAGTGTATCGTGGAGCCTTTGCATGAGGATGGAAGGGTTGACTGTGTCAAATGCAGAGGAGAGATTGAGAAGGATAAGGACACCTGGGGAGTTGGAGTCCAGAGAAGTGAGCAGTTCTTCAAAGGTGTTCAAAGGATCAGTTCCCATGCGCCGAGATGCTCGGAATCCAGATTGATGGTCGTGGAGACCACTAACAAGTTCAGTGTGAGAGTTGAGTTGGGGAAAGCTCAGCTTATCAAGGAGCTTCCCCAGGAAGGGGGTGATGGAGATAAGGTGATAGCTGGCAGGGCAGGTAGGGTCAGAGGATGTTTTTTCAGGAGTGAGCGCACAAAGGAGTGCTTAAGTGGGCAGGGGAAAGATCCAGTGACAAAAGAGTGATTGCAGAAATCAGCAAGAGCAGGGGTAAGAGAGCCAATGTTATCCTTGATGGTCCTGGATGAGCAAGTAGAGACCTGTTTGGAAGAGACCTTCATGGAGCGGACAACCCTGGTAACTTCCAAACATGTGACAGGAGAGAAGGAAGAGAAGGAGGAAGGAGGAGAGAGGGTGGTGAGGTGGGGGGTGTGGAATGGTTTGTGTGGGTGTGTAGAAACGGTGGACAGAATGTTCTGAGTTTTGGTGGCAAAGTGTGAGGTCAGTGCATTGCAGAGGGCCTGGGGAGGAGAAGCGGAGGAGGAGACTGTGGACGGGTTGGCTAATTCCCTGCAGATTTTGAAAAGTTCAGCAGAGTTATTGTATGCTCCGGAGACCCGTGCCTGAATACAGCTCTTTTCCTGGCATATATGGTTAGTCTGTATTGCCTTTGGAGGAGGCGACAGGCCAATTTGTCAGAGGATGAGCCTAAGAATAGCAGCATCTGTTCTGCCGCCCTGCCCTTTCGTTTCAGGGATGCAAGTTTGGTGTCGTACCAAGTGTTAAGTTTTGAGGTAAGTTTAAGATGGATCCTCATGACTAGGGCAAGAATGTCAAGGGTGTTGGTGATGGAAAGTTGGAGGCTGCTGAGGGCAGAGTCAGAGGTGGGAGGTAGAGGGGGATGAATGTGGAGGTGAAGGCCGCCACAGCCAATTGTTTCATTGGGTGGATGTTAGTGAATGAGGTTGGTGGGACTTTTGGGGGGCGGTCAGCAGGCCAAAGGGACCCAGATGGGAGGAGAGGAGAGTGTGGCCTGACCAGGAGAGAGGGATGACTAATGGGGGTGTGGGGGGAGAGAGAGAGGTCAGACTGTATGAGGGCATCCAAAAGGGAGAATGGAGTGGGAAAAGCGAGGAGCATAGGTAAGTGAATAGAGTGGATGCAGAGCCTGGGGTGTCCCCCAGGAGGAGAAGGTTAGAGGTGGAAGAAAGCAAAGAAGAGCAGAAGTGTTCAACTATTCCTCTGTAAATGACCCCCCTCTCCAGCCCTTCGCTCCCCTACTTCTAACTCCCTCAGGGTCAGTCGTTTTTCAAAGAAACGAGCTGGGGGCAGATCTCTGTCTTCGGCCGGGGCCTCCCTTTGGAACAGCCTCCTGGCCACCTTGAAACTTGAGGAGAACCATCTCATGTTCCAGAAGCACCTCATGACCTTCCTCTTCGCTTCTGCTTTTGCCCCTCTTCTCCCCTGCTGCTCTGTTTTCTCTCTCTGCACCGTGCACCTGGCCACCCTCTGTCCTTCGGGCCAAGGTACCTGCTCACCCTGCCACACTCCTGCACTGCCTCTGGGCCACCCCTTGCACTGGGATCTGTATCTGTACCCATACAGTCCCCCACTCTTACTATGCACTTATCAGATATACCCTATCTGACTAATCTTGCACTTGCCACTGGCCGGCTGCACTACCACTTTTCACTGCCTGTATTTATTTATTTAATGCACTTATTATTTATTCTGTTCCCTCCTCTGTTCCGCACTTTCCACGTGTTCCCCTTGTTAGGCAGAATCCTGTGCAGTGCCCTTAGGGACTACTACATACAATTAAGACTACAAGTGGCAATATAAGTTCACCTTTGGTACAAGCCTGTACTACACTGTTAAAGTGGTAGCAATAGCGGAGCAGCCAGACTTATCTCAAGAGCAAATGAGCAGTAGTAGAGATTACACAAAGGACTACAATTACTGTGACTCAAGCAAACATTGACTCAAGGTTTTTGGTTAAAAAGTAAAAGTACATTTATTTTTGACCATCTGTTTGCAAAACACTTCATTCTATTAAATTAAAACCACACATAAAATACACTACACACAACCAATTCACTAGGTGTAGAACAACTCAAAGTAAGTACCTTATGATTTGACAGACCGGTGTTATGAAACAAAAGACGTTACAGGGAATACATATGCAATCACTTTTTGACAGTAATGACAGTTCAGTCTTACAAAAGATACGCGTATCCGCGGGAAGAAATGTTACTGGGGTAAAATCACACTTAGCACCTGAGTTATCACAAGGGAGTTGGGGGCAAAAATCATAGGCAATACTTTTGTCAAGGCAAACAGAATCAGAGAACACTTTCTAACCCAACAATAAAAGTCTATAGGCCTGCACCAGTGTTAGGTGGAACAGGGTTCCTATTGTCGAGGATCACACAGTCAGATAGTTCACGATTCAAGGTTGCCAGGAGTACTTGGATATTGTCAAAAGAGGAAGCAAAAGTCATAAGAAGGAAGGAAGATAAGGACAAGCCTTGGGTGAGGAAAAGAGGGGTTCACCATAGTTCCTCGAAGTCGGACACAGTACCTTATTCTTTGAAGAAGCTGGTGCCACAGCAGTTGTTCCTGGTAGTTTCCTGCAGACTCACGGTTCCTGGAGCTTCAGTCGTGGTGACAAGAAGGAGGACGTCTGGAGCGATCTGCACTACCCACGGATGAGGCCAGCAGCAGCTACGGTGAATAAAAGGTGTGCTCCTTTAAAACAGGAGAGGCTCTTCAGATGGCTCTCCAGACCACCTCAGCAGTGTGCAGCGATTTCGACCACGAAGGGGATCCTCTGGCTGTTGAAGATGAGCTGGTTGACCCCACTAGGCTCAAGGGAAGAAGACTCTGGACTGGATCTTCTCTGGTCGTTGAAGGGTAGATAGCTCAGGACCGCAGCAGGGCTTCACCGGGACTCGGGGTTGCAGCAGCCGTCTTCTTCTCCGCTTTTCTTCGGTTCCTTGTAGTTCCAGTGGCGACTCTGACTTCCAGCCCAAGAGTCCTGCCTTTTATGCAAAAATCCTCCATTCACACAGCCTGGCTGTCAATCACCTCAGCCAATCATGACAAAGTGCGACTTGGGTCTCCATGGAGACCCTGTGCAGGGGGTGACTACACCCCTCCGTCACATTCAGCCCACCTAGACATCCAGGCGCCAAGAGGAGGGTTTCTCTGCAGAAGCCCGCCAAAAGACGGTAATCAAAGAAGGCAAACCTGGTTTGCCACGCAAAGTAAAACACAAGAAGGACTATAACAAAAAGAAATGGTGACTAAACCAGACTGGAGCTGAAATAAAAAGTATTTGGGCAAGCGGGTTTAAGTTCGAGGCTACCACAATAGCCTGGAACAGTACCACGTTTATATAGTATAATCGCGGTAGAAAAGTTAGGGTAGATACCACTGCCACCAGCCAAGTCTAAGGGCCTCATTACATGGTAGGCGGTAAGGGTTTACCGGTACCGATATTTTACCGCTACCGGTAAACCCTTACCGCCTTACTACGAGGTCCCTTTGCGGGTTGGGGAATTTAACGCCTGCTTTTTGCAGGGTTAAAAACCAACCCGCAAAGGGACCAGGGAGCTAATTACGGTACCACAATTTGCGGTGCCGTAATTAGCACCTTCCCCATTCCCATTATGCCCTATGGGGCAAAATTGGGAATGAGGAAGGGCAATGGGGGAAGGGAAATTACCGCCCCACCAACCTTGGAATACGGTGGTAATTCCCCTTTCCACCAAGGTGGTGCCGGTATTTTACCGGCATGGACCAAGGTGCTAATAGCACCTTGGTCCACCGACCATCGGTGTAATGAGGCCCTAAATGTTAAAAGAGCAAAACAAAGCTCAGAGAGGCACAGACAAAAAGGGATAGGAGTTATCCCTTTCCAGTACTCCATGTAAGATGGGTTGTACTGGGTCTGTAGTTTTTAAATGACTGCATAAAGTTAATGGCAACTTTACCTGTTTCTGGGGGACTGTAGTCAGCCCCAGAAAAAAATGGAGTAAGTGGGAAGTCTAAAAGACAACCCTGTGTCACTGCACTCAAGGTGCTGTGTAACCCACACAAAAAGTGGATCTCAGGGAGTGGTGTGCTCCAGAGCCCTAGATCACACAAACAGTAGAAATACACATGGCAAAACACATGTAAGAGTGGGAAAAAGGCTCACACTCTTACCAAGTGGAAAAAATAAACTCCAGAAATCCAGCAAAGCTGCTGGGGGACTCACTAAGTGAGGGAAATTAGCCATAGACTGAGAATTCTCCCCAACACCCCTCCACACAATTTTCCCCTTTTCCCTTTTCCATGCACTTGTGCGTTCTTAATGTCACTGAGCCTAGTAAGATCGTTGTTTTTGTTCTCCCTTGTTCCCTTCCCTTTGCTTGGTCGCGCTCTGAAACACTTGTGTATAAGTGCGATATAAATAAAATATCACATATCATATCATATCAAGTTGGTCCATTCAGAGAGGAATAGGGAGATGGCGCCTGGGGGCCTGTAGATGGTAGCAATGGTCAGGGTGGAAAGTGGGAGAGGTGACCAACTTGCAGACCAGTCTTTCAAAGGAGGAATAGGGCTGGGTTTGTAAGATGGAAGCAGGAACCCAGGCAGGGAAGATTAAGCCAGTCCCCTCAGCCAGTGCGGTGAGGTCGAGGCTTGGAGATGATCTTGAAGCCGTCAGGGATGAGGGAGTCAAAGGCAATGGTTGAGCATATCGAGGTCAATGTCTTCAAGAAGGAGACAGATGTCAGAGGAGTGTTTGTTGCCTGAGCGGGCATTAATAGTCACCAGGTGGAGGTCGTCAGTGCTTTTGAAGGTTTTCTGAGGTGGGGTTCAGGGGTGTGGTACACCATTCAGAGGAGGGAGAGTGGAAGGGGGAGATGCAGGCGAAGGAAGGATTGACTGTAAGGCACTAACAGGACTTTGTTTCAGTTTACCGATGGATGTCCCCCTTCTGTGGGAGAAGCATTGTCTGGTTTCTTGCGAGGTCTGAAACTTTATCTCCATGTTTAGAGTAATTGGCTGAGGGAATGAATTTTCTCAAAAGATGAGAGGATTTTTAAAAAGTATCACATTTAAAGGTCATTGAATCTGTTTTGTGTGTGGGTTTTAATGAAGAACTGGTTTTAATGCCTGCATTATGTTAGCTATGTATGTGATGCTTTTATGGATGTTGTTATACTTATTTTACACTTTGGATCATTAAGGTATGAATCCTTTTGGATATTGTATTCTGTATAATGAAATTGTAAAGGTTGAATTTATTTTTAAACCGTATACAATAAAAATACCTTTTTAAAAGATTGCACCAATGACCAGTTGAACATACATCCCATTCCATGGCCCACTGAGCAGGGAAACCCCCCAGAAGCATCCAAAGTAATCAAAAATCGGAGAATCCTAATGATAACGAACTAACACTATAGAGACATGTCAATGCAGTAGTTAAGAAACACTTCTTTCACCTACACCCGATCATGAAGATACTTGCTTTCTTCTCCTTCACACACAGAACACTCGCTGTCATCTCTCTCGTCATCTCAAGAATAGACTACACCAACAGCATCCACCTCGGAATGCCAGAATACCTCATGAGGAAGCTACAATGAAGACAGAACGCAACAGCAAGACTACTCCTTAGACTCTCTAGAAGATATGATATGATAGGATAGGTTATTTATGACGTGCTTAATACCCAGAGGTTTCTAAGCGCGGACCCAGGGATTGAACCTATGTTGCTTCGTGTCATCTTGCTTCCAAGGCGAGCACGTTGCCCATGTGCTATCCTCCCAAGACCTCCAGAGACCACATCACCCCATTGCTAAGAACGCAGCATTGGTTACCAAGCAAAAAAACAAAATCTTCTTCAAAACACTCTGCATGACACGCAGAGCGATCCGTGGCTAAAGAGTGGAATTCATACAGGAAAAAGTCATCATCCACAAACCAACACAAACACTAATATCTAGCAATGACATTTGACTCAAACCGAAACAATAAGCAAAACAAAGATTTGGGGGATCAGCATTCTCCTGCATAGCAGTGAAACTATGGAACGTGCTCCCAAAGGAAATACAAACAACAGCAGATCACCTAGAATTCAGGAAACTATTAAAAGCATGCCTCTTTAAAGCAAAAAAGCTGAAAAAAATAAATGGAGAAACCCCACCAGCGCAACGCAAGAAAACACTATGAAACTGGACCACCCAAAGAAATATTCAAAGCTAAACTGAAAAGGAATTAAACTAAGCCAAAGGGTTTACCCAACTTATAAACAAACCAGAGAAGCCCTGACTAACCCTGCTAAAACACGATAACACTCTGCACACCCAGCACCCAATCCAGAGCTCTGCCACAAAACACAGAAACTACAGCCAAACTGACAATTCTCCACAACACCCACAAAACATCACACACATGCCAACCAACTCAAATCATACTAGCACAGAATGAGTGTACTTTCCGAACTGAAGCTGCCAACAGCACATCAAAGCTGTCGTGCACTTTTCCCTCTCAACCCAACTAACTACCTCAAACCCCTTGCTTTTCAGATCCACCTGAGCGACTCAAAGACATGTAAAATTGCAGCGGTGTGGGTTACAAGTCAACATAACATAGGAGGCACAGTAGAAATGCACCAGACACACAGGACAGATGCGGGACAGTCATCTGGCCTGAGGTGCCAGACACCACAGGAGACACTGTAGAAGTGCCTCAGAGGACAGGTGAGGAACAATAACCAGGCCTGAAGTGCCTGGCACCAGGGGAGGCACAGTAGAAGTGTATCAGAAGCCAGAGGACAGATGAGAACAAACCACCAGGCCTGGAGTGCCAAATACCACAGGAGACACAGTAGAAGTGTCCCAGAAGCCAGAGGACAGATGAGGACAAACCACTAGGCCTGGAGTGTCAAACACCACAGGAGGCACAGTAGAAGTGTCCCAGAAGCCAGAGGACAGATGAGGACAAACCCCCAGACCTAAAGGGTCAGAAACCACAGGAGGCACAGTAGATGTGTCCCAGAGGACAGATGAGGGACAACCAACAGGGCTGGAGTATTACAGGAGGCACAGTAGAAGTATCCCAGAAGCCAGAGGACAGATGAGGACAAACCACCAGGCCTGGAGTGTCAAACACCACAGGAGGCACAGCAGAGATGTCCCAGGAGCCAGCGGACAGATGAGGACAAACCACCAGGCCTGGAGTGTCAAACACCACAGGGGGCACAGTAGATGTGTCCCAGAGGACAGATGAGGGACAACCAACAGGGCTGAGGTGTCAGACAGCAGAGGAGGGTCAAAGGAGGGAACCCAAACTTCTCAGGACAGAGGAGGGACAGTCACCAGGGAATGAGATATCAAACACCACAGGAGGCACAAAGTAAGGGACCCAGAAATCACACAAACACAGAGTGACATCATAGGGCACACACTTGCCCAGCTGTCGTGCCCCATGTTAACCACACTTGCGTGGATGATGCACTCACATTTGCCCACTGGAGTTGTAGGTAGAGGACCCTTCCTGGCAGAAGAACCCTCCAGGGCACAGAGGTGGAACCCCTGTGCGTCGGGGGCAGTAACATCCAGCCCGGCAGAGGGTCTCGCTGACGGAACCTACAGGATGGTAAAAGAAGGGCAATGAGTGGAGAGGCATCTGCAGACCTGCAGCAAGCGCACATGCATTGCAGCAGCAAGCGCACATGCATTGCAGCAACAAGAGCACATGCATTGCAGAAGCAAGCGCACATGCATTGCAGCAGCAAGCGCACATGCATTGCCGCAGCAAGCGCCCATGCATTGCAGCCGAGAGAGAGTCGTGAGAGAGCCGTGGGATTCTGAGGCAAAGAACTCCCCACCAGAAGACCCTGGCCGAAGAACTTCCATGGCCAACAGATAGAAGGCAACTGAGCGTTAAAAGAGGGAGGGGGTCTTCTCCTGCGCCCCCTTTTCAACCCTGGGAATAACACAGAAGACTAAGTTATGTTATGTACACCCAGCCACCTGGTGCCTTCCTGCTTGCCGCTCTTTTCCCTACTTAAGGAGCCCTCCAGCCTCTTTTCCTTTGCAGCTGGGGAGTAGGCGTAAGTGGATTTAGGTCACCTGGCCTAAGCCCCGCCCACCTTCTTAGCCTTGCCTCTTCCTTCCTGCTCTTAACTCTTAGATGAAGGGCGTCTCTCGCCCGGGCGTCCAAAGTGAAGGGCAGTCAAAGAAAGGGCTATTGATGTTTGGACCTGTTCGGACCAGGAGGTTCCAGGGTCCAACCCCCTGCTAAGACAGCAGGTAAGCATGCACCACCATGTGTTACTCCCTCTGTCCCAACAGGCCATCACCACCCTCCCTGGTCCCCCTGTGTTGTTCCCTTGTGCACCCCCCCTTCTTGCACACAGGAGTCTGTCCTGATACATTCTGGTTTCACTATCACCGTCTTGTGGCCAAAGCTGGATTTTACTTTTATGGACTTCATTGATTCACGGTGCGTCACCCTTTCTCAACTCTCATGCTGGACATCCTTTGCATCTTGTACTCATGGTGGCCCTGAATCATGCTGTTCCATCTTAATCTTGTATCCTGGCTTGCAACATTATGTGTTACTACTGACTTCTGCAATTGTATTTGCTCTCCCCTCTTGATTCTCCAGTCTTTTTTGACTGCTTACTCTCTGTTCTATCCTCCCCTCCCCTCTCCCTTTTCCCATCTCCTCCCCTCCTCCCCGTACTTTCTTCTATGCACTTACTCTGTCAGAATTGTCCCTGGACCTACTATGATAGCAACCTCATCTGTCGCTCCCCTATCCCCTTACTGTTACCCCCCTCCCTCCAGCACTATCTGAAACGTTGTCAGGCCTAGTACGATAGTCACTTGTTTTGTTCCTCCCATCCATATCTGCACCCCTCTCCATCACCTTTTGTTTTTCTCCGGCTCTACCAGAAATGTTGGTAGACCTAGTACGGTAGTCGTCTGTCTGTTTCCAATTCCTTCCCACTCTCCCCCTCCATTCCTTATCTATGTCTTAGCGCTTGCACTATCTGAAATGTCGTCAGGCCGAGTACGATAGTTAATTTCACATCCTTCCTGTTCATGGCCTGTAAGAATGTCGATGTATTGTCACTTGTTCCCTCACTTGTCTTGAAGCGCTTTGAAACACATTGTGTATAGGCGCTATATAAATAAACTATCATATTATATCATATGTTAAAGGTATTTGTACCACGCAACGTCACCAACGGAATTGGTCCCCACGCAGCAATTGGATTTGCAAAAGTCCAAAGATGGTTAAAAGGAGGGCAGGGAAGGCCTATGGGCCATGTTCAAGGAGCAAATGGTCACTGGAAGTCATATTTTAAACACTGTGTGAAATATCCGCGTGGTTCATTTACACACACTCATTTTTAAAGTGTTTTTTTGTGTTTTTCTCTGGGCATAAACATGTTGAAAACGAGATTACCTCAAGCACAGATCGGGGGCGGCAGGCATAATCTCCCCACTGCCACCCCCCCACCACCCCCAACATAAAATGGCTCACAAGACACGCGCAGCAGAGTGGAGACAGGTAAGTGTACGGGAGGTTCTGGTGTAGTCTCTGCAGATGGTACGCCCTAGTAGTGGGGGAGACCAGAGATGGGGAATGATCCACGGGGTGCCCTGGCCATCATTGCAGAACTGCTTGCCAGATGACCTGAAGAGGGCTGAGATTGGGGACTGGTCCCCGTGGGATGGCGCGCATATGGTGCAGATTAGGTGGCACAGGGACACTCCTCCAGGTCTGGTGGCATGGCACATTTTGCTGCTAACCACTCTATTGGCCCTTCGTTGCTGAGCGTTCAGGGTTGCATTGCTCATGCCCTTATATAAGTGGTTCTGGGCGGGGGGGTTTGGATAATGCAGGCGTGGACGTGTCATTCCGAATCTCTAGACTTCATTCAATTTAAAAACGTGTGTGTGTTTCTTTATAAATCATGTTAGAAATAGGGGTGTGTGCGTTCAAAAGTTACGGCGTGGGGCAACAGGAGCCATCGCCTAATTTAATTTCCACAGGAAACACAAAGAAACATATTTTCCCAAATTGCTGTTGTCGCACAAATACATAAAATAAAAAAAGAAAGGTGGTGAAGTTGTTGGAGGTATATCTGCCAAGCTGGAGAAGTGTGCGTATCACTAAAGAGTCGGCTCACCACTCGGGCACTCATAGCCGGGCCGGCAGGGTAGTGTGTTGATGTTGACCTCTCCCGTCACCACTGGATCTGGGCAGTAGTATCCTGATGGGCAGAGCTCACAATCCAAGAAAGAAGCACCACCAGGCCGGCCACGGAAGGTTCCCGCTGGACACATGACAGGGTTGCTGCTTCCAGGACACCAGTAGCCAGGGGGGCAAAGGTGGGTATCAAACGCTGAAAGACCTGGGAAGAAAGAAGGGGACATTAGTGGCATGTAATCAATAGTCCATCAGAAGGTGGTGCTGTAGTCACAGAGAGGTAGCGTGTTGGGACATAGCACTGACTAGTGCAATATGGCCGACAGTCCGCTGAAACCTCCCAGAACTGGAGGCGATTGGGATTCTACCTTTACTATCTAAAAAACGAAATGATGTAACAACAGATCTTCATGGATGTTTGCAGTAATTAACACACCTGCCCCAAAACATAGACATCTGCAGCAATACACACCAAAGAATCGCTTGAAGAGCAAAACACAGCCAATGCAATGGTGGATACATTTAGGAACAAATGCCGCAAACTAACAATTCAGAACATGGCCTCATGAAGGTGACCTGGAAAAATCCAAAACAATGGACGCGCTAGGCATCACCAGCCTGCTCTGCTGCTATGCAGGATATCAGCGTCACACACTTTGATGAATGGAGAGAGCGAGGAAGTGAGTGAGGACGCCAGTGGAGAGGAGAGGGGCTGTGCAAAGGTGGGAGAAAGTAAAGAAAGAAAAAGGCAGAAGCGTGAAGGGCGCAGAGGCTCACCTGCTGTTGGGCAATGGTACCCAGCTGGGCAAGGCAGACAATCTCCTGGACCCTCAGCACCGGGCTGTGCCCGGTAAGTGTGGGCCGGGCACTCTTGAGGTCCGTCCGGGCTGCTGGGGGCTGTATTATTCACTCCTCTACAGTAATGCCCAGCGGGGCACAGAGAGGGCAGAGGATCACCTGAGGGTGGAGAGGACAGAGGTTCACTGGTTGCATGCTGGAGTGCTGTGGGTGAAGCTGATTTCATATATGTGAAGTATACGTGTCACCCGCTCTCACGGGTGATGGTATGTGTGAAAGCTCCGCACAGCACAACCTTATAGGGCGTTCCCGACATTATTCTTTAGATTGTACTTATTTTATTTATTTATACACAGGGACAAACACATGCAATATATAAGAAAGCAGAGAGCTTCTTACAATGGATATCCACCATGACGGAGGAATGAGAAGAATGATCAAATCACTAACTTCTGGGAAGATCAGTGACATGTGTCAGGGCCACTCTGAGGACCCACGTGCAGTGTCCTACTCAGTGATCAAAGAAACGCAGCCCTAGAGCAGACTTCCATGCAGCAAGTACACGCATCCCTCGGGGGGGAGGGGGCTGGGGAGACTGTAGCCCTTTTTGTTGCAGCCCTGGATAGACGCTCTGGGCCACAACCAAAAGGCTAGCTAGCCCTGCTTCCCGACAGTCCCGATGTTAGCGTAGCCCTGAGTCTTTTCCAGACCTAGCAACACCCCTGGCAGCAAGAGTTCTAAAATGATACAGAGTCAAATACAGAGTTCATGGAATGAGTCTGACTCTTATGAAACAGGGGCATTTACAGGAGATCATATTACTGGTTGTCTGTAAAGAGAAAGCAGGAGAGAGTTAAGAAAGCGATGGCACACCAGTGCCTATCTAGGTGCTGTTCAAGTGCATTTAATTCTGATTTATGGGCAACAGAAGTGCTGAAGATGGTTACTCAAGAAATGTGCCCAACATATGTTCCAAACAAAGGCATCCAACCAACAAATGCACCAACAGAAGAATCTAGTAGAGGCCTATGATCCTCCAGAAAGAAGCACATGTGCAGCCTTAAACTCCACCGTGCAGGAAGGAAAAGAACCAGAAGACAGACTTTCACTCTCTATGCCCCAAGGCTCTGGAAGCTCCTTCCTGTCATTATCAGATGCGCCCCCTGGCTTCTGCAGTTCTGTAAGGTGTTCAAGACCGTCCTCTGCAAGGAAAGGTGGCTCAATAACACCTAGGTCAACCCACCATCTGCTCCCCACCATACCCGAGCCTGGGTGATCTGTTCACCACTGTTTCCTCCCCTGGTTACTTGTGGATCCTGTGCTGACTATTGCCCTCCCTCCCTTGTTGTTAAATCTCCACTCCGTTTTTTCTCTGCTCCCTGCCATGTTCCTCCCCTATGATTGTAAAATGCTCCATTGCTTCCTGAAGCCAGGCCCATGCTCAAGAATGCCCTGCTAATAATAATAACATTAATAAAAAAAATACCCATCACAAGTATTTAGCAGAAGCACATAACAGAAGTATCCAGCAGATATGCGAACGAGACACCCAAAAGATGCTCCCAATAGAGCACTCAACAGAAGCAGAACTGTTCAATGTAGCTGCACACCTAATGTTCAAGCTGGTATCCTGTGTTATTTAGGACAGTAAGCAGTTGTGGGGCAGAAAAACACCATTGGCACTTGGGTGTGTACTGACAATAGAAAGAATCGGTGTCCACTGTCTATGGAACTCTCTCGTCCCCTGCACACCAAAGGTTTGAAAAACAAGCAATGCTCAAAGTAAGAAATTGATTGATTCTGTATTGCTGACCAAATGATTATAAGTTTGTATTTTAAAGAAACCAATTTACAGAGTCATTGTGCAGTTACAGTCAATATAAGGTCAATGCAAAGCATACACCATAAATTATGCAATAAACATCATACATTCTAAATCAAAGCTTTACATGTTTCGGATTTCAATCTCTTCCTCACAAACAAAGAGTTCTTAGTATCAGTCTTTAAAGCTTCTTCTCACTGATCTTCAGTCACAAAAATAAATAAAGAGAACTTCTATTAGTATATAGCTAGGATTTCAAAATACAGCTCCCCAAACATACTGTTGTATCATCGGCCTATCATGACCCATTCTAGGTCCATTCACCTGCTCTATCTCCTGGGAAGATCAACCACTGGGATTTCTTGAGAACAGTTGTGCTTGGATCCTACTGTTGTGCACTTCCAACTTTGAAAAATGTGGACATCTGACCGATCTGTATGCTGCCCCTATGGTATAATAATCAATACGCTCTTAACCTCAATACTATATATCAGCAGATATGTATCAAACAGACTCTATCTACCGCATATCTCAATAGCTTTGATGGCTTCCCAAGCCAATTCAAAGGATCCGGTTCCTCCCGCTGTATCTCCCTAGAGGGTCAGTGAAACTTAATTTAGTCTCATCATTATTGTAAGAGTTGTTTACCAATGATGTCATCGCGCTTCTTGACACGATGATGTCACCTACTGACTACTTAATGTGGCCATGGTTTACAATCGCAGTGAGAGAAGGACATGAGACAGATTGCAGGAGGTGTTGCACTAGGGAAAGACATTAAAGGTAAGCACCAGGGTACAGTCATGTGATTATAGCTTTCTGATAAGACTCAGGGTTACATGAGGAACATCCAGACTAATTGGACAGTCCCGTCCTCTCTATAGAGTCTACAGATAGACAGGCTGTTTATGCCTTATTGCCAACCCACACCCGACCCCTATGTGGAGAGGTAAGTTGGGTGATAGAGCATGTGTTCTATATATTTTGCACACTTGACATTAGCACAACTCTTACTATAATGATGAGACTAAATTAAGTTTCACTGACCCTCTAGGGAGATATCACAGGAGGAACGAGATCCTTTGAATACTCTAGAATTCAAAGTAAAATAGTATGAGGAGATGACATGACTGAAAGATTTGAAGAATTAAAAATGGTGACTTGCACAGCCCCAGTGTTAGGAATACCAGACTATAGTGAATAGTTTCCCTTATTCTCTAATTCAAATGGAGAAGTGATGATAGCAGTACTTACACAGAAGACAGCATTAGGACATGCACACAAACCACTAGCCTATTATAGTCGACTTCTAGACCCAGTAATGAAAGGACATCATCCTTTGCAAACAAGCGTTAGATGCTGCTACTTTTGGTGATTGAGAAAGCTACCAATATTGCAATGGGATCCTCAATAACATTATTTGTCGAGCACTCCCTATTTGCCATTTTGGAGAAACCCCAAAAGTACATTGCCTACACAAAGACATCTGGATACAAAGTGATTATTTTAAATCTAGCAGTCAAAATTGTTAGTTGCAAAATAGTGAATCCAGCTATTTTCATAGCAGAACCAGTAGGAAAGAATGACTATGTACATGACTTCCCAATGTACACTGAATTATATGATGCTATTCCCCATATCAGAAAAAATGCTCCTGGAGCGGGGCGGGATAGGCATCTTTTTATTGATGTTTCTTCAAAAATTGACCGAATTACTGGTAACAGGCATATTGGGATGGCAGTAGTGAAATTTTAAAAAGAATGGTGCATTTAAAGTACTGACAAGTGTGAGATTGCCTCCACGTTGTTCAGCGTAGGCTGCAGAATTAGAGGCGCTCATCGGTGCGCTTCATAGATTTGAAGATGAGGAAGTGACAGTGCATTCTGACTCCACCTACATGACAACAACCACACACGCAGGGTAGTCGTGTTGGAAAAGGAGGGGTATCTTCTGCGTAGACGGCTCTCCAGTGCAACATACGTATCTACTGGGCAAGCTTATTAAAGTACTAAATCTCCCATTGACTATCGCTGTGTTGAATTGTGCCACCAACACTAAAGGGCAGACCTGATTTCTTGCAGAAACCAAGCCGCAGAAGTAGACGTAAGAAAAAGGAGCATAATTTTCCAAATATTTCTGATTTTGAATTAGAGGATGTTAGGCAAGGATCAGAGTGATGCATGTTGATGCAGGAAGGATTTAATATGTTATGTATTGTATAGTTAATTGAGCTGCAAGTTCGAGCCCCACAGAAGAGCAGGACCTATGGAAAAGACAGGGGTGTTCTTTGTCCCCCAATGAGGCTTTATGGAGACAGGATAGCACTGGAAAGCTGGTTATGCCTCTAGCATTATTGAAGGTGTTGCTGCAGTAGCTTCACTACTTTGTGCACACCACCAGAGAGAGTCATGCTGCAACAATGACAGAATATTGGTACACACCAAATGTATTAGAACATGTGGCACAGTTGATTGTAAATTGCATTGTGTGCCAAAATTTCACAGTAGGGCACACCTTGTGAACTGTGAGAGGAGCAATCCCTAGTCCCAATGGTCTGTTTCAACATCTACATATAGATTATGTGGATGTGCTGGAAGTATGCAACGTGTATAGGTACAGGCTGGTAGTAGAATGTCCCTTCTTCAGATGGATAAAAGCAGTTACATGCATGCACCCCGATGCCACATGTGCTGCTAAGTTTCTCATGCATGAGGTATTACCTAGATGGGTGTGTGCGAAGTCCTGCGGTCTGATAATTGGCCCACATTTTGTAAACAAGTTATTTAAACCGATAATTCTTTTATTAGGAATAAAGCATATGTTTTCCTTAGCCTATCACCCACAGGTGAACGGTACCTGTGAGAGGTTAAACAGGCATCTTAAAGAAAGGATTGCAAAGATAAAGATAACTATGAAAAAGGGATAGCCACATTGCCTACTTGTTGCTCTATTTACCCTTAGAAAACAGCCTGGCTAAGTTAACTAGCTAACTCCACATGAGTTGGTGACTGGACGCTGTATGAGATTACTTCTTGCTCCTCCCACTCGAGTAAGAAGTGATGGCCTCAGTGTAGCAAAAACATTAGGTGAAGAGATGCATGATTATTTAACAAATATGACTGCTAGTGTTTCTTTTATCTATCAACAGATCAATAATCAGTGGGAAGGGTCAAAGAAGATTGAGGAAAATAACCAGCTGACTGATTTAATTGACTATCTTAAGCAGCCTAGTTTGTAAACAGGAGACCAGGTACTCATGAAGAGTTTTGATAGAACTTGGAACACTCCCTATTTTGAAGGGCTGTACCTAGTAGAGGAGGTTACCCCCATGGCTGTAAAGCTACAAGGAAAGAGAGCCTGGCTGCATTTGAACGACATGAAGCTTTACAAAAAGGAGAGACCCCGACCCCTCCGACACCTGGTGACAGTGAAGCAACAGAAGAGGTTCTGTGCATGCTGACCAGATCGGCTACCAATGGCAAGGATAAAGAATCAATGAATTAAAAAACAATCTGGAACAAAATTGACATTTCCTAAGTCTAATAGGGAATGAATAGACATGCAGCTGTTCCAGAAATTTCTCAGTTGGATAAAAAAATAAATTGAACATTGAAAAACATGACACAAATATTGCATAACACATTCTATGTTGCCTGATACGTTGCACACATTTTGGAATGCTGTTTTTGTTTACATATCGTGAACCTAACCAGCTCTGGTGAGATGAGACGTAGATGTTGTTGTGTTTTTTGGAAATCCTAAAGACAGTCCAATTATTTGCTGGATTATTTATAGCCATCATAATCCAGTTTCTGTTATAAAAGGTACACATTTCAAAAATAGCTAAAGGTGAATGTAGTAAACTAAAAATAGGAATCTTCCAATATATAAAACGCACCCTAACAAGAAGACCAGCTACTCCAAGAGAGATCACGTGGCATTTGAATACTATGGCAATATTTTTTACAACTACATTTAGCCTTATGTGTTGTTTGTATTTTCTTATGCTCTTTACATTTCATGAGATTTTGTTTTATAATTCAAGTGAAATACCTGAGAATGAGACATCTTGTTCTATCCCTGACAAAGGCACGACTGATATTTCTGAACAAATTGCCCGATATAAAAGGGATGTTGGGGAAAACAATGAAGGTATAAATTCATATCTTGACAATTCGGCACATTTAAAAAACAACATGTGGTATCAACACATGAGAGAGTTGGAGAAGAGAGCATCAGATGAAAGCTGCTACGTACGCTCCATCATCCCTTATGCCATGAACGCAGCCAGTACATTAATTGCAAGAGAAATATGTGCTCATGATGCAAAGTGCCTCAGTCATCTAGAAGCGTGCACAACCAGAGGACAATACGATGGAAGCTGGGCGACCCTACGATGGCAATCAAAGAAATAATTTCCATATGAAGATGCCCACATAAAAACACTGATGATGGAAAGAAACATAAGTTGTTTGAGCAGAATGCTCATATATTTATCCCTGACTGGAGAACAAATAAGTGTTGCTCAACAAAAGAGGTTGGTATGTGCAGATGTACAGGAAACACCAGGATTGCCAGGATGCTGGGATAGACCTCAGCTATTGGTATATGGACGAGTTGCTATCAGCACAGGATGGGAAGAAAGAATGTTAGCATGCAGTGCACATTTATTTATGAATGAACCAGTAAACATAGTGCAAATTGTAAACAACGTATTCGTAGAGTCATGGGCCATGTATTCCAAATTACTAACATGGGTTGAAAATGAAGCAGGACCGGTGTCCATAATACAAATAAAGAATGCAAAAGCATTCTTCAGGAACAAAGTCCTGTTTCTAGTTGGAGAGTAACCAAGTAAGCAGACTCTCAAAGTACCAAGAATGAATGGAGGAATTGCTGTGCTAATGGTTCAGTATTGGGCCTTTGGATCCTAGGCTTAAATGCAGCTGCCTAAAAATTGGGGAGGAATGTGTTCCATGGTGATCATACATGTTCCTGCCTTAGTGAATCCCCAAAGTAATACACACATTGACAGTTCCCCAAAAATGAATGCACACCTGAGGAGGAAGAGATCACTTAGTCTCACACGACAGAAGAGGTAGAACTATTTCTCAGCAAAATCAATAGGCGCTTATTCTGACATTCCAGATGAAAACTGTTCAGCAGAATGTCAGTGATATTTACAGATATATTCATGCCAGGAATCCAGACTTCAGTAAACACCAAGTGGGTACAGATCACTAGGTGGGAGTTTCTACATACAATCAACACAATAAAAGGATGTAATGCAATCAACGAAGAACTGAGGGCCATTAGGCTCATGACCCTCCCGAACAGGTATGTCCTGGAATTAATTACAGAAATGGAAGGAGGCGTGTGCGCCAAGTTTGGGCCTTCTTGCTGTACATTGAAACCTACCCATGATGGAGAAAATGGAACCCTGACTGAAGCAATAACTATGCTATCAACCCTGCATATAAAAATGGTGGATAAAGTAGACGAGACTGAAGATGAAGATTGGTTTTTATCCCTATTTTTATAGGTTACAACATGGCTGGCAAATGCCTTCAACCTACTTGGAGCAATACTAGTGTTAGTATTGCTGGGATTCTGTCTTATGTGGTTACTCATTGGACAATGCAAGAAGACAGCAAAGAAAGCAATTGGAATGAAGAGAATGATCGATGTGAATGCTGTGAATGATGAACACAAACAGACCGAAAACACTACCCATGTGCACCTGAAAAAGGTTCTCTAGCACCCTCAGGAGCAAAGTTCCGGTACCCTAAGGATCATAAGAACTATGTAGGGTATTGGGCGTTCAGTCAACCAACTGGAGAGTGCTGCCACAAGACCTGGAGTGTGGATGAACACATCAAGAATGCTGGTGACCTGACAGAGGGTGACTAAGATATGGATATATCACTAATAGACTTCACCCCCTCACTTCCATCATATTGGATGAATAACAGGAAAACACTGTCAATGACACCAAGTATCATTCAAACTACCTCATTGAGTGTATAAGAGACGTTATGCACTCAGACAACAATATCAGATGTACCCTCGTACTGAAGTTGTAGCAGGAGACTTGCAGGCACCACAAATATATCGAGGAGTTGTAAAGAAGATCTGACAGGTGCAAAGTGATGTCAGAAGGAGAAGATACAATGGTATCAGGTAATAATATCACCATATATATGGTCACCGTAAATAATATTTTTCGGGAAAATGTTGTGGCGATATTGTTTGGGTGACCATATATATGGGGACAGGGGCAACAAAAGAAAATGTTAAAATAAAAAAATATTTTTTTTAAAAAAAGTTTGGGGGTTGCGGGGGTGTCCCCCGCATGTTCCATGCAATAATGTCGCCACAAAAAAATGGCCATTTTTCAGCGATATTTTTGCATGGCGAGATTTTTGTGGCGACATTATTACATGGAACCGATACAATGACGTACTGAAATGATATAAGAATACTTAAGAATGAAGATGTAACTAAAGACACAAGAATAAACATATATACAAGTAAGAAGAAACCAAATATACAAAGAAGATAGGTAAAACAATGAGAAGTGAATGTACATACGCAGAAACGCAAGGTAGATGAGCCATATTGAAACTTGCTGCAGTACAAAACACAACATGGTTGAAGCGGTCATGTTGAAAAGATGGACGCAGCTCTCAATGATTGTAAATGAAGAGCTCAAAGGAGAGAGACCAGAGATGCAGAGCTGACAGAGGCTGGAAATACAAATTTATGCATGCATGAACAAAGAATAGCTGCTGGCCAGAGATCAAGGATGCTACAGCAAGAAGCTACCGATGGGTACAAGGGGAGGTAATGAGGATAAGCAGCATATGCAGGATTTCTTTTTCTTAATTTAAGTAAATGAGTAAAGATTTACGAGTGCCAATTATTGATAATGTAAAATACAGAAAAGCCTATATGAGGCAGAGCAACCAAGTCGCCAGAGGCCAAGAGGAGTAATGACACTCAGCTTAATTGAATTAAATAGCACTAAATAAAGTTTGAATTGGACAAAATCATGCTCTCCTCACGCGTGATTCAGAACTTGAAAACAACACCTTTTCATTAAGCTCTGGCTGAAAATAGTGGTGTACCTAGACTCCCTTCAAAGTCCCATCCAAGAGAACAGCCTGTAAGGTCAATTATAAAGGAGAGGCCTTAGCTGAAGGCTTGGCTGATGAGAGATGATGGACTAATTGGGCAGATGGGTAGTAGTATGATGTTGTTCTCTGCACCTGAGCTTCGTTTTGCTTACTTGCTGCTTGTGAGTTGAGTGCCAGGCTTAGGAGAGGGTGACAACCTATCATGAGGGCCTATGCAATGTTGAGCATCCAATGTTGCATGATCCAGTCTGTGACTGTTATACTGTTATAATCTGTATTGTATGCAGTCAGAAGGAAGTCCGGTCATTTGAGTCCAAGACTGTTTGGGGTACGGGGGAGGGTTGTGGCAAGTGCGCCAAGTGCAAGCAAAAGCCTGCAAAGGGCAACAAAGGAAGGGGGTGTGCCAAGCGGCATTTATACCGGCGAGCGTCCTGCTGCAGGAGCATCCAGTCCCAAGCAGAAGGATTCCCGCCGGACTGGAGGACTTGTTTTCGTTTTTATTGCATTTTAGGTGAGCGAGGTGGTGCCAGAGCGAGAACCCAGCAAGCAGCCCTCACGGAGCGGTTGGCGCAAGGAAGGCGGTGTGGCGGAGGAAAAGGAGCAGGAGCCATGTAACGAGGGAGCATGAGCCACGGTGCAGGTGCCTGGGGCCACCGTGTGCAGCTGATGAACACAAGAAGAGGAGCAGCCTTTGCGGAGCAGGAGTGTACTGCACAGGATCCAGAGCCACGGTGATGGTGCCTGGGGCTGCAATGTGAAGCTGGAGCAGCTGGAGGTGAGGATCAGCTGGCGTGGAGCTCGAGCGGGACGGTGAGGGACCCAGAGGTGAACCCAGAGTACATAGGCTGAGTAGTGTGGGTTCCCCCCCAGCTCTTGACCCTGTTGTGTTGTGCCCTGACCCAGAAATGATGAAGCGTGCAAGCTCTGTTTGCGTGGAAAAATTAGTGGCCGTAGGCCTTTTTATTTACATACAATAATGGCACTGTACACTGGTTATGACAACCGTACAGTAGCTAAACACTTTTTGGGCCCTCGTGTCCAGGGGTTGGGATGCCCCCCTTCCTTTAGCCTCCCTTTCGTTGTCCTGTGGCATCCTTTCCTGGACACGTGCCGCCGCCTACGACTTTTTCTTCTACCGTGTACCGTGAAAAAGTACTCAGCGTTCCTGCTCCGGCTTCCTCTTTTCTTTCTTGCAGGGCGGGTTGGGTGGAAAAACGAATCCTTTACCGCCTTATCCAGGCCCTGGGAGCTTACCCGAGTGAGGTGAGCTCCTAACCTGGTTGTGCCTTGGTCCTGCTTCTCTGGGGTATTTGTACCCCTTCCACCTTTGTTGTGCTGATTACTGGCCGTTGGTGCTCCTTCCTGTCCTCCCCACCCCCCTTTGTTACTTCTCTCACCTAGCCTCTATCTTTTTGTGTGTCTCTTTGCGCACCGCGGGTGGGGGCGCCGCCTGGCTGCCCCTCCTTTTTTCTTTCCTGCTTGTTGTGCTCCCCCACCCTGCGCCTAACCCCCCAGGCCCTCCATCGTGCCGCACTTCGTGCAGCACGGGGCCTGGGGCATAGGCTGAGTAGTGTGGGTTCCCCCCCAGCTCTTGGCCCTGTTGTGTTGTGCCCTGACCCAGAAATGATGAAGCGTGCAAGCTCTGTTTGCGTGGAAAAATTAGTGGCCGTAGGCCTTTTTATTTACATACAATAATGGCACTGTACACTGGTTATGACAACCGTACAGTAGCTAAACACTTTTTGGGCCCTCGTGTCCAGGGGTTGGGATGCCCCCCTTCCTTTAGCCTCCCTTTCGTTGTCCTGTGGCATCCTTTCCTGGACACGTGCCGCCACGCCTGAGGGGTTGCTTGTCTAAACCGCTCAGGTCCCCCCAAAACAGTGACCCTGCTGCCCAACCTATTTGCAACCCTGTGCCGCTAGCGCTGAAAAAATGTTGTCCGCAAATCTGCCCCAGCCTTGATCTGCCCAACCCTTTGTTGGATAAGTGCACCCCGTCCTGATGGAACCACTCGGGGTCATTTTGAGACAGCCCATGTTTTATGAAGTGTAACCCCGTGCTCCTACAATATTTCCCTACCGCTTTGCTTAGCTTTCTCCTTGCCGTCTCAATGGCCTGCCGTCAGCGTGCCCCATACCAAATTCTGCGGGTAATTGTTTCGGACCTGAAAATTTCGGTATTCCACCGACATTGGGCTATTGCCCTTGATGACTCGCATATGCTGCGCGTCAGCCCGCCCCTATTGGTATACTAACCTTGCTTTTTGCCTGGCCCTCCCCATCTATCGTGTTACTGGCCATTAGTTCCCCTGCCCTGAAAACCCCATGGTATGACTCGGCCCAGCTTTTCTTTCTCCCTTTGGCCAATGCCTCTTCCCAACATTCACCCCTTTTTGCCGAAATTTCGCCCACATCCTGCGCTCCTGTTTCCACCACTGCATTTATTACCTGCTTCTCGTACTGCTTACCTGTTTTGTACATTAGGGCGTTCCTTGCTCGCTTGTTTATGACCCGCCCTGTATCTTCTTTCCCTTTTGAGTTAACCTTTGTAGTCAACCTTACTTTCCTGTCCAGGTTTTTAATGGACTTTTCTTTTTCCTTTTGGCCAATGCCTCTTCCAAACCTTCACACACTTCTCTGCCGCACTTTTTTTTTTTTTTTTTTTTTTTTTTTTTTTTTATTGCACTCCCCTGCGTTCTTCCTTTTCCTTTTAGCGTTAACCTTGTAGCTAACCGTTCTTATCATTCCAGAGCTTTTCGTGGACATTTCCACTTTTCCTTTTCCCTTTGGCCAATGCCCTTACCAAGCATTCACACTTTTTGAGTTAACCTTATAGTCAACCGTTCTTCCCTTTTCAGAGTTTTTGCTGGGACCCATGCCTTCTTTGGCGTGGGCGTTTTCTCCTTTCTGGTGCCCGGCCTTAGCTCCCTGCACCTCTCGCCACTGAAACTGCGCCAAGGTGACAGCTACAGTTTTTATACAGCTGAGCATGATGCACCCCCTTTACTCGACCCGTGCACCACTGCCCTGTTATCCGACTGCACCGCTATTTCTCTTTTATTCAGCACCCCTCCCGCTGTACGTAATGCTACCCAGCTAGTGAACAATTCCCGCCGTATTTAGCTTTTCAGCTAATGCTTGCCGTTCTGTCACGGTGGCCTTGTTCCTCCCTTTTAGCAGACTGCCCCTTGCCGGACTGAACCTCCCCTCTATCCATATGCCATGGGCTGGTACGCCCCATATGTAGACATATGCCCCTGAAATATTCCTCCTCCTCTTGCATACCTAGCCATTTCTGTGCTTCCTTTTCCTGATCAACTCTACTTTTAATACGTTAAATATGTCAGGTTAAAAAAGTCCCATCCCATATCCGGAAAGCAATCCATTTCTCCTCTAAACTCGTGCCCCTCTTCATTCCATGCATCCCCCCCGCATGCCTTGTATACTTTTAACGCCTTGTAATCCCTTCTGTAATCGTTTTGGCAGCATTGCTTTCTATAATATCCACCCGCACTTTGCTCCCTGGTGTCCCATTTCTCCTTTAACACCTTAAATATGTACAGGTTGAAGTTTTCCTCATTCCAACCTAACTCTGGGAAGCAAACCATTTCTTTCTTAAATTCGTGGTCCTTTTCTTTCCATACTTCCCCCCCTAAATGCTTTGTAACTTCAATCCTCTCTGCTGGCCTTTCACCAATGGTACCCCGTCCTCTGGGTATTTTTGCCGTATAATAGTGGACATTATTTGAAAAACCGCCATCCATTTAAAAAACTCTTTGGTACCTTAATAAGCCTTTCTCATCCTCCCTCTATTGATGCAATCTGTCCTCTCTTTTGGCATTCTAGCAGGGCAAGTCTGATGCTCTACCGACTGAGCTATCCCGGCCTTTCACAAAAATATCTATGAACTCTTTTCTCCCTGTTTTCTCCTTTACTTTCTCCCTAATGTGCCATGACTGTGCCTTCATGGACCGGCCTTGGGTGTCCTTACCAACCGTGGGCCTACCATACTGGGTCACCCTCCTTTCCTGCTGTGCCAGTACGGCGCCCTGCTGGGACTATGACTGTCCCTTGTATTGGTACGTGGGTGAACCCTACGGGTGTCACCGGTAAGCTAGGGTTCGCCCCCTGGTGCTGGCTCCGACCTCGCTGTCCCGTTACTCCCTTTACCACCCCCATGTGCCGTCGGGGATATGTTGCTCTGCCACCCTCTCTACTCCGAAAATTCTGCTCCCTTGATCTGTCATACGGAGTCTCGTATCTCCTGTTGTACCTATACTCGTTACCATAATCATTCTGAACATATTGTTTCCTATAGTAGCTCTACCATGCTTGTGCCTTTAAGGACCGACCCTGCGCATCCTTGCCTATAGTTGGTCTGCCCTACTTAGTCATCACTGAGGTGGGCTCTGTTATTTCGCTACGGGCGGCTCCGTCGTAGTTACTGCTGCATTGGCAGGCGACCCCTGGGGACCCGTATTTTGTGGAAGCCCTTGTGGTATTGGATCCCCGCTGTCTGTTGGCCCTTGACCTGCCTTATCTGCCTTTTGTTTTCACCCATGCTAACCCCCCCTTGCAGGTGATCCCTCTCTTCATCTTCCCTACTATTTTTATCAGATGCCACATTTTAGTACTCCTTCCTTCTCCCTTTGTTGGTTCTGGGCGACTTACCCTGAGCCGTAATACCTTAACACTTTCACCATTTTGTTAATATTGTTATTCAATTTTACGATACCTTTCATGGTTCCTTTCTTCCGTTTTATCTTAGGGCTCTTGTGGCTCCCTTGCGATCTCTCTTAACCTCTTTTGGTCTTGAGGTACTGCCGCTTCTTTGTCGCTGCCAGCGGATTCCTCAGGCAGCAGAGGCGACGTTGCCCTAGCCCTTTCTTCCAACTGTACCACCTTCCTTACCGACTGCGCTCCATCTTCCTTTTCAGCCTTTTTGGCCCATGCACTGAATTCCTGTGCTCTTCTTGCTCTTTCTTCTTGTGGCTCCCTTGAGATCTCTCTTAACCTCTTTTGGCCTTGTGGTACTGCAGCTTCTTCGTCGCTGCCAGCGGATTCCTCAAGCAGCAGAGGCGACATTGCCCTAGCCCTTTCTTCCGACTGCACCACCTTCATTACCCACTGCGCTCCATCTTCCTTCTCGGCCTTTTTGGCCCATGCACTGAATTCCTGTGCTCTTCTTGCTCTTTCTTCTTGTGGCTCCCTTGAGATCTCTCTTCACTTCTTTTGGCCTTGTGGTACTGCAGCTTCTTCGTTGCTGCCAGCGGATTCCTCAAGCAGCAGAGGCGACATTGCCTTAGCCCTTTCTTCCGACTGTACCACCTTCATTACCCACTGCGCTCCATATTCCTTCTCGGCCTTTTTGGCCCATGCACTGAATTCCTGTGCTCTTCTTAGTTTTTCTTCCATCCTTCCACTTTTTTTGACCAATGTTCAAGATTGAAAAACTCAGGGATCAGCCTGTGAGTTTGCTGTTCATTTCCACCTGGCTCTAACCACTGAGCTATACTGCCAGCTTGTGTTAGTGCCTGGCTGCATGAATCAAAATGCTTCTTGCCTTGGCCGCTCTCTGCCTGTGGCACCACTGACTGCTGCGGCGCGTTATCCGGGCCGTTTGTTTCCAAACGAAATTTTTTTTTTTTTTTTTTTTTTTAATCACTTCCCGTTGGCCGCCGTTGGAGTGTTAGCGTGAACCGCCACCTTCCTGATGCCAGCTGACGCCCCTCCTTCCTGCTCCGCCACTTTTGTTTTTATGTGCTGTGGCTTTAAGGCCTTATCTAGCCCCGCCTCCAAGGCGCGACGTTCCGCGTGTGCCTGCTTCCTGACGCTGGCCGGCTGCTTCCGCTTTGCTCATTGCCGCCACGGCCTGGGTTTCCCGATGTCCGCTTCCTTCACTCCGCAGCCTGGTTTCCCCCGATGTCCGTTGTGCGGTCTTCTTTTTTCTTCCCGCCGCTCTGGCTTCCCGGGTCCTCCGCTGCTCTCAACGCTTCTCCCAGCGTTCCGCTCTTCTCAGCTGGGTCCGCTGAACGCGGTGAGGTAGGTCTTCCTCCTTCCGTCACCGCCTCTCGCCAGCCGGGGTCCCGTTCTTCTCAGCTGGGACTGCTGAACGCGGTGTGGTAGGTCTTCCTCCTTCCGTCCCCGCCTCTCGCCAGCCGGGGTCCCGCTCTTCTCCGCTGGGTCCGCTGAACGCGGTGTGGTGGTTCTTCCTCCTTCCGTCCCCGCCTCTCGCCAGCCGGGGTCCCGCTCTTCTCCGCTGGGTCCGCTGACGCGATGTGTTTCGGTCTTCCCACGCAGCTCCGTCTTCCCGGGTCCTCTGCTGCTGTCACTGCTTCTCGTCAGCCGGGGTCCCTCTTCTCTGCTGGGTCCGCTGACGCGATGTGTTTAGGTCTTCCCACGCAGCTCCGGCTTCCCGGGTCCTCTGCTGCTGTCACCGCTTTTCGTCAGCCGGGGTCCCGCTCTTCTCCGCTGGGTCCGTTTAAACGATGCTCCCCTGGATCTGTTGTCCCCACGAGGTTGGTCTTCCTTTCCTTTCCTTTCTTCCTCGTTGTCCTCTGCACCTTCCGCAGACGCTCGCTTCCTCCTCTTCGGTTCTCCTATCCAGCGACGCGTTTGCCCGGCTTCTCCTGCTCCTGTCCGCCTCCGAGGTGTGACCTTGTCTTCTGACTCTTCCGCGGGCGACTGCTTCCTCTCCCCCGGTTCTCCTACCCAGGCGACGGCGTCTCCGGGAGCATGCTTGAGCAGGGTGTACTGTCGCTTTAAGGGCTCCCTTTCCTTACGTATATGTACTGAAGGGTAAATCCCCTACTCTGTGGTGGACTGGGGAAAACAATCAGCAGAAACCAACAAAAAATGTCCCCACAGGTTATAAACTGGTGATGCGGTATATATATTACCTGTACACACCTCTTTCTCTCTGACCAAACCAAAAAAAGTTTTTTTAGATCATTTACTTTGATTTTGTCACTTAACCAGATATGAAGTCACACCCTATACATCAAGGATGTTTTTCGATTATTTAATGAAGAGCATAAAACAATATATTACACATGAGCCTCTGTGACATTTCACTGGCTGTTAGGCACTTTTTTTCTTTTTTTGTGTGTCAGGCTCAAAACATATGACAATCAGATCAACAATATCTCAATAAATCATACACCATACAGAACAATAATAATCAAAAAAACCTGCATCAATTACAAAAAGAAAAACTATACATTTTGAAAAAACAAACAAGAAAAAATTAAACGTAAAAAGGAGAGATTTTCCTTTCAATAGAGACACTGAATGTCACGAAAAATACATTCTTCTGCCCGAGCAGTTTTGTAAGAAGTGAAACCCGAGCAATATTATCTGAGCTATTCCATAATTAAAACAGGATGGAAGCAAAGTGATCTCAGAAGACTTCTTGGATATAGAAGAAGAATGTATTTTTTCTTGTTTGTTTTTTCAAAATGTATAGTTTTTCTTTTTGTAATTGATGCAGGTTTTTTTGATTATTATTGTTCTGTATGGTGCATGATTTATTGAGATATTGTTGATCTGATTGTCATATGTTTTGAGCCTGACACACAAAAAAAGAAAAAAAGTGCCTAACAGCCAGTGAAATGTCACAGAGGCTCATGTGTAATATATTGTTTTATGCTCTTCATTAAATAATCGAAAAACATCCTTGATGTATAGGGTGTGACTTCATATCTGGTTAAGTGACAAAATCAAAGTAAATGATCTAAAAAAACTTTTTTTGGTTTGGTCAGAGAGAAAGAGGTGTGTACAGGTAATATATATACCGCATCACCAGTTTATAACCTGTGGGGACATTTTTTGTTGGTTCCCTTTCCTTACGTGACGCTCCTCCTGCTTACGTGCGCTTCACTGGTTCTCCTCCCCAGCGCCGCGTCTGCCCGGCTTCTCCCGTGTTGTTCACTGCTTCCCCCGTAAGCACCGCCTCTTCGGAACTGGCCCCGGTGCCCGGATTTCCTTGATGCTGCTGCGGGGTCTTCTGCTGCGATCGCCTTCCTGGTTTCCCTCGACGAGGTGGGTCTTCCTTTTTCTTTTGCTTTCCCTTGCCGACTAAGCCCGCCGAGGCAAAGTCGTGTGTGGTCCCGTTCTTCTGCAACGCCTACTCAGCGAGCTGTGCCTTTTCTTCCCGGATTCTCCTCTCCAGCGCCACGTCTGCCCGGCTTCTCCTGCTTCCACTGCGGGCCCCGACTCTTCACAGCTGGCCTTCCCTCGACGCGAAGCCCACCGAGGAAAAAGTGAGCGTTGTCCCGTTCTTCCGCGACGCCCTCACGATCAGCTGCGTCCTTCCTTTTCTTCCGCTCCTCCGGCGCTCCCCTTGCCAGTCAAGCCCGCAGAGGCGAAACACGAGCGAGGGGAAACGATTCTCAGTCGCTTAAGCCCGCAGAGGCAAAAGTGACCGAAGCGAATCCTTTACCGCCTTATCCAGGCCCTGGGAGCTTACCCGAGTGAGGTGAGCTCCTAACCTGGTTGTGAAAAACGAATCCTTTACCGCCTTATCCAGGCCCTGGGAGCTTACCCGAGTGAGGTGAGCTCCTAACCTGGTTGTGCCTTGGTCCTGCTTCTCTGGGGTATTTGTACCCCTTCCACCTTTGTTGTGCTGATTACTGGCCGTTGGTGCTCCTTCCTGTCCTCCCCACCCCCCTTTGTTACTTCTCTCACCGAGCCTCTATCTTTTTGTGTGTCTCTTTGCGCACCGCGGGTGGGGGCGCCGCCTGGCTGCCCCTCCTTTTTTCTTTCCTGCTTGTTGTGCTCCCCCACCCTGCGCCTAACCCCCCAGGCCCTCCATCGTGCCGCACTTCGTGCAGCACGGGGCCTGGGGCAAAGGAGGTCAGGGCGAGTCATCGGAATGGGTCGGAGAGAGCAGAGCTTCTGGAGTCACTCCAGCACACGGGCTGTGCCAACCAAATCAGCGACAAGCAGTGTGGGGGTCGGTGGACACTGACCCCCAGGCCGCTTTGGGTGAAACATTGTGAAGGAAAGGACAGCATTAAATCCCTGCATAACTAGTAAGGGTGTTTACAAGTTTATGAACCATCCGGGCCGCAGAGGGTGAATCAATGCACGTATTTCTATCTGGAGGAGCAGTAATTCTGGCGAATTTAAATTGGGAATAACATTTGGATATTTAAACATTTTGAAAGCATATGGGCCGCTTGGAGTGAAATGATACAAGTCAAAAAATTGCTGCATTTAAACTCGGAAGGACATTGAGAGAAGTGTTCCATTTTAATAACACCCGGATGTGGGCTAGGGCTGCCGCAAGAGGAACCAAGAGGGATATCGGGGAACACGCGGCGAGGGGGGAACTTGCTGCGAACCAGGTCCCGGATTGACGAAGTGGCCACTGAGAACGATGGGGAGCAGACTTTCTTCCTTGTCACCACCCGGGCCCGATATGCTGCATGCAGCGGAAAGATGCAGCAAGAATGTCGGTTTGTGGCAGTCCGGTGGGTAGATTTCTTCATGGGGACCAAGTGAGTACCTCATGTTGAAGGTGCACGAAGGGGTGTATTGTTGGGAGCGATATTGGGTGCCTTGGGTTGTAGGGCTAGCATGGCGGTTCTTAGTTGTGGCCGTGCGTTCCGCACCAGTGTGCCGGGGGGTGCTACTGCAGCTTGTATTTAATAATCATGGGCTTGAGAGCACGCGTAGCATGGTGTTGGCGGTGGGTGCACTGAACAGGGGCAACTTCCTATTCTGGAAAGCAAGACAAAGCATAGCAATGAGAGTAGAAATCAGGGTTATAAGGGCAGCTTTCTGTTTCATTATCTGTTGCCACCTGGGTCCGGTATGTGGCATGTGGTGGTAGAGCATAGCAGCGCAAGTTTGAATCCTGGTGATAAGGACAGGGTGGTGTTTTATTTTCTGTGGCCGCCCGGGTCCGGTATGCGGCATGTGGTGGTAGAGCATAGCAGCGCAAGTTTGAATCCTGGTGATAAGGACAGGGTGATGTTTTATTTTCTGTGGCCGCACGAGTCTGGTATGTGGCATGTGGTGGTAGAGAATAGCAGCGTGAGTATAGAATCCTGGTGATAGGGACAGGGTGATGTTTTATTTTCTGTGGCTGCTCGAGTCCGGTATGCAGCATGTGATGGTAGAGAATAGCAGTGCGAGTATTGAATCCTGGTGATAAGGACAGGGTGATGTTTTATTTTCTGTGGCTGCCCGGGTCCGGTATGCCGCATGTGGTGATAGAGCATAGCAGCGCGAATTTGAATCCTGGTGATAAGGACAGGTTGATGTTTTATTTTCTGTGGCTGCACGGGTCCGGTATGCGGCATGTGGTGGTAGAGAATAGCAGCGCAAGTATTGAATCCTGGCGATAAGGACAGGGTGATGTTTTATTTTCTGTGGCTGCTCGAGTTCGGGATGCAGCATGTGGTGGTAGAGAATAGCAGTGCAAGTATTGAATCCTGGTGATAAGGACAGGGTGATGTTTTATTTTCTGTGGCTGCTCGAGTCCGGTATGCAGCATGTGGTAGTAGAGAATAGCAGCGCAAGTATTGAATCCTGTTGATAAGGACTGGATGATGATTTATTTTCTGTGGTTGCTCGAGTCCAGGATGCAGCATGTGGTGGTAGAGAATAGCAGCGCAAGTATTGAATCCTGGTGATAAGGACAGGGTGATGTTTTATTTTCTGTGGCTGCTCGAGTCCGGTATGGAGCATGTGGTGGTAGAGAATAGCAGCGCGAATTTGAATCCTGTTGATAAGGACAGGGTGATGTTTTATTTATGTGGTCGCCCGGGTCTGGTATGCGGCATGTGGTGGTAGAGCATAGCAGCGCAAGTTTGAATCCTGGTGATAAGGACAGGTTGATGTTTTATTTTCTGTGGCTGCACGGGTCCGGTATGCGGCTTGTGGTGGTAGAGAATAGCAGCGCGAGTATTGAATCCTGGTGATAAGGACAGGGTGATGTTTTATTTTCTGTGGCCGCACGGGTCTGGTATGTGGCATGTGGTGGTAGAGAATAGCAGCGCGAGTATAGAATCCTGGTGATAGGGACAGGTTGATGTTTTATTTTCTGTGGCTGCACGGGTCCGGTATGCGGCTTGTGGTGGTAGAGAATAGCAGCGCGAGTATTGAATCCTGGTGATAAGGACAGGGTGATGTTTTATTTTCTGTGGCCGCACGGGTCTGGTATTTGGCATGTGGTGGTAGAGAATAGCAGCGCGAGTATTGAATCCTGGTGATAAGGACAGGGTGATGTTTTATTTTCTGTGGCCGCCCGGGTCCGGCAGCAGCATGTGGTGGTAGAGAATAGCAGCGCAAGTATTGAATCCTGGTGATAAGGACAGGGTGATGTTTTATTTTCTGTGGCTGCTCTAGTCCGGTATGCAGCATGTGGTGGTAGAGAATAGCAGCGCGAGTATTGAATCCTGGTGATAAGGACAGGGTGATGTTTTATTTTCTGTGGCTGCTCGAGTCCAGTATGCAGCATGTGGTGGTCGAGAATAGCAGCGCAAGTATTGAATCCTGGTGATAAGGACAGGGTGATGTTTTATTTTCTGTGGCTGCTCGAGTCCGGTATGCAGTATGTGGTGGTAGAGAATAGCAGCGCGAGTATTGAATCCTGGTGATAAGGACAGGGTGATGTTTTATTTTCTGTGGCTGCACGGGTCGGGTATGCAGCATGTGGTGGTAGAGAATAGCAGCGTGAGTATTGAATCCTGGTGATAAGGACAGGGTGATGTTTATTTTCTGTGGCTGCTCGAGTCTGGTATGCAGCATGTGGTGGTAGAGAATGGCAGAGCCAGTATTGAATCCTGGTGATAAGGACAGGGTGATGTTTTATTTTCTCTGGCTGCTCGAGTCCGGCATGCAGCATGTGGTGGTAGAGAATAGCAGCGCGAGTATTGAATCCTGGTGATAAGGACAGGGTGATGTTTTATTTTCTGTGGCCGCCTGGGTCCGGTATGCAGCATGTGGTGGTAGAGAATAGCAGGGCGAGTATGTAATCCTGGTGATAAGGACAGGTGATGTTTTATTTTCTGTGGCTGCTCGAGTCCGGTATGCGGCATGTGGTGGTAGAGAATAGCAGCACGAGTATTGAATCCTGGTGATAAGGACAGGGTGATGTTTTATTTTCTGTGGCCGCCCGGGTCCGGTATGTGGCATCTGGTGGTAGAGCATAGCAGCGCGAGTTTGAATCCTGGTGATAAGGACAGGGTGATGTTTTATTTATGTGGTCGCCCGGGTCGGGTATGCGGCATGTGGTGGTAGAGCATAGCAGCGCGAGTATTGAATCCTGGTGATAAGGACAGGGTGATGTTTTATTTTCTGTGGCCGCACGGGTCCGGTATGCGTCATGTGGTGGTAGAGAATAGCAGGGCAAGTATTGAATCCCAGTGATAAGGACAGGGTGATGTTTTATTTTCTGTGGCAGCCCGGGTCCGGTATGCGGCATGTGGTGGTAGAGCATAGCAGCGCGAGTATTGAATCCCGGTGATAAGGACAGGGTGATGTTTCATTTTCTGTGGCTGCACGAGTCCGGTATGCAGCATGTGGTGTTAGAGTATTGAATCCCGGTGATAAGGACAGGGTGATGTTTTATTTTCTGTGGCTGCACGAGTCCGGTATGCAGCATATGGTGGTAGAGAATAGCAGCGCGAGTATTGAATCCTGGTGATAAGGACAGGGTGATGTTTTATTTTCTGTGGCTGCTCAAGTCCGGTATGCAGCATGTGATGGTAGAGCATAGCAGCGCGAGTTTGAATCCTGGTGATAAGGACAGGGTGATGTTTTATTTATGTGGTCGCCCGGGTCGGGTATGCGGCATGTGGTGGTAGAGCATAGCAGCGCGAGTATTGAATCCTGGTGATAAGGACAGGGTGATGTTTTATTTTCTGTGGCCGCACGGGTCCGGTATGCGTCATGTGGTGGTAGAGAATAGCAGCGCGAGTATTGAATCCCAGTGATAAGGACAGGGTGATGTTTTATTTTCTGTGGCAGCCCGGGTCCGGTATGCGGCATGTGGTGGTAGAGCATAGCAGCGCGAGTATTGAATCCCGTTGATAAGGACAGGGTGATGTTTCATTTTCTGTGGCTGCACGAGTCCGGTATGCAGCATGTGGTGTTAGAGTATTGAATCCCGGTGATAAGGACAGGGTGATGTTTTATTTTCTGTGGCTGCACGAGTCCGGTATGCAGCATATGGTGGTAGAGAATAGCAGCGCGAGTATTGAATCCTGGTGATAAGGACAGGGTGATGTTTTATTTTCTGTGGCTGCTCAAGTCCGGTATGCAGCATGTGATGGTAGAGAATAGCAGCGCGAGTATTGAATCCTGGTGATAAGGACAGGGTGATGTTTATATTTCTCCTGCCCGAACAGACGGGAGAAATATTATTTCTGCCACTTTCCAAGCACCAAGGCCTGCAGTATACTTGCCATCATTTTGTGGCCAAAAAGATGTAGGATTTTTCAAGTTTCAAAACGAATGCTTTGCATAACAATTACATCACAGGAAAATACAAAACATACATTGTTGGCATCACTGAAGCGGTCTAAAATACACAACACATCCAACAGCACAAGATGGAAAGATGTTCAAATGTTAAAAATGTATAACTCTGAATGTAAGTTAACACCAATTACCTACCTTCACAGAAGGTAATCACACAGAGCTGGTAGGCAACGTTTGCCACTACTCTGTAGCAGCAGCCCGGGCAATACCTATTTATTCCTGCAGTGTAAGATAAATAACTGAACAACATGTGGACTGATACCCCCCTCAGTCTGATAGGCAGATGCTGTGTGATGGTCATACGCTCTGCCACTTGCCTTCACTGGTGGTTCACCTAAGGCCTGTCGCGGCCAGAGTGCAGGGCAAAGTCATGTAGCTGTCCGGTCAGTGGATTGGTCTGAGCCCATCACTCAAAGTAACCACTTACCCGCCCACCGCACAGACAGACTAACTAATGTGTTGCATGCTTTGTCCTGGGGCCTGCCTCAAAATCACATAAATTACCAGCCCCTGTAAAAAGCAGTAGGATATGTCACCCACATCTGTAGGCAGTAGGACTGCTTTAAAAGCAGTAGCCTACTGCCTAAATCAGTAGGGGTGGCAAGTACGCTGCAGTAATAACGTAGCCTGCTTGCAGCGGGCATTTTTAATTTTCTTTCAGTCTAGTGCTTAAAGGTCCCACAAACGCTTTAATCACGAGACTGAAAGAATATTTAAAATGCCATCTCCAAGCAGGCTATGTTGTTGGCCTACGGTGACCAGACGTCCCGGTTTTGCCGGGACTGTCCCAGTATTTGGTGCTCTGTCCCCCTTTCTCAAGATTATGTTGCCATTGGAAACTACAGTGGTCTTGGTTTTTTGTAGTAGGTCTTAATAGTTTGCAGGCAGGAATGCACAATCTCGCACAGAATACATGCTTTATTTTACAAATTAAGATAGTGCTTAGTTTTTAATAAATGTATTATAATGTGTTTCTTTGAACAGCAACACTTAAACCCCCTTCTCCTCCAAACGCTACTGAAGTGTAGTGCCTTGACAGCCACTTTCAAGAGTTAGTCCTACTTTTATGTTAGTTGCCCTGTCAAATTTTTTTACTTTTTAACTTTGGTCACCCTATGGTGGCCTGATGGGCATTACAAAGACGTTCCATTACGGATCAGGGTGTACTGGAACCCTGGCGTTCAGTCTCGTGATTAAAGTGCTTGTGGCACCTTAATCACGAGACTGAAGGATTATCTAATGGCCCTCTGCAGCACCATGCTGTTATTAATGCGGGGCCTGGGTGCTTAGAAAGTGGGTGGAAATAATTGCCATTTTCTAAGCACCCAGGCCTGCACTAATAACAGCATGGTGCCGCAGAAGGCCTTTAGATATTCCTTCAGTCGTGATTAAGGTGCCACAAACATTTAATCACGAGACTGAAAGCCAGGGTTCCAGTGACACCTGATCCATTTTGGAATGTCTTTGTATGTCAAATAACTGCAGTTTTAAAGCACACTGATATCCATCTAGAAAATCTGATAGACTGTGACATGCCAACATTCTGGGACCAGTTTCAAAAATAGTAAGTAGCATATGATGACAGCACAGTAGATATCACATCAATTTTACCCAATGAAATGACAGAGACATAATCTGGGGGGTTAACAGCCGTCGATTATCACTAAATGGCCAGGCAGCAGGAAGGTGAAACAATAATACCCACTGAAAAGTTATAAATCCTATATAAAGTCTATGTCAGCAAGTGCCTGACATGGAGGAACCCGTGTGAAAAGGCAACAAGGTGATAACACTTCTGTATACCCCAAGGGAAGTGACAGCTGGAAGGGCTCCCGCAAATGCAGCTAAGGCATTAAGCAACAGAACAAAAGTATATATAAATTGCTGTGTTATTATATAACACTGCAAACTGGCAACATGGGTTAGTTGCTGTGGACATCCCTGAGGCTCATGGCCCTTATCAAATGAAAAGGCTTAAAGGCCTGGATGCTGTCCCTGTTTGCAGGGCTTGTTAGCAAGTGGCTGGCTGTAATATTTCTCCTACCCGTTCCGGTGGGACAAATATTTCCAGCCACTTAAGCACATTGCTGTGGGTAATCAGTTGTTCTTTGTCTGTTTTGTAGACTTTGGAATGTGTCTGTAGAGTACGATAACAGGAAAGAGTGAACCTGCACACTGTCTCTGACAACAAACGAAGAGTCACCAGATAGGTAAGAAAAGCGTAGCCCATCTTTTTATACTAAAAAACATCTTTTGTGTTGGTGCCATAGGCAGCGCCTTACAAGAATGGAACAATATTTAAAATGCCTTTTGCAAGCAGGTTGTGTTATGGGGCTGTCACTTGTAGTCTTATATTCAGGGTGGTGCAAATACTCCCCCAAAGGTGGTTGCTTCGAGTGATTTGTGTTCTTTGCAAATAAACAACCATTTTGTAGTTCTTGAAACACAAAACAAATGTGTACTAATTAGAGCTTGGAAGGTATGTGGTAAGTTGCTGGCTAATTCTGGCTTCACTACTTAACTAAACTGTGTGATCCTGGGCAAATCATTTGATCCAACCCAGCCACACCAGTGTGCTGGCAAGAACAGAAATGTGCATGATTTCTCCTTCGGCAGTGCTGGTGGCCTGATGGGCATTGCATTGCACAATTTGCTGCTAACCTGCCACTCAGTACTTCAAACAATGCTGTGGAGTCACAAAATGCAGTGCCTGTGTGCCATAGGTTTAGAGAAGAGATTTCCGACCTCTTGGGCACCCTGTTGATTTTTCTGTTGGCTTTTAGGTGTCTGGGACAGCACTCCCTCTTTAGATCATTTATTTTGATCTTTTAAATCATCTCAGTTGTTGCTGTCTTGCAATAAGCCAGACCACAAATGGATGTTTACATGTTAACTTTCTGGGCCTATTTGTCTCGAATGATGAAACTTTATGGCCCTAGTAACTGGTAGGTGCTGCATCAGGGCCTCAATGACCTGGGCAGACCGAGAGGCTGGCATCTGGCCATTTGGTTCTGCAGAATAAGATCACTAATGTCCCCAATGTGTCACAAACTCATTGTAGCTGCTGTCTTCATCTTGGGCAGTTGCTTGTGACTGTTTTATGCCAAACACTAGTTAAATGAAACTTGATAATAAAATAAAAAGGACACATGCACAATTGCGTCTTTATTGATGTCTTGTTGAGATGGACACTGCACTATGCACCACTGACTGCTGCATGACCCAGCTGCTCAGAACGTTGAACTGAAAAATCTTTACAGAGGTTTTTTTAATCAGATCTATTTGTGTAGTCCATTCATGCAGTGAACCTTTACATTTTACACTCATTGCACAAATGTATTACTTCAGAGGTACATAGAAATACTGTATTCTTGCTGATTGTATGTCTTGGGGTAAAACTAACTTCTGGTGACATTTAAAATAGGAGTACAAAATTGCTAATCAAATAGATTTATTTGCTAATCAAAAATATTTTTAATTAGCAAATTCTGCTAATCAATTTTTGATAACTAATTTATGCCTTGCAAATAAGTTTATGTTTATGTTTATTTATTTGATAATGTGCACCAAACCCTCAGTTAGCAGGGCGCAGCAGTTACAAGAATATGTAGAGCTTAGTTACAGCAGATGGTTATTTATATATATATACAGGAAGCAGAGGAAAGGTAGAATATCAAGGTACATATATAACAGAGTCATAAAATCAAGGGGTCAGGCTCAAGATATCATTCAGTGGTAGATGGAGGTTTATGAGTTGTCCTATGTACGGAGCCAGTTCTTGAGGTTTCTTCTAAATCTAGAGTAGGGCTGGTCCTCTCTCAAGGTAGTGGGTAGTGCATTCCAGGCAATTGCAGCTTTGACCGGGAAGCTTGCTCCTCCAGCTTTGGACAGTTTGAACCTAGGAACTTCTGGGCATAGGTCGTTAGAGGCTCTGGTGTGGTGAATAGACGTTCTTTTGGCAAATATAGCACAGATATAGGGGGGTGCAGCATTGTTAATACCTTTAAATGTAAGGGATACTATTTTAAGGAATATTCTGTCACTGATTTTTAGCCAGTGGTTGTCTTTCCTGATGTTGGAGATATGCTCTCTGCAGGGTATGTTGAGAGCTGGTCTTAGGGCATTGTTTTGCAGTATTTGCATTCTATTTAAGATATTTTTTTAGCGCCTGCATAGAGGGCATTACAGTAATCGAGCTTGGATATTATAAGTGCATTAGCAAGCGTAATACAATTAGTTATGGATAAATAGGGTCTGCAGGTCCAAATCAGTTTACATGTATAAACTGTGGAGGAGGCCATGGAGCTGCCTTGTTTTTTGAAAGGTAATGTGCAATCAAGGTAAAAGCAGAGTATGTTTACCTCAGTGACTACTTTGATAACATTACTGTCAATGTTAAAGGCAGCGTAGCTGGGGCTACGTTTTTTGAGGTTGGAGTCAGAACTCAGGATCAGGATCTCCATTTTGTGGTCATTTAGGCAGAGGCCGTGTGAGGACATCCATGCATGAGTGAAGAGGTATATCTTATTTACTAGAGTTGTGTCCGCAACAAAGTTGCCCGAAAGGGGTATAAGGATCTGGGTGTCATCTGCATAGTTTGTATATGTGACACCTAGCCTGACAAGTTTGTCGAAGAGTGGCTTAGTAAAAATGTTATACATAGTTGGAGAAACACAGGAACCTTATGGAACTCCACAGGTGATATGGATTGGGTCTGCTCAGGCTGAGGCGGAGAACACTCTCATCGTACGGTTCGGTTGACCTCACAATTGGGGGAAACCAAGATCCGGTGGTCCGGGATCGTTCCAAGGCAAGAATGAAGGGGCACTGGAAGCAATTCAGCAGTTGAAAGGGAAGGAAGGAAGCGGAAAGTGGCAAGCGGAAAATGTTGCACTGGCAGAGGTTTTTCCCAGTTCAGGCACAACCTGACCAATGTGAAGTCCCCGGTAGATGATGCAAAGGATGGAGTGCACTGGTCAGCATTGGGCATGGATATTTTACAGAAAATTGGGCACAAAGTCACTTGAATTGGGAAGTAGGAAAGTGGGGAGCCGCGGTGGGTGGTAACCCACCTTTGGCGTGGCAGTGTTTTGGTGACCAGTGACAAGATACAGACTCTGAATGAGCCATGGGAAAGCCGGAAGGGTATTTGCTCTTCTCTGGACCAGCGCCTCTTGGGGGCCTAAGTGGCAGGGGCATCTGGTGGTAGCAATGAGGGCTCAGCTTCCACCCGAACAAACGGAGCTCTCCCAGCCCAGGAACACCTGCAGGGGCAGGCTAGTCTCAGGCACATAGGGTTGGGAGAGTTGGGGCCATGGTGGACTTTGTTGGGAAAAGGGGGAAGCAGGTTTTGGACACGGAGCAGTCATTGCACCTTTGAAACTATTTTCACAATTGTTTGCTGTGTTTTCTATTATGTGTGAAAATAAATCTGCAGCCTTTTTATGCCAAAAAGAAGACAAGTCTCATTCTGCACCTTACTGGGTGGGAGAGGAAAGGGTCAAAGAGGAATGAGCAAGTGTGATGTATGTTGGTACAAAGATGGACAAATGCTCAGGTTATGTGTGTGGTCTCAGAGGCGCGGCTGCACAGGAAGTCACTAGTCAGAGGTTTCATGGTTTTGAAAGGCGGTCATTTGGTGGATTATACAACGCATGAATGAGACCCACTGATCATAATGTGTATATCCTGTATTCCAACTATCAATGCAACAAGACCGAGGCAAACATAGTCAGATGAAATGTCACTGATTCAATCAGACCTCCCTTTCCTGAACTTCCCTCAAGGTTTGTACATGAAACTCTCTGCTGCTCTGACCTCACGTGCATCCCCGAGTCCCAGGTCCCCAATGGCGCATGGGGTGGCATAATATGGCGGGTACAGGCTGGGGGTACAGTGGAGCCGGTGAATGCCACATGGGTCCTATATATCTGTGTGGACGTGTGCTGAATGTGGTTGTGCATAGCAGCCATGCCCAATGCACAGTGTGCACATTTATTGCACAATGGCATATCTTCCTGGTGCGATTGCAACAGCTGAGCACTCATGTGTCTCCGTCCCAGGTGGGGGGAAAAGTACCCCACTCAAGAGGCGGAGAATGTATACAAAGATGGGGCACTCTCCTGACCTGTATGTGATATTTGTATTTGTATTTTATTTATTTATAACGCGCAAACCAACAGGCCCGGAGGCATCAGGGCGCAATTTGTACAAGGTTACAGATATGCAGGTATAACAGAGAATCATTAAACATTTACACATGGGATCAGATATGCAGGTATAACAAAGAATCATTATATACATTTACAAGAGGATCTTATATACATATGTACAGTAGTTTCAGTGCCGATAGGTGATAGTAGCGGTCGGCAAGTCAGGGTAGGTCAGGAAGAAGCGCGAAGCCGGCCTTAAAGCTGGTTGAAAAGCCAAGATCTAGTATTGGCTTTGAAGGTATTGAAAGAGTCTTACGCTCTAATTGTAACAGGGAGGGAGTTCCATAACTTGGAAGCTAAGACGGGGAAACTTGAGCCCCCTGCTTTTTGCAATTTAAATCTGGGGATCGCTAGACAGTGGGATTGGGCTGTTCTTAGAGGTCGGGAGGGAGAATGGCGCGACAGTCGACTACCAAGGTAGATCGGGGCTTTGTTGGCTAGGCATTTGTGCGTAAGGGCGAGTGTTTTGAGTGAAATTCTCTGTTTGACAGGTAGCCAATTTAACTTACTTCTGGTTTCTGTGATGTGGTGGTGTCGGGAAATGTTTAAAGCGGCACGAATGGCGTTGTTTTGTGTCGTTTGAAGTCTGTTCAGGTTCTCTTGGCTGGTGCCAAGATAAAGAGCACTACAGTAATCAATTTTAGCCATAATAAGGGTTCTCGCTAGCGTAACGCTGTTAGACGTAGTGAGGAATGGTCTGCAAGCTGCGATAAGTTTGCATGTGTATGCAGACGCAGATCTGACAGCATTAGTTTGTCGGGTTAATGAGAGTGTGGCATCAAGGTAGAAACCTAACGTTTTGGTATCTTTTGAGACACAAATGATATTACCATCTATGTTGAATGACTGATAGGACGGCTCTAGTCTGCTCAGGCGTTGTGCAGTGCCCAAGATCAGGAGCTCCATCTTGTCATCATTCAAGCACAACTGATGTTGGGCCATCCAGGCTTGGATGACCAAGTAGACGTCGTTAAGGGCCTTGGTGTCACCTAGATAATCACCAGTGATGGGGATGAGTATCTGGGTGTCGTCCGCATAGTTAGTATAGGAGACACCCAGATAGTCAAGCACATCAAAGAGTGGTTTCGTGAAAATGTTATAGAGTTTAGGTGACACACAAGATCCCTGAGGAACGCCACAGTGAATCGGGGAAGGGTCCGCGGCTGCGGATGGGGCAAAGACTCTCATGGATCTGTTGCTCAGGAAAGATTTGATCCAAGCCGCAGCCGAGGAAGAGAAGTTGGCAGCGGAATGGAGGTGCTCGCACAGGATCTGATGGTTGACCAGATCGAATGCGGCTGAAAGGTCGAGAAGTAGTAGCATTGCTAGTTTGCCTTGATCCTTTAGAACCTCGATTTGAGTTTTAAGGTCTAATAATGCGGTCTCTGTCCCGTGTCTGGGGCGGAAACCAGATTGTCGTAGACCTAGCAAGTTATTAGTTTCCAAGTAATTTTGGATCTGAAAGTATGCGGCACGGTCTAGGATCTTGAGCAGAAATGGTACAGTGGTGATAGGTCGGAAGTTAGTGGGAATGTTAGGGTCTAGGGAAGGTTTTTTAAGCAGTGGGATAACCCAAGCGTCCTTCAGATTGTCCGGGACGATACCTGTTTGAAAGGAAGAGTTGATGAAGGCCGTGATGAATGGGGCCAACTCATGCGCTAAGTCCTTGATAGTAGGGGCTGGGCACGGGTCACCTTGGCAGTTAGTTGGCTTAATTCTAAGAATTATATTTTCTACCTCTGCAACGGTAAGCGGAGAGAATGCGAATGGTGTGATATTGGCAGAGTCTGGCAAGGGGGCCTTAGTGAGGGAAAGAACGCGGTTGTCGTGCTTCAGGCTGTCCTGTTTATCTTTGATTTTGTCTTGTAGTGTGGAGATTTTATTTAGTAAGGCTGCTTGGATGTTGGCACACCATTTACTATCTTTCACGCATGTGTCAGGGGGGGCGACTGGAGTTTCAAGCTCCTCCTTTCAAGCAGATCCTTTGGCCTGTCCCCCCACCCCCTGGCGCCCACACTAAGAGAGCCCCCAAGTGGATATGGTCAGTGCTTCCCCATCCGCTTCCTTGAGCTCTGCCTCCTGCCACTCCCCCTGCTGTGCCGCCATGCCCTCCTTGTCATGTTGCCCATCACCCGTGGCCTCCCACCTCACCAGGCCCTACATTGAAGCTGCTGTCACGTCCTGCAGACCCTCAGCCTCCATCAGGTCTAGCAGGCAAAAAGCGGCTGCTTGCACCATCTCCCGCAGCATGAGTTGAGGGTGCGCCCTCATGCCACACAGAGACTCCACACTTCCTACTTCCTGCGGCTGCTGTTGCCCCCCTATTGGTTCCTGGCTCTCCACCTTGTACTGCCGGGTACCGTGAGTGGTCTTTTATCCCACAGCAGATTCCATCATTGTGGAAGTATGTGCACGGGTTGGTGAATTGGGGCCCCCCACCGCCACCAGGCTTATTCAGACCAAAGTCTAAGGAAGAGCAGAGAAGGGGGCAGTGGGGGGAGTAGGGAATGGACTCACAGTAAAGGCTCCTCCCCCTGCAAGAGAAGGATGCTCCGACATGCAGATCATCGTGGAAGTACTTCTCAAACCCTCTCAATCAGACACATTGCAATAAAAACTGCAAAAACGATTGATTTTGCTCCAAGATGCTTCTCGGCCTAGCAACGTTTCCAGCAGCAGAAGAAAGAGGGATTTTTGACAAGTGCTACAGCTTTGAAACCGGGCACAAACGTACCGAAACAGCCAGAATTCAGTTAACAACTGTGAGCCAAAAATGAACCGGTTACAAGCCTGGCTGACCTTCCCCAGTAGGAAGAGGGGTCCATGCCATGTACAACATGCGCTGAACTGCCGTTTATATATTGCCTCTGAGCACTGAGTCCAAAATTAACATAACCCTGCCCCCGCCGAGATGGACCACAGCACCCCCATTCCTCCCCAAATCCACTCACATCTACAGCCTCAGTCGGGGGGTCAGCCTCACGCCCACAAGGATGTGCAAAGTCTCTGATCCCAGCTGCCCCACAATATACTTTCTCCTCCTCCTCCTCGCGCCCGAAGATGAAATGCCCCCTAGGAGACCCAGTCCTGCCTGATCCACCTCTAAGAACATGCCACAACATCCCTCTGTAGGAGGCGGGGAATGGGGCAGCAAACGGGGCTGGTGTTTGGGGAATAAGGGGCAGTGTGTCACAAAGGTTCTATTATTGTTTTGTTTTTTCGAATCGGGATTAAGAAAAGGTTGGAAATACATTCACAAAGTTGAAGTGAAAATTTAAAGGCCTTCATAAAAGTGACACAATAGAAAATCAAATGGAACACGCAGGAAATGAAATGTCTGTAAGACACAAATACTGCTCTGAAGTGACAAAAGCGAACGCTCTCCTGCTCTCGCCTAGTGTGGATGTGCCCCCTGCCTCCCTGACACAGCAAAGCACAATCCACGGGCAAAACGGAAGTGGCATGTCTTCTGGCAAGGCCCAGGAAGTCTGTGGCACTGACTGGCCTGTCCAATAACCACCCACTGAGGTTTGGCGGTTCGGATTGGCCTGCCAAATCGGAGCCCAACCACCGAACTCATAGAGAGGTTTGAGTGCGATTTGGGAGCACAGGAGAATCTTATAAGAAGTAGGAGTACCCCAACCGCAAACATGTCCGCCCATGCTTACCTATGACACTTGCATGTTCAATGTGTGTGTACTTTGCCTTTGGGATACAGCTGTACTCGGGCGTGTGTACGATATTTCAGGGCGCATCCTATATGTCCTATGCGATGCCTGCAAGTATCCCCACTCATTCTCCATTTCAAACCCTGAAGTTGGTGATGTTACCTGGCTTGCACCAATGCCCTGGTGGGCACGGAAGACAGTCCTCTCGGTGTCTGGCACCTGGCAATGTTCTGAAGGAGGCAGCTGGGCATGGCCTTGGAGATCCTGTCCCTTCCTCACAGAAAAACCCTGCACCAAAAAAAAAATATATATATCATGTTTAAAATCACATCATGCACACCAAATGAATAAAGAGCACAACACCCCTGGACCTTGTGCAGTACCCCTATAGTGCACAACACCCCAAGTTCCCACCAAGCAAAGGCTTTCCCTGCAGAGAAGCTGCTGTGCCCCATCAGATCACTGATCAGTGGAGCTCGTCAAAATGTGGCACCGGCCAGCTGTGGCATGTATTCTTTGTGTTGGTACCAGCCAGAAATGGCATGTATTCTCTGTGTTGGTATCGGCCAGCAATGGCATGTATTCTCTGTGTTGGTATCGGCCAGCAATGGCATGTATTCTCTGTGTTGGTATCGGCCAGCAATGGCATGTATTCTCTCTGTTGGTACCGGCCAGCAATGGCATGGATTCTCTCTGTGTTGGTATCGGCCAGCATGGCATGTATTCTCTGGGCCTCATTAGGACCCTGGCGGTAGCCGTGCCCTTTTTAAGGGAACGGCGGCCGCCGGTAATTGCCCATTCCATGGACCCGGTAAAAATGAATCCCTATTCCCATTTGAGAGGGCTCAATGGGAATGGGGAGGGGGTTAACAACGGGTCTGTTAATAACGGGCCCGTTGTTAGCTCCCTGGTCCCCTCGCACGACCCGGAAAGAACGTCTGGTCTGACCAGACGTCCTTTCTGGGTCCCACGAGGGAACCTCGTAATAAGGCGGAGTGGGTTTAACGGTACCGGCACCATTACCTGTGCCGGTAAACCCATTCCGCCCACCTCGTAATGAGGCCCTCTGTGTTGGTACCGGCCAGCAATGGCATGTATTCTCTGTGTTGGTATTGGCCAGCAATGGCATGTGTTCTCTGTGTTGTACCGGCCAGCAATGGCATGTATTCTCTGTGTTGGTACCGGCCAGCAATGGCATGTATTCTCTGTGTTGGTACCGGCCAGAAATGGCATGTATTCTCTGTGTTGGTACCGGCCAGCAATGGCATGTATTCTCTGTTTTGGTATCGGCAAGGAATGGCAGGCATTCTCTGTGTTGGTATCGGCAAGCAATGGCATGCATTCTCTGTGTTGGTATAGTTATTGGTGCTGGCCAAACAACCTGAATTGCACTTTCCCAGGTCAATAATGCACACAGAAAAATGAGGGAACGCCTCCCGTGTCTGGCTGCACCCTAGTAGTGAACACTACAGAACATGTCATCTACACTATCAATGTAACATAAATCATGACAACATAATATATACAATAAAAAAGAGTATTGTGAGGAATTTGACCATTTACAGGGCGTGTGTGCGCTTGCCTGGGCTTTTTTGAAATGTATAATGAAATAGAATGATGGTGGATCAACCTCAGAAAAATGTGTGGGGCTAATCCACACACATTTTCCTATGTTCACCACATGACATACACATAGACATGTGTACTCTGGGTGGACACTGCTTACAGACACGGTCTGCCCTTTCTTAATTAGTTGGAATATGATAGCAAGGAGTAAACCATCTCATCTGCAAAAGGGGGAGGACCACACCTTCCCCCTGCTGTGGCAAGCCTGATTACCTAACAAAGGCTCCAGGGATCTGCCCTGCTCTTTTGTTAGGCCCTGCAGTTGTTGACAGCGATTACCATACTAATAGAGTGTACTTCAAACAGGCCCACATGGGGCCTGGCTGCAGAGGTTAACAAAGGAGACAGGAAACCCCAACAACCTTTCATATGTAACGGAATCAACCTGAAACCAGCTCCCACCTTCACTATAATTGGCAGGGAGCTGTCATGTCTGGAACTGTGTGTTTACGGTAGGCTACCCCAGTAGAGGGACCTCATTCATAAGGTACAAGAATGTGGTTTGCAGGAGACAGGGAGTCTGGTCTTGCCTCAGCTTCAAGGGAGACCTGCCGCTTTAATCAGGAACCACAGAGAGATCCATTAACCAGAGAGACTCTTTGATTAACAACAGACATGAAGATGGGTGGGACTTAGTATCACAAGTTTTCACTCCTTTACCTTTCCTGTTGCAAAGCACCCTGGTTATTACCCCATGTAAATAAACGAGTGTTGGCAGGGGCCCCAGGATTGTTTCATTAAGGTAGAATTAGCCTACACCAATCACTGTGGCCCATTTGGCTTTCAAAGAGGGCTGGCCCCTCTTTTGGCAGATCATCTGAAGACTTCACAATCACAACTAATCATTGGACCCTGGCTGAAGGTACAGTCTGCCTTACATCTTCTGCCAGTGAAAGAAGGCCAATACCTGCAAAGAGGGGAGCAAGAACCCTCCCCTAAACATCTCCCAGGGAACAGAGGGAGATAAAGACCCCAGCGAACCCTCCGGCTGCTCCAGAACCAGTACCAAGCCAGCACACAGCATGCCCTGCTAGGCTTTCCAGCAAGCTTGATGGGTAGGAAACACCAGAAGTCTCTGAACCTACAACACAGGACATGGCAACTGCCTGCAACACTCTGCTCAGGTGTGGACCGTCCACCTTAAAGGATGACACAAGCCCTTTGAAGAAGCTGGGAAAAGTACATTGATGCACATCTACCGATGTCTGCCTTAAAGGACATTTTCAAGCCAGTCGAGTTCCTCACGCTGCAACCAACTGCAACGCTGACCATTGTCAAGCCGCAGTCACTTAACGACATCCAAGATGTCTTGATCAGTGCTTCAGAACCGTCGAACAGTACTGAGATGATTCCTGACCCTGAGCTCGCCGAAACGTCTTGCCACCTGATACCCGCAGCTTACTCTCGTCTTGAACTCGGTCACAGAATCCTACAAAGCGATCTGAAGCCGGCTCGACCCTGTCGAGCATCAAGAACACCTACGGCACAAGGTACATTGTGGTTATCATCTCCCTGGTCATTAACAGAAGGCCCCTGGGGACATATTTTTACCCATTGCTTCCTTTGTGCTGAAGCCACGTAACCTTAAACAGTTGTGGTATTAACCTGTCAGTATCCAGAGTGCATCCTTTTCCTTCTTTGAAACTGTATGTCCTCTGCATTCCTTTACAGGATGGTTTGTATTTCGTAGTGTTGCTAGAACTGTCTGTTGTGATATAAATAACGTACATATTTTTGATACAACCTTGACTGGACAGTCCCTTTTATCATTGAGTAATAATTGTATTTTTGCTGTGTTGCTACTAAACAATGATCCACGACATTGCAGAGATAAGCCTGCCATTCTGTCCACGTTACTGCAATTGGACAAGAGGTTTATAATTTGCTTGTTATTCCAATCTGTTTGGATCCCTTCTGGTGTACTAGAGGTGTGGGACCGATTGATGGTTTAGAAACCGATATTCACCCCTAGACCACTGGTGCCCCGGAAGTTGATTGGTCACAAGTATATTATTTGAAATGCTTCACATGCAGTGCTTCAGAGACAGAGAGTGTGGCCAATGCATGTGGAACCGCATGTCCATCCTCAGGGCCAATCTTTGAGGATAAACACTCTATTTGTTCTGTTATAGTTTTAGTGTGGGAAACGCAGGTAAAGTCGTGTATGTGTGTAAGGGCTTTGTTTATCATATGCAGAATGATAGGTCCAGCTATTCGTTCGCACACATTTGTTTAGACTGTATAGCACACTTATTACACATTGGAAACATGTCCATGTCACATGTGTGACGTTTATGCTCTTCTTTTTCTGTATTGTTTCCGAATGCAGCAAAGAGCATCAATATGTGGTGGCGTTACATGTACACGTCTTTACCTGCATTATCCACACTAAATATCTAACATATGCGGTGTATATCCTCAAAGACTGGTGTTTACTCTGAGGTATAGGTTCAGACATTAAAAAAATGTATATAGCACTTTACACCAAAGCGTTGTACATAAGATCATAAAACAGTACATTACAATGAAAAAATGAAAGATAGGAAACAGAATCTGTAATGCTACCCAGAATGAAGTAAATGGGACCTGAAAGAGTCACGGAATAAAGAATAGACAGAGATTGAGCATAGAAAAGAGGGAGAACATTCCAGTGTAGAGGAGCAAGTAACGAAAATGAATGAAAGCGAGACTGAGCACACAGATGATGAGGAACAACAATACAAAATTTCAAAGAAGAACCACGTGGGTGGGATGGGGTATAGAATAAAACAAAGGAAGAAAGATATTCAGGAGCAAGATCATAGAGAGATTTGAAGACTAGACACAAGAAGTTAAATTTAAGGCAAAATTGGAAAGAGAGCCAACCAAGATTAGAACGAGAAGAAGAAATAGAGTCACAAGGAGCTAAAAGAAAGTAGATGGATAGAAGCGTTAAAAACAGATTCAAAGGGTCAAGACAAGTACGAGGGAGCCCAAAGAGAGCAGAGGAGCAATCAGAATGTTATGCAAGTGAAAGTGACAGGCACGTGAAGATTAAGAGAAGTGATGCTTAAAGGAAAGATCAGAGTCTAAGTAGATTCCCAAGTTATGGGCTGTAGAAGAAACAGGTGACTGAGAGGGAGGAAATAAGATAAAAGAATGTTGGGAGGAACTTCCAGGTATGCCAGAGGGACATTGGAAGCCTGCAGACTTGGGGGGGGGGGGCAACTCCCTAACCCCACGATACAAGGAGGACTCCTTCAATGGCAAGTTCAAACTGTGGTTTATTACAGACAAAACCACCAGGTATCAGCACAGAAGTAGGAAAAATCCATGCACATCTGGCTCTTACTCGGCTCGCTGGCCAGATTTACTACCAGATGGCATCAGCACTTCGTCACAACCTGGCCCACTCCCCAGAAAACCTACCGGGCCAGGTGATTGGGTATTGAGTATGTTCTAAGCTAAACAAGACACTATAGATGTAATTCTACTGGTCCTCGCATGTCAGGTGGCTGGCCTGTTCCATCCCCAAGTCACTAACCATAACATTGTTGCAGTGTTGTGGACGTACCATTGGTTCTTGCCCATTGCTACCCACCCCTAGGGCACTAAACTCTGATTGGCTAGAGCTGACGTCCCCAGGCCTGGGATCTACAAAGATTCTCAGCTCACTGAGTACCTCTTCAAGGTAATGCGAAACATTATGTGTCTGCATTGTAACTTGTGTGCACTACCTTTGCCTTATGAGAGTGCTCTCAAGTCCGACGCAACACTGGTTGCATACTGTTGCATACTTGTTGCGGTCTGTGTCTGGCGGCCTGGGACTGACGCTCCTTTCCCACAGCTGATCACTGTCCATTATCTGCTTCGGCTGCGTCATGTGTCCAGAGACCATGAATTTGAGACCTGCAGGTCTGAATTATGAGGATTTATTTGTATTTTCTGCAGCTGCTCCCTTTGCCATCTGGGGATTGGAATGTCATCCGTATCTCTTGACCTTGGCTGCGGGTCCTGTCTCACACGTCTTGCTCTCTGTCCAGCCTGAATCAGCTCAGCTTGTCTCTTTCACAGAGGCCTGAGGCCAGCTGTACTTTTCCTAATCCTTATAATGCAGTTTCTACAGTGTCCATACTATGCTACATTCTCCATAGTTTAGTCACACTTGGCCCTGTCAGGTCCCAGAGGTGCTCCTGCAGTTCCATAGGGTAACTCGCATCGGAGCATATGCAAGTTTTGCTCAGGATCTCTTGTGCCTTGCGGTTTCTGCTTTGCTGCATTTGGTTTATGGCAAAAAATAAATAAAAGCATTCACAGTATGTATATATACCTGTCCTCCAATTATAGAACTGTACGCTCGTGTTCTTCATGTGTTCCGAGTGTGCGTTTATGTCCTAAAGTGCGGATGGCACGTGTTCTTCATGTTTAATGCTACTATGTCGTGGTGTCTCTAATGACCTCAGCAGCATGGCTTCTTGGTGTTTAGTCCAAGCTGTCCATACAGGTGTCTCTGATCATGGCCTGCGGCTCTTCATTCACTCATGGATAGATGTGCATGTGCAGTGGTCGGTATGGCTGGCAGAGGGGATACCTTTCAACGTATTTGTCAATCATAGATGCATTGGGAATTCGTACGGAATAGAATGGATGATTGCAGTGTTTCCTTGCCTTCTTTCTTGTTGTGAATTTAGTAGGAGCGCGGGCTGGGGTGGTGGTTGGATCTCTTAAAGAAGGAGGAAGAGAAGAAGGAATAGTGCTAGGAGGGAAGAAAAGTACCTCTGTGTTAGCAGCATTTAATACTAATAAGTAAAAGTGAGCTGACATCCAAGAATTGATGGCAAGAAGACAAGAAGTAAGTTTATTGTGGATGTCCGAAGAGAAAGATGGAAAAGACAGAAAAAGTTGAGTGTCGTCAGCATAAAAGTGATGGGATAGGCCAAAGGAAGAAATCACTTCAGCAAGTGTGGAAGTATAGAGAGAAAAGAGAAAAGGACCAAGGACTGAGCCTTGAGGGACCCCATGACTGAGCGGGAATCTATCAGAAGAGGCCCCTGCCCGGGTGGCAGAGAATTTCCTGTGGGACAGGTATGACCTCAACCAAGAAAGAACTGGCCCAGTAAAACCAAAGGAAGAGAGAGAAGCCAGTAGCAGAGGGTGATCGCCAGTATCAAAAGCAGCGGGTAGATCAAGTGCTAAAGGGAGCACCCTAGCCTGTGACAGCACTCATGTTTACCATACTGGGTACTGAGTCTCATCTGTCTTGTTTAGCAACCTTTTGATATAACATTGTGTTATTTGGTTGGCACAAGGCAGCATCTTTTCTAATCTCGTTTACAGTGGCTCCTCACAACGATGGAAACCAGCCCCTTGCTGATTGAACTGGTTCCAACTTGTTATTGGAAGGCAAGGTCCTTGTTACAAGTGTTTGGCTATTTTGACCCAGTATCTTTTTACACTGATGCTTTTTCTTTTCATATATTGCATTACTTACAAGGACATGTTTTTGTTTTTTCTAATAGGTTGTTTGGTTCAAATAATTGCATCTGTGTTATGCAGGTATGCACGGTTATTTATGTTTCAACCCCGAAAATAGTTAATTAATGCATCCAGTTCGTAGATTTGTGGATCATTTTGTATTCTTTATACAGGCGGCCCTGAGGAGGCACATGCAGTGCCCATGTTTTTACTCTGGTAGATATCATGTTCTCATGATTTATGTTACATTGATAGTGTAGATGACATGTTCTGTAGTGTTCACTACTAGGGTGCAGCCAGACACTGGAGGGGATGCCGGGTTTATTTTGTGTGTGTTCCTGTTTGAAATGACACCCTCCTCATCATAAAATTGAAAAACAAATAATACACCTGGGGGAACCAAATTAGACTGAGTCAGGACTAGAAAACAATGACAGAAGCAGCCCTAATGAAACAAAATTGCAGAATCACACTCAATCCCAAACCTAGATCAACCCTATCACAACCAGACTCTAGCATCCCACTCAAACCTAAACCTAGAGCTCCCTTATCGCAAACCAGACTGTAAACGTGCCAACATGACACAATCTGTATCTGCTTATCCAGGCCTGTTGTTTTCCTTTGCATTCTGGGATTTGTAGTTCCACTTTTCTCATTATAAAACTCAGACTACAAGTCCTAGAATGCAAAGAAAGAAACAGAACCACGTAAGCACCCACAGATTGGGATGGGTCATGTTGGTAAGTATGGGGTTGTAGCATCTACTCAATCCCAACGTAGAACACCATATTCACAACCAGAGAGTAGCATCCCACTCAATCTAAAACTTAGAGCACCCTAATGAAACCAGACTCTAGCACCCCACTCAATCCCAAACCTAGAGCCCCCTAATGAAACCAGACTGTAACATCCCACTCAATCCCAAACCTAGAGCCCCCTAATGAAACCAGACTCTAGCACTCCACTCAATCCTAAACCTAGAGCCCCCTAATGAAACCAGACTCTAGCATCCCACTCAATCCCAAACCTAGAGCACCCTAATGAAACCAGACTGCAGCATCCCACTCAATCCCAAACCTACAGCCCCCTAATGAAACCAGACTCTAGCATCCCACTCAATCCCAAACATAGTGCACCTGAATGAAACCAGACTCTAGCATAGATCTCAATCCCAAACCAAGAGCACCCATATGAAGCCATACTGCAGCATCCCACTCAATCCCAAACCTAGAGCCCCCTATTGAATCCAAACTCTAGCATCCCACTCAATCCCAAAGCTAGAGCACCCAAATTAATCCAGACTCTGGCATCCTTCTCAATCCCAAACCTAGAACCCCCTAATGAAACCAGACTCCAACATCCCACTCAATCCCAAACATAGAGCACCCGAATGAAACCAGACTCTAGCATCAATCTCAATCCCAACCAAGAGCACCCAAATGAAGCCAGACTGCAGCATCCCACTCAATCCCAAACCTAGAGCCCACTATTGAAATCAGACTCTAGCATCCCACTCAATCCCAAACCTAGAGCACCTGAATGAAACCAGACTCTAGCATCCCTCTCAATCCCAAACCTAGAGCACCCTAATGAAACTAGACTGCAGCATCCCACTCAATCCCAAACCTAAAGCACCCGAATGAAACCAGACTCTAGCATCCCACTGAATCCCAAACCTAGAGCACCCCAATGAAACCAGACTCTAGCATCCCTCTCAATCCCAAACCTAGAGCACACTAATGAAACCAGACTGCAGCATCCCGCTCAATCCCAAACCTAGAGCCCCCTAATGAAACCAGACTCTAGCATCCCATTCAATCCCAAACCTAGAACCCCCTAATGAAACCAGACTATAGCATCCCAGTGTTAGGGAGAATTCTCTCTTTAGGCTGAATTTCCTAACCTAGTGAGTCCCCCAGCAGCTTTGTTGGATTTCTGGAGTTTCTTTTTTTTTTTTTCTCCTGCCAAGAGTGAGACTCTTTTTTTCTCCCACTCTTGGACATGATTTATGGTGTTCCTTTGACTGTTAATGTATTTTATGCGCTATGGGGTCCTTTAATCCATAGGGTCTCAGGTGTTTTTACTATGTGTGTTACACAGCACCCTCCGTGCAGTGACATAGGGGTGTCATAGTGACACCCCACCATAGACTCCATACCCTGGGACTGACTACTGTCTCCCAGGGCATGTAAAGTCATCATTGGCTTTACTAGTCCCAAATTATTAACAGAAACCAGTACAAACCATCATATTGTGGAGGTACTGGTCGGGGCAATTCGATTGCACCGGGGTCTGTTATTCGAGGGGGCACGTCTCCGTCCCCCCTGATTGAGTTTTTGCTGGTGACAGTGGATACTTCTTTTTATATTCGACCGCGAATATATCCCTATGGGATTTTCCCATTGTTCGAGGCTACCAGCTTTAATTATTTAATTCTCATAGCCTCGAACATACTGCCGGTTTATTTAATTAATTCGGTGGTTGGTATTTTTTGCCAGGACTCGATTCTAAAATGGCGTTTGTGTTCTCTTCTGTGACTCCAACCCAAGTCGAGCCCTTTGTTCCACTTTTTGGCGGTCTTCTCCACAGAAGCCTCCAAAACGGTGCCACACTGTCTGGGTACCACAGGGGGTGTGGGAGGAGGTTTAGGCACCCTGGACTGAGTTACCTTGGTAACACAAGTCGCACTCTTGTGTGATTGGCCCAAGTGGTGAGCCGGCCGGCTCACCACTTAGCATGTTTGATTGACAGCTAGGCTGAGTGAATGGGGGTGTGCTGAGCCGACCTACCATGAAGACACCACCGGTGGAGCCCTGCGGAACCGACTCACCACTTCCCGACGACAGAGAAGATCTCCCGGCTGGAGAGGCTTCTTCCCCTGACTGGTGGGCACAACCAGTTTACCTCTTATCCTCGCATCCCAGGACGTCTTGTTGTCGAATTGCCTGTGCCAAGCACCCCGGCAACCGGATAGCCACTTACCACTGGACCGCAAATAAAAGGACCGCTCCTTTTAACTGAGAACTCCGCAGCTGGTTTCTTCCCTGGCAGTGCAACGGACTCCTGTCTTCCTCCCCGACAAGATCCTCTCTTCCCCCGGACAAAGCACTGACTTGCATCCGCTGCCAGGAACAACTGCCCCCGCTGGAGTATTCTCACCACTTTAAGGTACTGTGTCCGCGAGGCCTCCCTTTCTAAAGATTGCTACAAGGTAATAATAATCCCTTAACCTTCTGGACTGGGCTGGCCGCCTTGACCATCTAACTGGTCCCTTTCTTTGGTCCAACTCTTTTTGAACCTTTTCAAGACTTTTGTGCACTGCAACCGTGTGACCTTGGACACATTTCGTTCTGATCCTCTTAAAGTGGATCCGGCCTTCTGAACTCTAACTTCACGGTTTACTTTGCCTTCCTCTCTTGTTCTGTTCTTGTGGAAGTTTTGGGATCTGTTTCAAATTATACTCTGCTTTTCTCTCCCTTTTTAAAACGAATTATTAGAGTGCCATCTGCGTTAAGCGCTCACCGCTGTCTGGAAATAAGTGGGGCTTTACTTAAGACTTGTCTAATATTCTTTTAAGGGAGTGTATATCTTTTAGTGACCGTGTTTCTTAACTGCTTAACCTTAGTGCCTGTGTGTTTTACTAGATGTGGTTTTAAATAAATAATTATATCTCTTTTACACCAAGCTCTGGTCAGTGTTTACTTGTTCTACTGTGCTCTTTTGACCTATTGTGAATACTCTGTATACTGCCTAACTCTTCTTGAGGGAAGTCTGACTGCTCAGCCACAGCTACCAAGTGAATCTGTGTGGTACAGACTGCTACCAAGTGGGTTTACTGGCAAACACCTGTAGTCTTAAATCTTTTGCAGTGGTCCCAGAGGGAACTGCACAGGGTTCTGCCTAACACTGGTGTACAGCGGTGGGATTTGTATTAAGTATACACTTTAGAGTGTTTTTTGAACACTTTAGGACAACTAACCAAAGAGCTTAGCACTAAAAAGCTGATTTTCTAACTATGTCTGCTATGGAGAGCTATACCCTAGAATCGTTGTCTGCCAAAACTGCTGATTGCTTAAAAGTATTGTGTAGACATAAGAATCTCTCTGAGAAGGGCAAGAAAATGGAACTTATAGAAAGATTGTTAGAAAACCAAAGTCTGGGTGGTACAGAGGAATCTACCCCCCCCCCACCCAGCAAATGTAGAAAACAGTGATGGTATTGATCTGAATCAAAGCCTTGATAATGAGTCAGAAGAGGAAAGTGAACCTAATGAAGTTAGCCACTCTGAGCCTCTTTCTGCCTTACCTACTGTACCTACTGGGCCTATACCAGGTCCTACATGTAACCCTGCTTATTTAGAACTTGAAAAAATGAAGCTTGAATTAGAGTACAAACGTTTTATTGCTCAATCTGAAAGAACCCAAGAGCTAGAGTTCCGAAGAATGAATGCCCAGGCTGAGCAGAAGCAAGCTGAGTTAAGACTCAGAGAAATAGAGCTTAATCATGAACTAGAAATGAAGAAGTTGTCTGTGGAAAATGCTTCTCTCTCCTCTGGTTCCTCTACGAGTTCCAGTCCCAAAAGACCCCGGATGCCTAAGGAATTAGTGGGTAGGTATGAACTTAAGTTGGATGTGTTGGATTGGTTAAAAATGTTTGAGTATAATCATGGGCTCCAGGACATCACAGGGAATGAGTTACTTCTCTAGGCTTCCCCCTGTTGCAAGTGATGTGGTAATGAAGTTGGGGGAGGTGGATAAGAAGGATTATGAATGTGTGAAACTAGCTTTGATAGCTAGATTTGGGAAGACTCCTTCCCAGTACCTTAAGAGGTTTAGGACCCTCAAAAAGCATGATGGTACCCCTTGGGCTACCTGGGTGAGTGAAAGTTTGAAAAACTCAGAGGGATGGATTAAGGGTTACAGAGTTAACACTTATGAAGGAATGAAGAATCTTGTAATGTTGGAGTCAATTTATTAAGCCTGCTCTCCTGAGCTCAGACAGCACTTGGCTGATTCAAAGGAATTAGATTCCAGGAACTTAGCTAAGGCTGCTGACTACTTGTGGGTTGCCAACAGGGCCACTCACAAGGATTCTGGGGCTACTCAGAAAAAGGATGAGGGAAAACAGCCAAAAAAGGACTCCAAAGAGAATTCTAATAATTCCAATTCCAAAGAGGGCCCCAAACAAAACCAAAAAGGTAAGCCACAAGGGAAACCAAATCAGGCTAGTGTACCTTCTGGTGCCAAACCAGAAGGAGGTCAGAACAAGCCACCATTCCAGAAAGCATTTGGTAAATGCTTTGTCTGTGGCTCTACTGGCCATGTGAAAGGAGATCCCAGACGTAAGGGTAAACCTTCAGGGGTCCAGCTTGTCTCCTTAGCCTTCGCTCCAGAGGAGGAAGTACAAATGGCAAGTGGAAACTTTCTATTACTGGCTGATGAACCCATTGGAGTCTGAGCCAGTGTTTCTTTAGTGTCTCTGGGTTTGTGGGAACAACAGAACTTAGATGTCTATAATTCTATCCCAGATAATACTAAAGAGTATTATAAGGACAGTGTCCAGGTGAATAGTTAGGAGACTCCTGCCATTAGGGACACTGGGGCCAGCATAACCGTGGTGGACAAATCGTTTTTTCAGGCTGAGGATGTTGCTAAGGCACCCAAACGCCTCACCAAGTTAGCTGGGGGGCCTGTGCAGATGATTCCCCAATTACCAGTTCTCATCCAGTGTAATGACATGACTGTGAAGATACCTGTCAGCATACAAAGTGAGGTGCCAGGAAGGGTTCTTCTGGGTAATGACTTAAAAACTCTTAGAGTAGTGTCACATACCCCCAGACCTCCTAGTAAAAGGTTACAGGAGCTCACCAGACCTGCAAGGGAGCAAACCATGGGAGGTCCTCCCAAGGAGATGATGAAGAAAGAGATCACTCCTACTCCACTGGAGATGTCAGCTGCTGTCTCTAAGAAACTAGAAGGAAAAGGGAAACCTAAAACTTCTAAAAAGAACCTCACAGCCAACACTCCAGTGCAGCCAACAAGGACTTCCCCTAGGTTGTCCAAAGTTACACCAGTAACTCCCCCTCCAGCTGAGGCTGAGAGGGAAGTACAACCCTGTGTGGTTGAACTAGACTCTGAAGAAGAGCTAGTGGAAGGCCAGGAACTCATTGGAGATCTGGATCCTGTTGATCATCCTGAGCTGCAGTCTTTACTGGCAGAGGTGGACCCAACAGGGCAGACTTCAGTAAGGGACAGAGAGAATGTCCAACTCTGGAAGGTCTTCGCCACCAGGCAGATGCTCAGGCTGAAGGGCAAGAGCCTGGGAAATATAGGTTACACTGGGAAGATGGCTTCTTCTATAGTGAACCAACGGAGTCTGCACCTGGGGAAAACAAACGACTTGTAGTACCCGAAGAGAACAGACCACAGTTCTTGCAGTTAGCCCATGAGATTCCTTTGGTGGTCATTTGAGTTTCAAGAAGACTAAGGAAAGGCTCTCACTCTACTTTTATTGGTCAAAGATGGGGGCTGAAGTAGATAAGTACTGCAAGAGCTGCCACACCTGCCAGACTTCTGGTAAGGTTGGCTCCAAGAATGTGGCACCTTTAGTGCCTCTCCCTGTAGTGGGAGTCCCATTTGAGAGAGTAGGGATTGGCATTGTTGGTCCCCTTGATCCTCCAACCTCCTCAGGCAACAGGTGTATACTTGTTGTAGTAGACCATGCTACTAGGTACCCTGAGGCAATTCATATGAGGACTGTTACAGCTCCGGCTGTGACTAAGGCCCTCCTTGGTATTTTTACCAGGGTTGGGTTTCCTAAGGAATTAATCTCTGGCAGGGGGTCGAATTTTATGTCCCACTACATGAAAGCCATGTGGAAAACCTGTGGAGTTAATTACAAGTTCTCAACCGCATACCACCCTCAGACAAATGGACTGGTTGAAAGGTTCAACAGAACCATGAAGAGCATGATAGGTGCTTTAGAGGACCCCCTTAAAAGAAAGTGGGACCTTCTACTGCCATGCCTTCTCTTTCCTTATAGAGAAGTCCCTCAGGAGGGAGTAGGTTATTCTCCCTTTGAACTTCTTTATGGTCATCCGGTCAGAGGTCCATTGGCCCGGATCAAGGAGGGGTTGGAGAGTGCTCCTTCCCCCAAGCCAGTCAGAGTGACTGACTATGTAATAGGTCTCAGAAGGAGAATGTCACAAATGATGGCAGAAGCAAGTGATAACTTGAAAGCTGGACAAGCATTGGTCAAGCACTGGCATGACCAAAAGGCTAACATGGTTGAGTTTACTCAGGACCAGCTAGTTCTCGTTATAATTCCAACAAGGCAGAGGGCCTTGCAAGACAAATGGATGGGATCCTTCAAAGTTGTGGGTAAACTTGGAGAGGTCAACTATCTGGTGTACTTGGGCAATCCCAAGGGGGCTCCAACAGTCTTCCACACCAACAGATTAAAAGCGTATGTCTGCAGACCTGATGTAGGAGCTTTGCTTCTAGCATCATCAGAGGAAGAAGAAGAGAGTGAAGCTCTTCCTGATCTCCTCAGAGGCTTACCTTTCGACGAAAAGATTGAAAGAGTAAATCTCTCTTCAAATCTGACACCTGAGCAACAGGAAGAGTGCAAATCCATGTTCAATCAGTTTGCCTACCTGTTCTCACTTTCACCAGGCTTGACCCCTTGGGGACAGCATGAACTACAAACTGGTGACTGTCTGCCAGTCAAAAGCAGAGGATATCGAATGTCAGAAAATGTAAGAACCCACATCAAAGGTGAGGTCAGCAAGATGCTTGATCTCGGGGTGATAGAGCCCTCTACTAGTCCATGGTCTAGCCCAGTTGTGTTAATACCAAAGGCAAGATCTAAAGAACTTAGATTATGTGTGGATTACAGAGCTCTTAATGCAGTCACTAAGACTGATGCCCACCCTTTGCCAAGAACAGATGAGTTGGTGGATAGACTTGGTGCAGCCAAGTTCCTCAGCACATTTGACTTGACGTCAGGCTATTGGCAAATAGCCCTGACAGACCATGCCAAGGAGAAAACTGCATTTTCTACCCCAGTTGGCTTATACCAGTTTAAGGTTATGCCTTTTGGATTGAAAAATGCAACTGCTAAATTTCAAAGGATGGTAAACCAGGTTCTGAATGGGATGGAGGACTTCTGCGTGGCATACTTGGATGACATAGCCGTGTTCAGCAATTCCTGGGAAGAACATGTGGACCACCAAAGATATGTTTTGCAGGCTCTTGGAAAGGCCAACCTGACCATAAAGGGGAGTAAATGCCAGATTGGATAGAGTAAAGTGGTCTACCTTGGACATGAGGCAGGAGGTTAAGAAGTAAGGCCTTTGCCCAGTAAGAGTGAAGCTGTGCAAAATTAATTAACACACTCTTGTGTGATTGGCCCAAGTGGTGAGCCGGCCGACTCACCACTTAGCATGTTTGAGTGACAGCTAGGCTGAGTGAATGGGGGTTTTCTGCATAAAAGCAGGGCTTTGGGGACTGGAACTTCAGAAGTCGCCACAGGACCTGAGAATCCGACGCGGGAGAAGCTGAGCAGACCTACCACGACGACACCACTGGTGGAGCCCTGCAGAACCGACTCACCACTTCCCGACGACAGAGAAGATCTCCCGGCTGGAGAGGCTTCTTCCCCTGACAGGTGGGCACAACCAGTTTACCTTCTTTTCCTCGCATCCCAGGATGTCTTGTGGTCGAATTTCCCGTGCCAAGCACCCCAGCAACCGGATAGCCACTTACCACTGGACCATGAATAAAAGGACCGCTCCTTTTAACTGAGATCTCTGCGGCTGGTTTCTTCCCTGACAGTGCAACGGACTCCTGTCTTCCTCCCCGACGAGATCCTCTCTTCCCCCGGATGAAGCACTGACTTGCATCCGCTGCCAGGAAAAACTGCCCCCGCTGGAGTATTCTCACCACTTTAAGGTACTGTGTCCATCAAGCCTCCCTTTCTAAAGATTGCTACAAGGTAATAATAATCCCTTAACCTTCTGGACTGGGCTGGCCGCCTTGACCATCTAACTGGTCCCTTTCTTTGGTCCAACTCTTTTTGAACTTTTTCAAGACTTTTGTGCACTGCAACCGTGTGACCTTGGACGCATTTCGTTCTGATCCTCTTAAAGTTGATCCGGCTTTCTGAACTCTAACTTCACGGTTTACTTTGCCATCCTCTCTTGTTGGGTTCTTGTGGAAGTGTTGGGATCTGTTTCAAATTATACTCTGCTTTTCTCTCCCTTTTTAAAACGAATTATTAGAGTGCCATCTGCGTTAAGCGCTCACCGCTGTCTGAAAATAAGTGGGGCTTTACTTAAGACTTGTCTACTATTCTTTTAAGGGAGTGTATGTCTTTTAGTGACCGTGTTTCTTAACTGCTTAACCGTAGTGCCTGTGTGTTTTACTAGATGTGGTTTTAAATAAATAATTATATCTCTTTTACACCAAGCTCTGGTCAGTGTTTACTTGTTCTACTGTGCTCTTTTGACCTATTGTGAATACTCTGTATACTGCCTAACTCTTCTTGAGGGAAGTCTGACTGCTTAGCCACAGCTACCAAGTGAATATGTGTGGTATAGACTGCTACCAAGTGGGTTTACTGCCAAACACCTGTAGTCTTCAATCTTTTGCAGTGGTCCCAGAGGGAACTGCACAGGTTTCTGCCTAACACCCACTCAGTCCCAAACCTAGAGCCCCCTAATGAAATCAAGCTCTTGCATCCCACTCAATTCCAAACCTAGAGTACCCTAATAAAACTAGACTGCAGAATCCCACTCAATCCCAAACCTAGAGCACCCTAATGAAACCAGACTCTAGCATCCCACTCAATCCTAAACCTAGAGCACTCTAATGAAACCAGGCTCTAGCATCCTACTCAATCCCAATCCCAACCTAGAGCACCCATATCACTAGAAGAGTGCACCATCTCACTCAATCCCAAGAGCACCCTATTCATAACCCAAGTGTAGCATCCCACTCAATCCAAGCCTAGAGCACCCTAATGAAACCAGACTGCAACATCCACTCAATCCCAAACCTACAGCCCGCTAATGAAACCAGACTCTAGCATCCAACTGAATCCCAAACATAGAGCACCCTAATGAACCACACTCTAGCATCCAACTAAATCCCAAACCTAGAGCACCCTAATGAAACCAGACTGCAGCATCCCACTCAACCCCAAACCTAGAACACCCTAAAGAAACAAGACTGCAACATCCCACTCAATCCCAAACCTAGAGCACCCTAATGAACCAGACTCTAGCATCCAACTCAATCCCAAACCTAGAGTACCCTAATGAAACCAGACTGCAGAATCCCACTCAATCCCAAACCTAGACCAACCTAATGAAACAAGACTGCAACATCCCACTCAATCCCAAACCTAGAGCACCCTAATGAACCAGACTCTAGCATCCAACTCAATCCCAAATCTAGAGCCCCCTAATTAAACCAAACTTTAGCATCCCACTCACTCCCAAACCAAGAGCACCTTTATCGCAAACCAGACCGCAATCTTGCCAACATGACACAATCTAATCTGTTGGTTCTTATCTACTCCTGTTGTTTTCCTTTGCATTTTGGGATTTGTAGTTTCTCTTTTCTCATTATAAAACTCAGACTACAAGTCCTAGAATGCAAAGAAAGAAATAAGACCGGATAAGCACCTAGAGATTGGAATGGGTCATGTTGGCAAGTATGAGATTGTAGCATCTCCTCAATCTCAACCTACAGCACCATATTCACAACCAGAGTGTAGCATCCCACTCAATCCCAAACCCAGAGCCCCCTAATGAAACCAGACCCTAGCATCCCACTCAATCCCAAACCCAGAGCCCCCTAATGAAACCAGACTCTAGCATCCCTCTCAATTCCAAACCTAGAGCACCCTAATGAAACCAGACTGCAGCATCCCGCTCAATCCCAAACCTAGAGCCCCCTAATGAAACCAGACTCTAGCATCCCACTCAATCCCAACCTACAGCCCCTTAATGAAACCAGACTCTAGCAACCCTCTCAATCCCAAACCCAGAGCCCCCTAATGAAACCAGACTCTAGCATCCCACTCAATCCCAAACCCAGACCCCCCTAATGAAACCAGACTCTAGCATCCCTCTCAATCCCAAACCTAGAGCACCCTAATGAAACCAGACTGCAGCATCCCGCTCAATCCCAAACCTAGAGCCCCCTAATGAAACCAGACTCTAGCATCCCACTCAATCCCAACCTACAGCCCCTTAATGAAACCAGACTCTAGCAACCCTCTCAATCGCAAACCTAGAGCATCCTATTGAAACCAGACTCTAGCACGCCACTCAATCCCTAACCTACAGCCTCCTGATGAAACCAGACTGTAGCATCCCACTCAATGCCACATTTAGAGCACCCTAATAAAACCAGACTGCAGCATCCCACTCAATCCCAAACCTAGAACACCCTGATGAAACAAGACTGCAGCATCCTACTCAATCCCAAATCTAGAGTCACCGAATGAAACCAGGCTCTAGCATCCCAAACAATCCCAAATCTAGAGCCCCCTAATGAATCACGGCTCTAGCATCCCACTCAATCCCAACCCTAGAGCACCCTAATGAAACCAGACTGCAGCATCCCACTCAATCCCAATCCTAGAGCCCCCTAATGAAACCAGACTCTAGCATCCCACTCATTCACGAACTTAGAGCCCCCTAAAAAAACAGGCTCTAGTATCCCACTCAATCACAAACCTAGAGCACCTTAATGAAACCAGACTCTATCATCCCATTCAATCCCAACATAGAGCACCCTAATGAAACCAGTTGCTAGCATCCCACTCAATCCCAAACCTATAGACCCCTAATGAAACCAGACTCTAGCATCCCACTCAATCCAAAATCTAGAGCCCCCTAATGAAACCAGGTTCTAGCATCCCACTCAATCCCAAACCTAGAGCACCCTAATGAAACCAGACTCTAGCATCCCACTCAATCCCAAACCTAAAGCACCCATATCACTAGAAGAATGCACCATCTCACTCAATCCCAACCTAGAGCACCCTATTCACAACCCAATTGTAGCATCCCACTCAATCCAAACCTAGAGCACCCTAATGAAACCAGACTGCAGCATCCCACTCAACCCCAAACCTAGAACACTCTAATGAAACAAGACTACAACATCCCACTCAATCCCAAACCTACAGCCCCCTAATGAAACCAGACTCTAGCAACCCTCTCAATCGCAAACCTAGAGCACCCTAAAGAAACCAGACTCTAGCACGCCACTCAATCCCTAACCTACAGCCTCCTGATGAAACCAGACTCTAGCATCCCACTCAATGCCACATTTAGAGCACCCTAATAAAACCAGACTGCAGCATCCCACTCAATCCCAAACCTAGAACACCCTGATGAAACAAGACTGCAGCATCCTACTCAATCCCAAATCTAGAGTCACCGAATGAAACCAGACTCTAGCATCCCACTCAATCCCAAATCTAGAGCCCCCTAATGAAACAAGGCTCTGGCATCCCACTCAATCCCAACCCTAGAGCACCCTAATGAAACCAGACTGCAGCATCCCACTCAAACCCAAACCTAGAGCCCACTAATGAAACCAGACTCTAACATCCCACTCAATCACGAACCTAGAGCCCCCTAAAAAAACAGGCTTTAGTATCCCACTCAATCACAAACCTAGAGCACCTTAATGAAACCAGACTCTATCATCCCACTCAATCCCAACATAGAGCACCCTAATGAAACCTTTTGCTAGCATCCCACTCAATCCCAAACCTATAGAACGCTAATGAAACCAGACTCTAGCATCTCACTCAATCCCAAACCTACAGCCCCCTAATGAAACCATACTCTAGGAACCCTCTCAATCGCAAACCTAGAGTACCTTAATGAAACCAGACTCTAGCATCCCACTCAATCCCACATTTAGAGCACCCTAATAAAACCAGGCTCTAGCATCCCACTGAATCCCAACCCTAGAGCACCCTAATGAAACTAGACTGCAGCATCCCACTCAATCCCAAACCTTGAGCACCAGAATGAAACCAGACTCTAGCATCCCACTGAATCCCAAACCTAGAGCACCCGAATGAAACCAGACTCTAGCATCCCACTCAATCCCAAACCTACAGCCCCCCAATGACACCAGACTCTAACATCCAACTCAATCCCAAACCTAGAGCACCTCAATGAAACCAGACTCTAGCAGCCCACTCAATCCCAAACCCAGAGCCCCCTCATGAAACCAGGCTCTAGCATCCCACTCAATCCCAAACCTAGAGTTCCCTAATGAAAGCATACTCCACTCAATCCCAAACATAGAGCACCGTAATGAAAATAGACTCTAGCATTCCACTGAATCCCAAACCTAGAGCACCCAAATGAAACCAGACTCTAGCATCCCACTCAATCCCAAACCTAAAGCACCATAATGAAACCAGACTCGAGCATCCCTCTCAATCACATCCTAGAGCCCCCTAATGAAACCAGACTGCAGCATACCACTCAATCCCAAACCTACAGCCCCCTAATGAAACCAGACTCTAGCAACCTTCTCAATCCCAAACCTAGAGCACCCTAATGAAACCAGACTCTAGCATCCCACTCAATCCCTAACCTACAGCCCCCTGATGAAACCCGACTCTAGCATCCCACTCAATCCCACATTTAGAGCACCCTAATAAAACCAGACTGCAGCATCCCACTCAATCCCAATTGTAGAGTCACCAAATGAAACCAGACTGTAGCATTCCACTCAATCCCAAATCTAGAGCCCTCTAATGAAACAAGGCTTTAGCATCCCACTCAATCCCAACCCTAGAGCACCCTAATGAAACCAGACTGCAGCATCCCACTCAATCCCAATTCTAGAGTCACCGAATGAAACCAGACTCTAGCAACCCACTCAATCCCAAACCTAGAGCCCCCTAATGAAACCAGACTCTAGCAACCTTCTCAATCCCAAACCTAGAGCACCCTAATGAAACCAGGCTCTAGCATCCCACTCAATCCCTAACCTACAGCCCCCTGATGAAACCCGACTCTAGCATCCCACTCAATCCCACATTTAGAGCACCCTAATAAAACCAGACTGCAGCATCCCACTCAATCCCAATTCTAGAGTCACCAAATGAAACCAGACTGTAGCATCCCACTCAATCCCAAATCTAGAGCCCTCTAATGAAACAAGGCTCTAGCATCCCACTCAATCCCAACCCTAGAGCACCCTAATGAAACCAGACTGCAGCATCCCACTCAATCCCAATTCTAGAGTCACCGAATGAAACCAGACTCTAGCAACCCACTCAATCCCAAACCTAGAGCCCCCTAATGAAACCAGGCTCTAGTATCCAACTCAATCCCAAACCTAGAGCACCCTAATGAAACCAGAATCCATCATCCCACTCAATCCCAACATAGAGCACCTTAATGAAACCAGGTGCTAGCATCCCACTCAATCCCAAACCTATAGACCCCTAATGAAACCAGACTCTAGCATCCCACTCAATCCCAATCCTAGAGCACCCGAATGAAACCAAACTCTAGCATCCTACTCAATCCCAAACCTTACTTACCCTAATGGAAGCAGACTCGAGCATCCCACCCAATCCCAACCTAGAGCACACTATTCACAACCCGAGTGTAGCATCCCACTTAATCCAAACCTATTGCACCCTAATGAACCCAGATTGTAACATCACACTCAATCCCAAACCTAGAGTACACTAATGAAACCAAACTGCAACATCCCACTCAATCCCAAACCTAGAGCACCCTAATGAACCAGACTCTAGCATCCAACCCAATCCCAAACCTAGAGCACCCTAACGAAACAAGACTGTAGCATCCCACTCAATCCCAAACCTAGAGCACCCTAATGAAACCAGACTGAAGCATCCCACTCATTCCCAAACCTTGAGCACCCCAATCAAACCAGACTGCAGCATCCCACTCATTCCCAAACCTAGAGCCCCCTAATGAAACCAGACTGAAGCATCCCACTCAATCCCAAACCTAGAGCACCCTAATGAAACCAGACTCTAGCATTGTTAGGCAGAAACCTGTGCAGTTCCCTTAGGGAACACTGCAAAAGATTTAAGACTACAGGTGTTGGCAGTAAACCCACTTGGTAGCAGTCTGTACCACCCAGATTTACCTGGTAGCTGTGGCTGAGCAGTCAGACTTCTCTCAAGAAGAGTTAGACAGTATGCAAAGTATACACAATAGGCACCCCGATACAACAATACAAGCAAACACTGACCAGAGCTTTGGTATCAAAGTATATAATTATTTATTTAAAAACACACGGTTTGAAACACTCCAGCACTCTTGTTGTAAAATATTGTAAACACAGTTACTATTGTAATATATACACCCCTTTTTCCTTATCAGATAAGTCACAGTAAAACACCACCTATTTTCATACAGAGGTGAGCGCTTAACTAGATGGCACTCCAATAAGTCTGTGAGAAAGGGAGGGAAAAAGACAGAATATGGAACGGTACACCACTCTAAGATTCAGGAACACTGTTAGCAAGGCAGAAGAGCAAAAGTCACTGGAGAGCCGAAGTCCAAAGGCTGGGCCCACTCTTAGAGAGAGCAGAGCACAAATGCGCCCACGATCACACAGTTACACTAGGCTTAGAAAGTCTTGCAGAGGGTTCAGAAAGAGTTTAGAGAGGCTTAAGAAAGTTTAGCCAGGGTGTCCCAGGCTAACCCAGGTTCGAAAGCCGGGGGCTAAATCTACCCCGTACAGTCGGTAGCAAGGGAAGCCAGGCAGGACACGGTACCTTAAGTGGGAAGGATCCTCCAGCGGTGGCAGTTGTTCCTGGTAGTGGGTGCAAGTTGCGTCGTCGTCCAGGGGAAGAGAAGATCTCGACTTGGAGGAAAGATGAAGGTCGTTGCACTACCAGGGAAGAAACCAGCCGTGGAGTTTTGCGGTTAAAGGTGGTACCTTTGTTTTGCGGTCGTGGTAAAACGTGGTATCCCGTTTGCCGGGGTGCTTGGCACATGCAAGGCGGCCACGTGGTACGTCGGGAAGGCGAAAAGATGGTGAAACTGGTTATCCCCACCAGTCAAAGGAAGAAGACTCTCCGGCGGGAGATCTCCTCTGTCGTTGGGAAAAGTGGTGAGACGGTCCAGCAGGGCTCCACCGGTGGTGGTGTCGTGGCAGGTCGGCTCAGCTTCTCCCTCATCGGATTCTTAGGTCCTGTGGTGACTTCTGAAGTTCCAGGCCCCAAAGCCCTGCTTTTATGCAGAAAACCCCCATTCACTCAGCCTAGCTGTCACTCAAACATGCTAAGTGGTGAGCCGGCTGGCTCACCACTTGGGCCAATCAGGACGGAGTGCGACATGAGTTGCCTAGGCAACTAAGTCCAGGGAGCCTAAATTCCCCTCCACCCCTCCTCAGTACCCCAGACAGAGTGGCACCACTTTGGAGGGCTTCTGTGGAGAAGCCCGCCAAAAAGTGGAACAAAGGGCTCAACTTGGGTTGGAGTCACAGAAGAGAACACAAACGCCATTTTAGAATCAAGTTTTGGCAAAAAATACCAACCGGAGAATTAATATTAATTAAATAAACAGCGGTATGTTCGAGGCTACCGTAAATAATTAAATAAAGGTAGTAGCCTAAAACAATGGGAAATCCCGTAGGGAAATGTTCGCGGTTGAATATTAAAAGTAGTATCCACTGCCACCAGCCAAAACTCGATCAGGGGGGACGGAGACGTGCCCCCTCGACTAACAGACCCTGGGGCAATCGAATTGCCCCAGCCAGTACGTCCACAATATGATGGTTTGTACTGGTTCTGTTCAGAATTTAAGACTAGTAAAGTCAATGGTGACTTTACATGCCCTGGGAGACAGTAGTCAGTCCCAGGGTATGGAGTCTATACTGGGGGGTCACTATGACACCCCTGTGTCACTGCACTTAGGGTGCTGCGTAACACACATCACAAAAACACATGAAGCCCTATGGAGTAAAAGACCCCCTAGCCCATTAAACACATCTAGATTCAAAGAAACACACTCAAATCATGCCCAAGAGTGAGGGTAAAAGAGTCTCACTCTTGGCAGGAGAAAAAAATAAACCCCAAAAATCCAGCAAAGCTGCTGGGGGACTCACTAGGTTAGGAAATTCAGCCTAATCAGAGAATTCTCCCTAACACTCGCCCCCCCCCAGACTAAGGGACAGGAGGATTTAATCCACTCCTGGATGAACCTCATACCTCTAGTCGATGACATACATCGTATAGAGTCCATCAGCATTTTGATGGTGACACCCTGACCTGTGCTCAATGGTGAAATCAAACCCTTGCAGGCAGATGGACCATCTCAATAGTTTTGGATTTTCTCCCTTCATTTGCATTAACCATCTCAAGGGTTGGTGGTCAGTCTGAATGACAAAAGTAGAACCATACAAGTATGGCCTAAACTTCTTCAGTGCCCACACAATAGCAAAGCATTCTCTTTCTATTGTTGCCCACCTTGTCTCAGGATCCTTCAGCTTACGGCTGATGAAGCAAATGGGGTGCTCCCTACCCTTCTCATCCAGTTGGCTTAGAACTGCACCTATACCTACATTGGAAGCATCAGTTTGTACAATGAAAGTTTGGTGGTAGTCAGGAGCTCTCAATACTGGAGCTTGGCAAAGAGCTTTCTTCAGTTTTTCAAAGGCCTGATTGCACTCCTCATTCCATTTGACCTTTTCAGGGAATTTTGGAGAGGAGATTACATTCAGTGGAGAAGCTATGGTCCCATAGTTCTCAATGAAATTCCTGTAATACCCAGTGAGGCCTATGAAGGCTCTCACTTGGGTTTGAGTAGTAGGTGTTGTTCAATTTTGCACAGCTTCAATCTTGCTGAGCAAAGGTCTTATTTCTCCACCTCCTACCTCATGCTCAAGGTAGACCACCTTACTTTGACCTATCTGGCATTTACTTGCCTTGATAGTCAAATTGGCCTGTCCAAGAGTCTGCAATACATGTCCTAGGTGGTTCACATGATCCTCCCAGGAGTGGCTGAAGACGGCAATGTCATCCAAGGGTGCCATGCAGAAGTCCTCCATCCCAGCTAGAACTTGGTTCACCATCCTTTGGAATGTAGCAGGTGCATTTTTTAATCCAAAAGGCATGACCTTAAACTGGTACAAGCCAACTGGGGTAGAAAATGCAGTTTTCTCCTTGGCATGGTCTGTCAAGGCTATTTGCCAATAGCCTGACGTAAGGTCAAATGTGCTGAGGTACTTGGCTGCACCAAGTTTATCCACCAACTCATCTGTCCTTGGTAAAGGGTGGGCATCAGTCTTGGTGACTGCATTAAGAGCTCTATAGTCCACACAGAATCCCAAGTCTTTGGATCCTGCTTTTGGTACTAACACAACTGGGCTAGACCATGGACTAGTAGAGGGTTCTATTACCCCGAGATCAAGCATCTTCTTGACCTCCCCCTTGATACGGGTTCTCACATTTTCTGACATTCGGTATCCTCTGCTTTTGACTGGCAGACAGTCACCAGTGAGTATTGCGTGCTGTCCCCAAGGGGTCAAGCCTGGTGAGAGTGAGAACAGGGAGGCAAACTGATTTAACATAGATTTGCACTCCTCTTGTTGCTCAGGTGTCAGATCTGAAGAGAGATTGACTCCTTCAATTTTTTCATCTAAGGGTACACCTCTGAGGAGATCAGGGAGAGAATCACTCTCTTCTTCCTCTGCTGCTGAAGCTAGAAGCAAGGCTCCTACTTCAGGTCCGGAGATGTACGCTTTCAGTCGGTTGGTGTGGAAGACTCTAGGAGCTTCCCTGGGTCTGCCCAGATCCACCAGATAGTTGACCTCTCCAAGTTTTCCCACAACTTTGAAGGGGCCCATCCATTTGTCTTGCAAGGCCCTCTGCCTTGTTGGGAGCATAACGAGAACTAGCTGGTCTTGAGTGAACTCAACCATGTTAGCCTTTGGATCATGCCAATGCTTGACCAAAGCTTGTCCAGCTTTCAGGTTATCACTAGCTTCTGCCATCATGTGTGACATTCTCCTTCGGAGACCTATCACATAGTCAGTCACTCTGACTGGCTTGAGGGGAGGAGCACCTTCCAACCCCTCCTTAATCAGGGCCAATGGACCTCTGACCGGATGGCCATAGAGAAGTTCAAAGGGAGAGTAACCTACTCCCTCCTGAGGGACTTCTCTATAAGCAAAGAGAAGGCATGGCAGTAGAAGTTCCCACTTTCTTTTCAGAGGTTCCTCTAAAGCACCTATCATGCTCTTCATGGTTCTGTTAAACCTTTCTACCAACCCATTGGTTTGAGGGTGGTAGGCGGTTGAGAACTTGTGAGTAACTCCACAGGTTTTCCACATGGCTTTCATGTAGTGGGAGATAAAGTTTGACCCCCTGTCGGATATTACTTCCTTAGGAAACCCAACCCTGGTAAAAATACCAAGGAGGGCCTTAGCCACAGCCGGAGCTGTAACAGTCCTCATAGGAATTGCCTCAGGGTATCTAGTAGCATGGTCTACTACAACAAGGATAAACCTTTTGCCTGAGGAGGTAGGGGGATCAAGGGGACCAACAATGTCAATCCCTACCCTCTCAAATGGGACTCCCACAACTGGGAGAGGCACTAAGGGTGCCACATTCTTGGCGCCAACCTTACCAGAAGTTTGGCAGGTATGGCAGCTCTTGCAAAACTTATCTACTTCTGCCCCCATTTTTGGCCAATAGAAGTAGAGTGAGAGCCTTTCCTTAGTCTTCTTGAAGCTCAAGTGACCAGCCAAAGGAATCTCGTGGGCTAAGTGCAAGAACTGTTGTCTGTTTTCTTGAGGTACTACAAGGCGTTTGTACTCTCCAGGTTCAGACTCAGTTGGTTCACTGTAGAAGAGGCCATATTCCCAGTGCAACCTATACTTCCCAGGCTCTTGCCCATCAGCCTGAGCAGCTGCCTGTTGGCGGAGACCCTCCAGAGTTGGACATTCTCTTTGTCCCTTACGGAAAGCTGCCCTGCTGGGCCCACCTTCTGCCAGTAAAGACTGCAGCTCAGGATGGTCCTCAGGGTCTAGATCTCCAATAAGTTCTTGGCCTCCCACTAGCCCTTCTTCAGAGTCTAGTTCAACCATACAGGGTTGTACCTCCCTCTCAGCCCCAGCTGGAGGTGGAGTTACAGGTGTAATTGTTGGAAGCACTGGAGTGCTTGCTGCTGACATTTTCCTAGGAGTCTTGGGTTGCCCCTTTGCTCCTGATCTGGTAGTTACTGCAGTGAGTTGCTCCAGTGGTAAAGGAGTGATCTCTGTCATCATCTCCTGAGATAACCCTCTCAGGGTTTTCTCTCTTGCAGGTTTTGTGAGCTCCTGGAACCTTTTACTAGGTGGTCTGGGGGTATGTGACACAACTCCAAGAGCTTTCAGGTCATTACCCAACAGAACCCTACCTGGCACTTCACATTGTACACTGACAGGTATTTTTACAGCCATGTCATTACACTGGATGAGAACTGGTAACTGGGGACACATCTGCACAGGCCCTCCAGCTAACTTGGTGAGGCATTTGGGTGCCTTAGCAATATCCTCTGCCTTGAAAAATGATTCATCCACCACAGTTATGCTGGCCCCAGTGTCTCTAATGGCAGGAGTCTCCTGACCATTCACCTGGACACTGGCCCTCATTACGACCCTGGCGGATTCCCCGGTGCAAAATGCACCGCGGAGCATGGCGGAAAGCCGTCGATAGCGCCATGTGGGTTGGCGGATTTACCACCCCATGCCGACCTTGGCGGAGCGGTAAATCCCCAATCCCCATTCTGCCCTTCCCCATTCCCATTCTTGCCCCATAGGGTATAATGGGAGTGGGGAAGGAGTTAATTACGCCGCCGTAAAGTACGGCGGCGTAATTAACAACGGGGTCCCGTAGCGCCATGGTTTTCTCCGCCCGGTAAAACCAGGCGGAGAAAACCTCCATGGCGCTACGGGAACTCGTAGTACGGCGGACGCGTCCGCCGCGATTACCGCTGGCGGAAACCCACTCCGCCAGGGTCGTAATGAGGGCCACTGTCTTTATAATACTCTTTAGTATTATCTGGGATAGAATTATACACATCTAAATTCTGTTGTTCCCACAACCCCAGAGAGACTAAAGAAACACTGGCTGAGACACCAATGGGTTCATCAGCCAGCAGTAGAAAGTTTCCACTTGCCATGGGGACTTCCTCTTCTGGAGCGAAGGCTAAGGAGGCAAGCTGGATCCATGAAGGTTTACCCTTGCATCTGGGATCTCCTTTCACATGGTCAGTAGAGCCACAAACAAAGCATTTACAAAATGCCTTCTGGAATGGATGCTTGTTCTGACCTCCCTCTGGTTTGGCACCAGAGGAGACACTATGCTGCTGTGGTTTCCCTGGTGGCTTACCCTTCTGGTTTTGTTTGGGGCCCTTTTTGGAATTTGCAGTATTAGAATTATCTTTGGAGTCCTTTTTAGGCTGTTTCCCCTCATCCTTTTTCTGAGTTACCCCAGAATCCTTGTGAGTGGCCCTGTTGGCAACCCACAAGTCAGCAGCCTTAGCTAGTTTTCGGGAATCTAATTCCTTTGAATCAGCCAAGTGCTGTCTGAGCTCAGGAGAGCAGGCATCATAAATTGACTCCAACATAAAAAGATTCTTCATACCTTCATAAGTGTTCACTTTGTAACCCTTAATCCATCCCTCTAAGTTTTTCAACCCTTCACTCACCCAGGTAGCCCAAGGGGTACCATCATGCTTTTTGAGGGTTCTAAACCTCTTAAGATACTGGAAAGGGGTCTTCCCAAACCTAGCTATCAGAGCTAGTTTCACACATTTATACTCTTTCCTATCCTCCTCCCCCAGCTCCATTACCACATCAGTTGCAACAGGGGGAAGCCTAGAGAACAACCAGGCGAGTAAGTCATTTCCTGTGATGTTCTGGAGCCCATGATTATATTCAAACAGAGACAATCAATCCAACACATCCAACTTAGGCTCATACATACCAACCAATTCTTTAGGCATCCGGGGTCTTTTAGGACTGGAACTTCTAGAGGAACCAGAGAGAGAAGCATTTTCGACAGATAATTTCTTCATTTCTAGCTCATGCTTGAGCTCCATTTCCCTTAGCCTCAGTTCTTGATTCATTTCCTGATGTCTCTGTTCAGCCTGAGTATTCAGTCTCTTGAACTCTAGTTCAAGTTTCATTTTCTCTAATTCAAGATATTGAGGACTAAGTGTGGGACTTGGCAAAGGTCCTGTAGGTACAGCAGGTAGAGCAGACAGAGGCCTAGGGGGGACAGTCACAGCAGCCTCACCCTCCTCTTCTGACTCTTCCTCAAGATTATCAACCTTTTGATCAATATCAATTTCTATACTGTTATCTACATTTTCTGTCATGGTAGGTTCCTCAGAACCATCATCCAGACTTTGGTTAGCTAACAACCTTTCTATTAATTCCATTGTCTTGCCTTTAGTCAGGAGGTTCTTATGCTTACATAGTACTCTTAAACAATAAGCAGTTTTTGTAGCAAGGGACTCTTGACTATAAGTTTCCATAGTTGACATGTTAGAAAGATTACTTTTTCAGTGCTAAGCTTTGTGGTTAGTTGTACTAAGGTATCCTAAAGCACTCTAAAGTGTACACTTAATACAAATCCCACCGCTGTACACCAGTGTTAGGCAGAAACCTGTGCAGTTCCCTTAGGGAACACTGCAAAAGATTTAAGACTAGAGGTGTTGGCAGTAAACCCACTTGGTAGCAGTCTGTGCCACCCAGATTTACCTGGTAGCTGTGGCTGAGCAGTCAGACTTCTCTCAAGAAGAGTTAGACAGTATGCAAAGTATACACAATAGGCACCCCGATACAACAATACAAGCAAACACTGACCAGAGCTTTGGTATCAAAGTATATAATTATTTATTTAAAAACACACGGTTTGAAACACTCCAGCACTCTTGTTGTAAAATATTCTATACACAGTTACTATTGTAATATATACACCCCTTTTTCCTTATCAGATAAGTCACAGTAAAACACCACTTATTTTCATACAGAGGTGAGCGCTTAACTAGATGGCACTCCAATAAGTCTGTGAGAAAGGGAGGGAAAATGACAGAATATGGAACGGTACACCACTCTAAGATTCAGGAACACTGTTAGCAAGGCAGAAGAGCAAAAGTCACTGGTGAGCCAAAGTTCAAAGGCTGGGCCCACTCTTAGAGAGAGCAGAGCACAAATGCGCCCAAGATCACACAGTTACACTAGGCTTAGAAAGTCTTGCAGAGGGTTCAAAAAGAGTTTAGAGAGGCTTAAGAATGTTTAGCCAGGGTGTCCCAGGCTAACCCAGGTTCGAAAGCCGGGGGCTAAATCTACCCCGTACAGTCGGTAGCAAGGGAAGCCAGGCGGGACACAGTACCTTAAGTGGGAAGGATCCTCCAGCGGTGGCAGTTGTTCCTGGTAGTGGGTGCAAGTTGCGTCGTCGTCCAGGGGAAGAGAAGATCTCGACTTGGAGGAAAGATGAAGGTCGTTGCACTACCAGGGAACAAACCAGCCGTGGAGTTTTCCGGTTAAAGGTGGTACCTTTGTTTCGCGGTCGTGGTAAAACGTGGTATCCCGGTTGCCGGGGTGCTGGGCACAGGCAAGGCGGCCACGAGGTACGTCGGGAAGGCGAAAAGACGGTGAAACTGGTTATCCCCACCAGTCAAAGACTCTCCTGTGGGAGATCTCCTTTGTCTTTGGGAAAAGTGGTGAGACGGTCCAGCAGGGCTCCATCGGTGGTGGTGTCGTGGCAGGTCGGCTCAGCTTCTCCCTCGTCGGATTCTTACGTCCTGTGGCGACTTCTGAAGTTCCAGTCCCCAAAGCCCTGCTTTTATGCAGAAAACCCCCATTCACTCAGCTTAGCTGTCACTCAAATATGCTAAGTGGTGAGCCGGCCGGCTCACCACTTGGGCCAATCAGGACGGAGTGCGACGTGAGTTGCCTAGGCAACTCAGTCCAGGGTGCCTACATTCCCCTCCACCCCTCCTAAGTACCCCAGACAGAGTGGCACCACTTTGGATGGCTTCTGTGGAAAAGCCCGCCAAAAAGTGGAACAAAGGTCTCAACTTGGGTTGGAGTTACAGAAGAGAACACAAACGCCATTTTAGAATTAAGTTTTGGCAAAAAATACCAACCGGAGAATTAATATTAATTAAATAAACCGGCGGTATGTTCGAGGCTACCGTAAATAATTAAATAAAGGTAGTAGCCTAAAACAATGGGAAATCCCATAGGGAAATATTTGCGGTTGAATATTAAAAGTAGTATCCACTGCCACCAGCCAAAACTCAATCAGGGGGGACGGAGACGTGCCCCCTCGACTAACAGACCCTGGGGCAATCGAATTGCCCCAGCCAGTACGTTCACAATACGATGGTTTGTACTGGTTCTGTTCAGAATTTAAGACTAGTAAAGTCAATGGTGACTTTACATGCCCTGGGAGACAGTAGTCAGTCCCAGGGTATGGAGTCTATACTGGGGGTCACTATGACACCCCTGTGTCACTGCACTGAGGGTGCTGTGTAACACACATCACAAAAACACATGAAGCCCTATGGAGTAAAAGACCCCCTAGCCCATTAAACACATCTAGATTCAAAGAAACACACTCAAATCATGCCCAAGAGTGAGGGTAAAAGAGTCTCACTCTTGGCAGGAGAAAAAAATAAACCCCAAAAATCTAGCAAAGCTGCTGGGGGACTCACTAGGTTAGGAAATGCAGCCTAAACAGAGAATTCTCCCTAACAAGCATCCAACTGAATCCCAATCCTAGAGCACCCTAATGAAACCAGACTGCAGCATCCAACTCAATCCCAAACCTAGAGCCCCCTAATGAAACCAGACTCTAGCATCCCACTCAATCCCAAATCTAGAGCCACCTAATGAAACCAGGCTCTAGCATCCCACTCAATCCCAACCCTAGAGCACCCTAATAAAACCAGACTGAAGCATCCCACTCATTCACAAACCTAGAGCACCCTAATGAAACTAGACTGCAGCATCCCACTCAATCCCAAACCTAAAGCACCTTAATGAAACTAGTCTCTAGCATCCCACTCAATCCCAAACCTAGATCACCCTAATGAAACCAGGCTCTAGCATCCCACTCAATCCCGAACCTAGAGCCCCCTAATGAAACCAGACTTTAGCATCCCACTCAATCCCAAACCTAGAGCACCCAAATGAAACCAGACTCTAGCATCCTACTCAATCCCAAACCTAAAGCACCATAATGGAACCAGACTCTAGCATCCCTCTCAATCACAAACTAGAGCACCCTTATCACTACCAGAGTGCACCATCACACTCAATCACAACCTAGAGCACCCTTATCACTACCAGAGTGCACCATCTCACTCAATCCCAACCTAGAGCACCTTATTCACAACCCAAGTGTAGTATCCCACTCAATCCCAAACGTAGAGCCCCCTAATGAAACCAGACTCTAGCATCCCACTCAATCCCAAATCTAGAGCCCCCTAATGAAACCAGGCTCTAGCATCCCACTCCATCCCAACCCTATGGCACCCTAATGAAACCAGACTGAAACATCCCACTCATTCCCAAACCTAGGGCGCCCCAATGAAACTAGACTGCAGCATCCCACTCAATCCCAAACCTAGAGCTCCCTAATGAAACCAGGCTCTAGCATCCCACTCAAACCCAACCCTACGGCACCCTAATGAAACCAGACTGAAACATTCCACTCATTCCCAAACCTAGAGCGCCCTAATGAAACTAGACTGCAGCATCCCACTCAATCCCAAACCTAGAGCCCCCTAATGCAACCAGACTCTAGCATCCCACTCAATCTCAAACCTAGAGCACCCTAATGAAACCAGGCTCTAGCATCCAACTCAATCCCAATCCTAGAGCACCCTAATGAAACCAGATTCTAGCATCCCACTCAATCCCAAACCTAGAGCACCCTAATGAAACCAGGCTCTAGCATCCCACTCAATCCCATACCTAGAGCACCCTAATGAAACCAGACTCTAGCATCCCACTCATTCCCCAACCTACAGCCCCCCTAATGAAACCAGACTCTAGACCCCATTCAATCCCAAACCTAGAGCACCCTAATGAAACCAGACTGCAGCATCCCACTCAATCCCAAACCAAGAGCACCCTTATCGCAAACCAGACTGTAAACTTGCCAACATGGCCCAATCCAATCTGTAGGTGCTTGTCCAGTCTTGTTGTTTTCCTTTGTTTTCTGGGATTTGTAGTTCCACTTTTCTCATTATAAAACTCAGACTACAAGTCCTAGAATGCAAAGAAAGAAACAGGACTGGATAAGTACCCACAGATTGGAATGGGTCAAGTTCATCCACTCAATCCCAACCTAGAGCACCATATCCACAACCAAAGAGTATCATCCCACTCAATCTCAAACCTAGAGCACCCTAATGAAACCAGACTCTAGACCCCACTCAATCCCAAACCCAGAGCCCCCTAATGAAACCAGACTGTAGCATCCCACTCAATCCCAAACCTAGAGCCCCCTAATGAAACCAGGCTCTTGCCTCCCACTCAATCCCAAACCTAGAGCCCCCTAATGAAACCAGACTCTAGCATCCCACTCAATCCCAAAACCAGAGCCCCTAAATAAACCAGACTCTAGCATCCCACTAAATCGCTAACCTAGAGCACCATAACAAAACCAAACTGCAGCATCCCACTCATTCCCAAACCAAAAGCACCATAATGAAACCAGACTGCACCATTCCACTCAATCCCAAACCTAGAGCACCCAAATGAAACCAGACTCTAGCATCCTACTCAATCCCACACCTAAAGCACCCTAATGAAACCAGACTCAAGCATCCCACTCAATCCCAACCTAGAGCGCCCTTATCACTACCACAGTGCACCATCTCACTCAATCCCAACCTAGAGGACCCTATTCACAACCCAAGTGTAGCATCCCATTCAATCCAAACCTAGAGCACCCTAATGAAACCAGACTGCAACATCACTCTGAATCCCAAACCTTTTGAACCCTAATGAAACCAGACTGCAACATCCTACTCAATCCCAAACCAAGAGTACCCTAATGAACCAGACTCTAGCATCCAACTCAATCCCAAATCTAAAGCCCCCTAATGAAACCAGACTCTAACATCCAAATCAATCCCAACCCTAGAGCACCCTAATGAAACCAGACTGAAGCATCCCACTCATTCCCAAACCTAGAGCACCCCAATGAAACTAGACTGCAGCATCCCACTTAATCCCAAACCTAGAGCCCCCTAATGCAACCAGACTGTTGCATACCACTCAATCCCAAACCCTGAGCACCCTAATGAAACCAGGCTCTACCATCCCACTCAATCCCTAACCTAGAGCCCCCTATTGAAACCAGACTTTAGCATCCCACTCAATCCCAAACCTAGAGCACCCGAATGAAACCAGACTCTAGCATCCTACTCAATCCCAAACCTAAAGCACCACAATGAAACCAGACTAGAGCATCCCACTCAATCCCAAACCTAAACCACCCTAATGAAATGAGACTCTAGCATCCTACTCAATCCCAAACCTAGAACACCCTAATGAAACCAGACTTTAGCATCCCACTCAATCCCAAACCTAGAGCACCCGAATGAAACCAGACTCTAGCATCCTACTCAATCCCAAACCTAAAGCACCATAATGAAACCAGACTCGAGCATCCCTCTCAATCACATCCTAGAGCACCCTTATCACTACCATAGTGCACCATCACACTCAATCCCAACCTAGAGCACCCTTATCAGTATCAGAGTGCACCATCTCACTCAATCCCAACCTAGAGCACCTTATTCACAACCCAAGTGTAGCATCCCACTCAATCCTAACCTAGAGCCCCCTAAAAAAACAGGCTCTAGTATCCCACTCAATCACAAACCTGGAGCACCTTAATGAAACCAGACTCTATCATCCCACTCAATCCCAACATAGAGCACCCTAATGAAACCAGTTGCTAGCATCCCACTCAATCCCAAACCTATAGACCCCTAATGAAACCAGACTCTAGCATCCCACTCAATCCCAAATCTAGAGCCCCCTAATGAAACCAGGTTCTAGCATCCCTCTCAATCCCAAACCTAGAGCACCCTAATGAAACCAGACTCTAGCATCCCACTCAATCCCAAACCTAAAGCACCCATATCACTAGAAGAGTGCACCATCTCACTCAATCCCAACCTAGAGCACCCTATTCACAACCCAATTGTAGCATCCCACTCAATCCCAAACCTACAGCCCCCTAATGAAACCAGACTCTAGCAAACCTCTCAATCGCAAACCTAGAGCACCCTAAAGAAACCAGACTCTAGCACGCCACTCAATCCCTAACCTACAGCCTCCTGATGAAACCAGACTCTAGCATCCCACTCAATGCCACATTTAGAGCACCCTAATAAAACCAGACTGCAGCATCCCACTCAATCCCAAACCTAGAACACCCTGATGAAACAAGACTGCAGCATCCTACTCAATCCCAAATCTAGAGTCACCGAATGAAACCAGACTCTAGCATCCCACTCAATCCCAAATCTAGAGCCCCCTAATGAAACAAGGCTCTGGCATCCCACTCAATCCCAACCCTAGAGCACCCTAATGAAACCAGGCTGCAGCATCCCACTCAAACCCAAACCTAAAGCCCACTAATGAAACCAGACTCTAACATCCCACTCAATCACGAACCTAGAGCCCCCTAAAAAAACAGGCTCTAGTATCCCACTCAATCACAAACCTAGAGCACCTTAATGAAACCAGACTCTATCATCCCACTCAATCCCAACATAGAGCACCCTAATGAAACCTTTTGCTAGCATCCCACTCAATCCCAAACCTATAGAACGCTAATGAAACCAGACTCTAGCATCTCACTCAATCCCAAACCTACAGCCCCCTAATGAAACCATACTCTAGGAACCCTCTCAATCGCAAACCTAGAGTACCTTAATGAAACCAGACTCTAGCATCCCACTCAATCCCACATTTAGAGCACCCTAATAAAACCAGGCTCTAGCATCCCACTGAATCCCAACCCTAGAGCACCCTAATGAAACTAGACTGCAGCATCCCACTCAATCCCAAACCTTGAGCACCAGAATGAAACCAGACTCTAGCATCCCACTGAATCCCAAACCTAGAGCACCCGAATGAAACCAGACTCTAGCATCCCACTCAATCCCAAACCTACAGCCCCCCAATGACACCAGACTCTAACATCCAACTCAATCCCAAACCTAGAGCACCTCAATGAAACCAGACTCTAGCAGCCCACTCAATCCCAAACCCAGAGCCCCCTCATGAAACCAGGCTCTAGCATCCCACTCAATCCCAAACCTAGAGTTCCCTAATGAAAGCATACTCCACTCAATCCCAAACATAGAGCACCGTAATGAAAATAGACTCTAGCATTCAACTGAATCCCAAACCTAGAGCACCCAAATGAAACCAGACTCTAGCATCCCACTCAATCCCAAACCTAAAGCACCATAATGAAACCAGACTCGAGCATCCCTCTCAATCACATCCTAGAGCCCCCTAATGAAACCAGACTGCAGCATACCACTCAATCCCAAACCTACAGCCCCCTAATGAAACCAGACTCTAGCAACCTTCTCAATCCCAAACCTAGAGCACCCTAATGAAACCAGACTCTAGCATCCCACTCAATCCCTAACCTACAGCCCCCTGATGAAACCCGACTCTAGCATCCCACTCAATCCCACATTTAGAGCACCCTAATAAAACCAGACTGCAGCATCCCACTCAATCCCAATTCTAGAGTCACCAAATGAAACCAGACTGTAGCATCCCACTCAATCCCACATTTAGAGCACCCTAATGAAACCAGACTGCAGCATCCCACTCAATCCCAATTCTAGAGTCACCGAATGAAACCAGACTCTAGCAACCCACTCAATCCCAAACCTAGAGCCCCCTAATGAAACCAGGCTCTAGTATCCAACTCAATCCCAAACCTAGAGCACCCTAATGAAACCAGAATCCATCATCCCACTCAATCCCAACATAGAGCACCCTAATGAAACCAGGTGCTAGCATCCCACTCAATCCCAAACCTATAGACCCCTAATGAAACCAGACTCTAGCATCCCACTCAATCCCAATCCTAGAGCACCCGAATGAAACCAAACTCTAGCATCCTACTCAATCCCAAACCTTACTTACCCTAATGGAAGCAGACTCGAGCATCCCACCCAATCCCAACCTAGAGCACACTATACACAACCCGAGTGTAGCATCCCACTTAATCCAAACCTATTGCACCCTAATGAACCCAGATTGCAACATCACACTCAATCCCAAACCTAGAGCACACTAATGAAACCAAACTGCAACATCCCACTCAATCCCAAACCTAGAGCACCCTAATGAACCAGACTCTAGCATCCAACCCAATCCCAAACCTAGAGCACCCTAACGAAACAAGACTGTAGCATCCCACTCAATCCCAAACCTAGAGCACCCTAATGAAACCAGACTGAAGCATCCCACTCATTCCCAAACCTTGAGCACCCCAATCAAACCAGACTGCAGCATCCCACTCATTCCCAAACCTAGAGCCCCCTAATGAAACCAGACTGCAGCATCCCACTCAATCCCAAACTTAGAGCACCCTAATGAAACCAGACTCTAGCATTGTTAGGCAGAAACCTGTGCAGTTCCCTTAGGGAACACTGCAAAAGATTTAAGACTACAGGTGTTGGCAGTAAACCCACTTGGTAGCAGTCTGTACCACCCAGATTTACCTGGTAGCTGTGGCTGAGCAGTCAGACTTCTCTCAAGAAGAGTTAGACAGTATGCAAAGTATACACAATAGGCACCCCGATACAACAATACAAGCAAACACTGACCAGAGCTTTGGTATCAAAGTATATAATTATTTATTTAAAAACACACGGTTTGAAACACTCCAGCACTCTTGTTGTAAAATATTGTAAACACAGTTACTATTGTAATATATACACCCCTTTTTCCTTATCAGATAAGTCACAGTAAAACACCACCTATTTTCATACAGAGGTGAGCGCTTAACTAGATGGCACTCCAATAAGTCTGTGAGAAAGGGAGGGAAAAAGACAGAATATGGAACGGTACACCACTCTAAGATTCAGGAACACTGTTAGCAAGGCAGAAGAGCAAAAGTCACTGGAGAGCCGAAGTCCAAAGGCTGGGCCCACTCTTAGAGAGAGCAGAGCACAAATGCGCCCACGATCACACACTTACACTAGGCTTAGAAAGTCTTGCAGAGGGTTCAAAAAGAGTTTAGAGAGGCTTAAGAAAGTTTAGCCAGGGTGTCCCAGGCTAACCCAGGTTCAAAAGCCGGGGGCTAAATCTACCCCGTACAGTCGGTAGCAAGGGAAGCCAGGCAGGACACGGTACCTTAAGTGGGAAGGATCCTCCAGCGGTGGCAGTTGTTCCTGGTAGTGGGTGCAAGTTGCGTCATCGTCCAGGGGAAGAGAAGATCTCGAATTGGAGGAAAGATGAAGGTCGTTGCACTACCAGGGAAGAAACCAGCCGTGGAGTTTTCCGGTTAAAGGTGGTACCTTTGTTTTGCGGTCGTGGTAAAACGTGGTATCCCGTTTGCCGGGGTGCTTGGCACAGGCAAGGCGGCCACGTGGTACGTCGGGAAGGCGAAAAGATGGTGAAACTGGTTATCCCCACCAGTCAAAGGAAGAAGACTTTCCGGCGGGAGATCTCCTCTGTCGTTGGGAAAAGTGGTGAGACGGTCCAGCAGGGCTCCACCGGTGGTGGTGTCGTGGCAGGTCGGCTCAGCTTATCCCTCGTCGGATTCTTAGGTCCTGTGGTGACTTCTGAAGTTCCAGTCCCCAAAGCCCTGCTTTTATGCAGAAAACCCCCATTCACTCAGCCTAGCTGTCACTCAAACATGCTAAGTGGTGAGCCGGCTGGCTCACCACTTGGGCCAATCAGGATAGAGTGCGACATGAGTTGCCTAGGCAACTAAGTCCAGGGAGCCTAAATTCCCCTCCACCCCTCCTCAGTACCCCAGACAGAGTGGCACCACTTTGGAGGGCTTCTGTGGAGAAGCCCGCCAAAAAGTGGAACAAAGGGCTCAACTTGGGTTGGAGTCACAGAAGAGAACACAAACGCCATTTTAGAATCAAGTTTTGGCAAAAAATACCAACCGGAGAATTAATATTAATTAAATAAACGGCGGTATGTTCGAGGCTACCGTAAATAATTAAATAAAGGTAGTAGCCTAAAACAATGGTAAATCCCGTAGGGAAATGTTCGCGGTTGAATATTAAAAGTAGTATCCACTGCCACCAGCCAAAACTCGATCAGGGGGGACGGAGACGTGCCCCCTCGACTAACAGACCCTGGGGCAATCGAATTGCCCCAGCCAGTACGTCCACAATATGATGGTTTGTACTGGTTCTGTTCAGAATTTAAGACTAGTAAAGTCAATGGTGACTTTACATGCCCTGGGAGACAGTAGTCAGTCCCAGGGTATGGAGTCTATACTGGGGGGTCACTATGACACCCCTGTGTCACTGCACTTAGGGTGCTGTGTAACACACATCACAAAAAGACATGAAGCCCTATGGAGTAAAAGACACATCTAGATTCAAAGAAACACACTCAAATCATGCCCAAGAGTGAGGGTAAAAGAGTCTCACTCTTGGCAGGAGAAAAAAATAAACCCCAAAAATCCAGCAAATCTGCTGGGGGACTCACTAGGTTAGGAAATTCAGCCTAATCAGAGAATTCTCCCTAACACTCGCCCCCCCCCAGACTAAGGGACAGGAGGATTTAATCCTCTCCTGGATGAACCTCATACCTCTAGTCGATGACATACATCATAGAGAGTCCATCAGCATTTTGATGGTGACACCCTGACCTGTGCTCAATGGTGAAATCAAACCCTTGCAGGCAGATGGACCATCTCAATAGTTTTGGATTTTCTCCCTTCATTTGCATTAACCATCTCAAGGGTTGGTGGTCAGTCTGAATGACAAAAGTAGAACCATACAAGTATGGCCTAAACTTCTTCAGTGCCCACACAATAGCAAAGCATTCTCTTTCTATTGTTGCCCACCTTGTCTCAGGATCCTTCAGCTTACGGCTGATGAAGCAAATGGGGTGCTCCCTACCCTTCTCATCCAGTTGGCTTAGAACTGCACCTATACCTACATTGGAAGCATCAGTTTGTACAATGAAAGTTTGGTGGTAGTCAGGAGCTCTCAATACTGGAGCTTGGCAAAGAGCTTTCTTCAGTTTTTCAAAGGCCTGATTGCACTCCTCATTCCATTTGACCTTTTCAGGGAATTTTGGAGAGGAGATTACATTCAGTGGAGAAGCTATGGTCCCATAGTTCTCAATGAAATTCCTGTAATACCCAGTGAGGCCTATGAAGGCTCTCACTTGGGTTTGAGTAGTAGGTGTTGTTCAATTTTGCACAGCTTCAATCTTGCTGAGCAAAGGCCTTATTTCTCCACCTCCTACCTCATGCTCAAGGTAGACCACCTTACTTTGACCTATCTGGCATTTACTTGCCTTGATAGTCAAATTGGCCTGTCCAAGAGCCTGCAATACATGTCTAGGTGGTTCACATGATCCTCCCAGGAGTGGCTGAAGACTGCAATGTCATCCAAGGGTGCCATGCAGAAGTCCTCCATCCCAGCTAGAACTTGGTTCACCATCCTTTGGAATGTAGCAGGTGCATTTTTTAATCCAAAAGGCATGACCTTAAACTGGTACAAGCCAACTGGGGTAGAAAATTCAGTTTTCTCCTTGGCATGGTCTGTCAAGACTATTTGCCAATAGCCTGACGTAAGGTCAAATGTGCTGAGGTACTTGGCTGCACCAAGTTTATCCACCAACTCATCTGTCCTTGGTAAAGGGTGGGCATCAGTCTTGGTGACTGCATTAAGAGCTCTATAGTCCACACAGAATCCCAAGTCTTTGGATCCTGCTTTTGGTACTAACACAACTGGGCTAGACCATGGACTAGTAGAGGGTTCTATTACCCCGAGATCAAGCATCTTCTTGACCTCCCCCTTGATATGGGTTCTCACATTTTCTGACATTCGGTATCCTCTGCTTTTGACTGGCAGACAGTCACCAGTGAGTATTGCGTGCTGTCCCCAAGGGGTCAAGCCTGGTGAGAGTGAGAACAGGGAGGCAAACTGATTTAACATAGATTTGCACTCTTCTTGTTGCTCAGGTGTCAGATCTGAAGAGAGATTGACTCCTTCAATTTTTTCATCTAAGGGTACACCTCTGAGGAGATCAGGGAGAGAATCACTCTCTTCTTCCTCTGCTGCTGAAGCTAGAAGCAAGGCTCCTACTTCAGGTCTGGAGATGTACGCTTTCAGTCGGTTGGTGTGGAAGACTCTAGGAGCTTCCCTGGGTCTGCCCAGATCCACCAGATAGTTGACCTCTCCAAGTTTTCCCACAACTTTGAAGGGTCCCATCCATTTGTCTTGCAAGGCCCTCTGCCTTGTTGGGAGCATAACGAGAACTAGCTGGTCTTGAGTGAACTCAACCATGTTAGCCTTTGGATCATGCCAATGCTTGACCAAAGCTTGTCCAGCTTTCAGGTTATCACTAGCTTCTGCCATCATGTGTGACATTCTCCTTCGGAGACCTATCACATAGTCAGTCACTCTGACTGGCTTGAGGGGAGGAGCACCTTCCAACCCCTCCTTAATCAGGGCCAATGGACCTCTGACCGGATGGCCATAGAGAAGTTCAAAGGGAGAGTAACCTACTCCCTCCTGAGGGACTTCTCTATAAGCAAAGAGAAGGCATGGCAGTAGAAGGTCCCACTTTCTTTTCAGAGGTTCCTCTAAATCACCTATCATGCTCTTCATGGTTCTGTTAAACCTTTCTACCAACCCATTGGTTTGAGGGTGGTAGGCGGTTGAGAACTTGTGAGTAACTCCACAGGTTTTCCACATGGCTTTCATGTAGTGGGACATAAAGTTTGACCCCCTGTCGGATATTACTTCCTTAGGAAACCCAACCCTGGTAAAAATACCAAGGAGGGCCTTAGCCACAGCCTGAGCTGTAACAGTCCTCATAGGAATTGCCTCAGGGTATCTAGTAGCATGGTCTACTACAACAAGGATAAACCTTTTGCCTGAGGAGGTAGGGGGATCAAGGGGACCAACAATGTCAATCCCTACCCTCTCAAATGGGACTCCCACAACTGGGAGAGGCACTAAGGGTGCCACATTCTTGGCGCCAACCTTACCAGAAGTTTGGCAGGTATGGCAGCTCTTGCAAAACTTATCTACTTCTGCCCCCATTTTTGGCCAAAAGAAGTAGAGTGAGAGCCTTTCCTTAGTCTTCTTGAAGCTCAAGTGACCAGCCAAAGGAATCTCGTGGGCTAAGTGCAAGAACTGTTGTCTGTTTTCTTGAGGTACTACAAGGCGTTTGTAGTCTCCAGGTTCAGACTCAGGTGGTTCACTGTAGAAGAGGCCATCTTCCCAGTGCAACCTATACTTCCCAGGCTCTTGCCCATCAGCCTGAGCAGCTGCCTGTTGGCGGAGACCCTCCAGAGTTGGACATTCTCATTGTCCCTTACGGAAAGCTGACCTGCTGGGCCCACCTTCTGCCAGTAAAGACTGCAGCTCAGGATGGTCCTCAGGGTCTAGATCTCCAATAAGTTCTTGGCCTCCCACTAGCCCTTCTTCAGAGTCTAGTTCAACCATACAGGGTTGTACCTCCCTCTCAGTCCCAGCTGGAGGTGGAGTTACAGGTGTAATTGTTGGAAGCACTGGAGTGCTTGCTGCTGACATTTTCCTAGGAGTCTTGGGTTGCCCCTTTGCTCCTGATCTGGTAGTTACTGCAGTGAGTTGCTCCAGTGGTAAAGGAGTGATCTCTGTCATCATCTCCTGAGATAACCCTCTCAGGGTTTTCTCTCTTGCAGGTTTTGTGAGCTCCTGGAACCTTTTACTAGGTGGTCTGGGGGTATGTGACACAACTCCAAGAGCTTTCAGGTCATTACCCAACAGAACCCTACCTGGCACTTCACATTGTACACTGACAGGTATTTTTACAGCCATGTCATTACACTGGATGAGAACTGGTAACTGGGGACACATCTGCACAGGCCCTCCAGCTAACTTGGTGAGGCATTTGGGTGCCTTAGCAATATCCTCTGCCTTGAAAAATGATTCATCCACCACAGTTATGCTGGCCCCAGTGTCTCTAATGGCAGGAGCCTCCTGACCATTCACCTGGACACTGTCTTTATAATACTCTTTAGTATTATCTGGGATAGAATTATACACATCTAAATTCTGTTGTTCGCACAACCTCAGAGAGACTAAAGAAACACTGGCTGAGACACCAATGGGTTCATCAGCCAGCAGTAGAAAGTTTCCACTTGCCATGGGGACTTCCTCTTCTGGAGCGAAGGCTAAGGAGGCAAGCTGGATCCATGAAGGTTTACCCTTGCATCTGGGATCTCCTTTCACATGGTCAGTAGAGCCACAAACAAAGCATTTACAAAATGCCTTCTGGAATGGATGCTTGTTCTGACCTCCCTCTGGTTTGGCACCAGAGGAGACACTATGCTGCTGTGGTTTCCCTGGTGGCTTACCCTTCTGGTTTTGTTTGGGGCCCTCTTTGGAATTTGCAGTATTAGAATTCTCTTTGGAGTCCTTTTTAGGCTGTTTCCCCTCATCCTTTTTCTGAGTTACCCCAGAATCCTTGTGAGTGGCCCTGTTGGCAACCCACAAGTCAGCAGCCTTAGCTAGTTTTCGGGAATCTAATTCCTTTGAATCAGCCAAGTGCTGTCTGAGCTCAGGAGAGCAGGCATCATAAATTGACTCCAACATAAAAAGATTCTTCATACCTTCATAAGTGTTCACTTTGTAACCCTTAATCCATCCCTCTAAGTTTTTCAACCCTTCACTCACCCAGGTAGCCCAAGGGGTACCATCATGCTTTTTGAGGGTTCTAAACCTCTTAAGATACTGGGAAGGGGTCTTCCCAAATCTAGCTATCAGAGCTAGTTTCACACATTTATACTCTTTCCTATCCTCCTCCCCCAGCTCCATTACCACATCAGTTGCAACAGGGGGAAGCCTAGAGAACAACCAGGCGAGTAAGTCATTTCCTGTGATGTTCTGGAGCCCATGATTATATTCAAACAGAGACAATCAATCCAACACATCCAACTTAGGCTCATACATACCAACCAATTCTTTAGGCATCCGGGGTCTTTTAGGACTGGAACTTCTAGAGGAACCAGAGAGAGAAGCATTTTCGACAGATAATTTCTTCATTTCTAGCTCATGCTTGAGCTCCATTTCCCTTAGCCTCAGTTCTTGATTCATTTCCTGATGTCTCTGTTCAGCCTGAGTATTCAGTCTCTTGAACTCTAGTTCAAGTTTCATTTTCTCTAATTCAAGATATTGAGGACTAAGTGTGGGACTTGGCAAAGGTCCTGTAGGTACAGCAGGTAGAGCAGACAGAGGCCTAGGGGGGACAGTCACAGCAGCCTCACCCTCCTCTTCTGACTCTTCCTCAAGATTATCAACATTTTGATCAATATCAATTTCTATACTGTTATCTACATTTTCTGTCATGGTAGGTTCCTCAGAACCATCATCCAGACTTTGGTTAGCTAACAACCTTTCTATTAATTCCATTGTCTTGCCTTTAGTCAGGAGGTTCTTATGCTTACATAGTACTCTTAAACAATAAGCAGTTTTTGTAGCAAGGGACTCTTGACTATAAGTTTCCATAGTTGACATGTTAGAAAGATTACTTTTTCAGTGCTAAGCTTTGTGGTTAGTTGTACTAAGGTATCCTAAAGCACTCTAAAGTGTACACTTAATACAAATCCCACCGCTGTACACCAGTGTTAGGCAGAAACCTGTGCAGTTCCCTTAGGGAACACTGCAAAAGATTTAAGACTAGAGGTGTTGGCAGTAAACCCACTTGGTAGCAGTCTGTGCCACCCAGATTTACCTGGTAGCTGTGGCTGAGCAGTCAGACTTCTCTCAAGAAGAGTTAGACAGTATGCAAAGTATACACAATAGGCACCCCGATACAACAATACAAGCAAACACTGACCAGAGCTTTGGTATCAAAGTATATAATTATTTATTTAAAAACACACGGTTTGAAACACTCCAGCACTCTTGTTGTAAAATATTCTATACACAGTTACTATTGTAATATATACACCCCTTTTTCCTTATCAGATAAGTCACAGTAAAACACCACTTATTTTCATACAGAGGTGAGCGCTTAACTAGATGGCACTCCAATAAGTCTGTGAGAAAGGGAGGGAAAATGACAGAATATGGAACGGTACACCACTCTAAGATTCAGGAACACTGTTAGCAAGGCAGAAGAGCAAAAGTCACTGGTGAGCCAAAGTTCAAAGGCTGGGCCCACTCTTAGAGAGAGCAGAGCACAAATGCGCCCAAGATCACACAGTTACACTAGGCTTAGAAAGTCTTGCAGAGGGTTCAAAAAGAGTTTAGAGAGGCTTAAGAATGTTTAGCCAGGGTGTCCCAGGCTAACCCAGGTTCGAAAGCCGGGGGCTAAATCTACCCCGTACAGTCGGTAGCAAGGGAAGCCAGGCGGGACACAGTACCTTAAGTGGGAAGGATCCTCCAGCGGTGGCAGTTGTTCCTGGTAGTGGGTGCAAGTTGCGTCGTCGTCCAGGGGAAGAGAAGATCTCGACTTGGAGGAAAGATGAAGGTCGTTGCACTACCAGGGAACAAACCAGCCGTGGAGTTTTCCGGTTAAAGGTGGTACCTTTGTTTCGCGGTTGTGGTAAAATGTGGTATCCCGGTTGCCGGGGTGCTGGGCACAGGCAAGGCGGCCACGAGGTACGTCGGGAAGGCGAAAAGACGGTGAAACTGGTTATCCCCACCAGTTAAAGACTCTCCTGCGGGAGATCTCCTTTGTCTTTGGGAAAAGTGGTGAGATGGTCCAGCAGGGCTCCATCGGTGGTGGTGTCGTGGCAGGTCGGCTCAGCTTCTCCCTCGTCGGATTCTTACGTCCTGTGGCGACTTCTGAAGTTCCAGTCCCCAAAGCCCTGCTTGTATGCAGAAAACCCCCATTCACTCAGCTTAGCTGTCACTCAAATATGCTAAGTGGTGAGCCGGCCGGCTCACCACTTGGGCCAATCAGGACGGAGTGCGACGTGAGTTGCCTAGGCAACTCAGTCCAGGGTGCCTACATTCCCCTCCACCCCTCCTAAGTACCCCAGACAGAGTGGCACCACTTTGGATGGCTTCTGTGGAAAAGCCCGCCAAAAAGTGGAACAAAGGTCTCAACTTGGGTTGGAGTCACAGAAGAGAACACAAACGCCATTTTAGAATTAAGTTTTGGCAAAAAATACCAACCGGAGAATTAATATTAATTAAATAAACCGGCGGTATGTTCGAGGCTACCGTAAATAATTAAATAAAGGTAGTAGCCTAAAACAATGGGAAATCCCATAGGGAAATATTTGCGGTTGAATATTAAAAGTAGTATCCACTGCCACCAGCCAAAACTCAATCAGGGGGGACGGAGACGTGCCCCCTCGACTAACAGACCCTGGGGCAATCGAATTGCACCAGCCAGTATGTTCACAATACGATGGTTTGTACTGGTTCTGTTCAGAATTTAAGACTAGTAAAGTCAATGGTGACTTTACATGCCCTGGGAGACAGTAGTCAGTCCCAGGGTATGGAGTCTATACTGGGGGGTCACTATGACACCCCTGTGTCACTGCACTGAGGGTGCTGTGTAACACACATCACAAAAACACATGAAGCCCTATGGAGTAAAAGACCCCCTAGCCCATTAAACACATCTAGATTCAAAGAAACACACTCAAATCATGCCCAAGAGTGAGGGTAAAAGAGTCTCACTCTTGGCAGGAGAAAAAAATAAACCCCAAAAATCCAGCAAAGCTGCTTGGGGACTCACTAGGTTAGGAAATGCAGCCTAAACAGAGAATTCTCCCTAACAAGCATCCAACTGAATCCCAATCCTAGAGCACCCTAATGAAACCAGACTGCAGCATCCAACTCAATCCCAAACCTAGAGCCCCCTAATGAAACCAGACTCTAGCATCCCACTCAATCCCAAATCTAGAGCCACCTAATGAAACCAGGCTCTAGCATCCCACTCAATCCCAACCCTAGAGCACCCTAATAAAACCAGACTGAAGCATCCCACTCATTCCCAAACCTAGAGCACCCTAATGAATCTAGACTGCAGCATCCCACTCAATCCCAAACCTAAAGCACCTTAATGAAACTAGTCTCTAGCATCCCACTCAATCCCAAACCTAGATCACCCTAATGAAACCAGGCTCTAGCATCCCACTCAATCCCGAACCTAGAGCCCCCTAATGAAACCAGACTTTAGCATCCCACTCAATCCCAAACCTAGAGCACCCAAATGAAACCAGACTCTAGCATCCTACTCAATCCCAAACCTAAAGCACCATAATGGAGCCAGACTCTAGCATCCCTCTCAATCACAAACTAGAGCACCCTTATCACTACCAGAGTGCACCATCACACTCAATCACAACCTAGAGCACCCTTATCACTACCAGAGTGCACCATCTCACTCAATCCCAACCTAGAGCACCTTATTCACAACCCAAGTGTAGCATCCCACTCAATCCCAAACGTAGAGCCCCCTAATGAAACCAGACTCTAGCATCCCACTCAATCCCAAATCTAGAGCCCCCTAATGAAACCAGGCTCTAGCATCCCACTCCATCCCAACCCTACGGCACCCTAATGAAACCAGACTGAAACATCCCACTCATTCCCAAACCTAGGGCGCCCTAATGAAACTAGACTGCAGCATCCCACTCAATCCCAAACCTAGAGCTCCCTAATGAAACCAGGCTCTAGCATCCCACTCAAACCCAACCCTACGGCACCCTAATGAAACCAGACTGAAACATTCCACTCATTCCCAAACCTAGAGCGCCCTAATGAAACTAGACTGCAGCATCCCACTCAATCCCAAACCTAGAGCCCCCTAATGCAACCAGACTCTAGCATCCCACTCAATCTCAAACCTAGAGCACCCTAATGAAACCAGGCTCTAGCATCCAACTCAATCCCAAACCTAGAGCACCCTAATGAAACCAGATTCTAGCATCCCACTCAATCCCAAACCTAGAGCACCCTAATGAAACCAGGCTCTAGCATCCCACTCAATCCCATACCTAGAGCACCCTAATGAAACCAGACTCTAGCATCCCACTCATTCCCCAACCTACAGCCCCCCTAATGAAACCAGACTCTAGACCCCATTCAATCCCAAACCTAGAGCACCCTAATGAAACCAGACTGCAGCATCCCACTCAATCCCAAACCAAGAGCACCCTTATCGCAAACCAGACTGTAAACTTGCCAACATGGCCCAATCCAATCTGTAGGTGCTTGTCCAGTCTTGTTGTTTTCCTTTGTTTTCTGGGATTTGTAGTTCCACGTTTCTCATTATAAAACTCAGACTACAAGTCCTAGAATGCAAAGAAAGAAACAGGACTGGATAAGTACCCACAGATTGGAATGGGTCAAGTTCATCCACTCAATCCCAACCTAGAGCACCATATCCACAACCAAAGAGTATCATCCCACTCAATCTCAAACCTAGAGCACCCTAATGAAACCAGACTCTAGACCCCACTCAAACCCAAACCTAGAGCCCCCTAATGAAACCAGACTGTAGCATCCCACTCAATCCCAAACCTAGAGCCCCCTAATGAAACCAGGCTCTTGCCTCCCACTCAATCCCAAACCTAGAGCCCCCTAATGAAACCAGACTCTAGCATCCCACTCAATCCCAAAACCAGAGCCCCTAAATAAAGCAGACTCTAGCATCCCACTCAATCGCTAACCTAGAGCACCATAACAAAACCAAACTGCAGCATCCCACTCATTCCCAAACCTAAAGCACCATAATGAAACCAGACTGCACCATTCCACTCAATCCCAAACCTAGAGCACCGAAATGAAACCAGACTCTAGCATCCTACTCAATCCCACACCTAAAGCACCCTAATGAAACCAGACTCAAGCATCCCACTCAATCCCAACCTAGAGCGCCCTTATCACTACCACAGTGCACCATCTCACTCAATCCCAACCTAGAGGACCCTATTCACAACCCAAGTGTAGCATCCCATTCAATCCAAACCTAGAGCACCCTAATGAAACCAGACTGCAACATCACTCTGAATCCCAAACCTTTTGAACCCTAATGAAACCAGACTGCAACATCCTACTCAATCCCAAACCAAGAGTACCCTAATGAACCAGACTCTAGCATCCAACTCAATCCCAAATCTAAAGCCCCCTAATAAAACCAGACTCTAACATCCAACTCAATCCCAACCCTAGAGCACCCTAATGAAACCAGACTGAAGCATCCCACTCATTCCCAAACCTAGAGCACCCCAATGAAACTAGACTGCAGCATCCCACTTAATCCCAAACCTAGAGCCCCCTAATGCAACCAGACTGTAGCATACCACTCAATCCCAAACCCTGAGCACCCTAATGAAACCAGGCTCTACCATCCCACTCAATCCCTAACCTAGAGCCCCCTATTGAAACCAGACTTTAGCATCCCACTCAATCCCAAACCTAGAGCACCCGAATGAAACCAGACTCTAGCATCCTACTCAATCCCAAACCTAAAGCACCACAATGAAACCAGACTAGAGCATCCCACTCAATCCCAAACCTAAACCACCCTAATGAAATGAGACTCTAGCATCCTACTCAATCCCAAACCTAGAACACCCTAATGAAACCAGACTTTAGCATCCCACTCAATCCCAAACCTAGAGCACCCGAATGAAACCAGACTCTAGCATCCTACTCAATCCCAAACCTAAAGCACCATAATGAAACCAGACTCGAGCATCCCTCTCAATCACATCCTAGAGCACCCTTATCACTACCATAGTGCACCATCACACTCAATCCCAACCTAGAGCACCCTTATCACTATCAGAGTGCACCATCTCACTCAATCCCAACCTAGAGCACCTTATTCACAACCCAAGTGTAGCATCCCACTCAATCCTAACCTAGAGCACCCTAATGAAACTAAACTCTAGCATCCAACTCAATCCCAAACCTAGAGCACTCTAATGAAACCAGACTCTAGCATTCCACTCAATCCCAAACCTACAGCCCCCCAATGAAACCAGACTCTAGCATCCAACTGAATACCAAACCTAGAGCACCCTAATGAACCACACTCTAGCATCCAACGCAATCCCAAACCTAGAGCACCCTAATGAAACCAGACTGCAGCATCCCACTCAATCCCAAACCTAGAGCCCCCTAATGAAACCAGACTCTAGCATCCCACTCAATCCCAAATCTAGAGCCCCCTAATGAAACCAGGCTCTAGCATCCCACTCAATCCCAACCCTAGAGCACCCTAATGAAACTAGACTGCAGCATCCCACTCAATCCCAAACCTAGAGCCCCCTAATGAAACCAGACTGCAACATCACACTCAATCCCAAACCTCGAGCAGCCTAATGAAACCAGACTGCAGCATCCCACTCAATCCCAAACCTAGAGCACCCTTATCGCAAACCAGACTGCAAACTTGCCAACATGACCCAATCCAATCTGTAGGTGCTTATCCATTCCTGTTCTTTTCCTTTGCCTTCTGGGATTTGTAGTTCCACTTTTCTCACTATAAAAGTCAGACTACAAGTCCTAGAATGCAAAGAAAGAAAAAGGACCGAATAACCACCCACAGATTGGAATGGGTCATGTTGGCAAATATGAGATTGTAGCATCCACTCAATCCCAACCTAGAACACCGCATTCATAACCAGAGAATAGCATTCCACTCAATGCCAATCGAGAGCAACCATATCACAACCAGTCTGTAGCATCCCACTCATTGTCAACCTTGAGTACCCTTATCACAACCAGAGTGTAGCATCTCACTCGATGCCAGCCTAGAGCACCCTTAGTGTCACAAGTGGCCACACAGAATGCTACTTGCACATTGAAATGACCAAAAACTTAAATAAATAAAAGGAAATCCCCTCTCAAACACGGTACCCTAACATGTGACCCAGACATGAAGAACTCTATTAATTACGAGCCAAACATAGATAAGACACCTGCAGAATGACCGCAGTACACACGCAGACACCAGTCGGCACACAAGGACAAAATTACAAAGGAAAGGGAAGGCCTCATCACCTCAGGATGATGAGGAGTATTCTTTAATTGGAATGATGGCAGACTACTTAATTATCCTCCCCCATTTAAGTCATGCTCATACTTTGACATCCCGTCAAAAAGCCCAAGGCTGGCAAGCTAAGTGCCAAACCAATAATAGCAATTCACATTGCCTCATTGCCTAAGGCCAACCAATTAACTGTCGCTGCAATTATTAATTATAAATGATATCAGTATTAGGATGGGTCCAGGCGGAGCCATCAGATAGGCACTGACCTATTAGGTAACTAACCCTTGTGTATCCTATATGTAGTTTAAGCTGTTAACTAACCCAAGTTCTCGTAGTTTGTATAGGCTGTTAAAGTAATGTGACATCATTTCTGACATAAATATGGTACAAAACGTGCTTACAATCATTGAAAACGTTGATCGCTATTAGAACTAGATGGCTGTATGATGTTTTTGCTAGAATTCATTGTTTGAAAAGCTGGGCTTTGATGTGTACCTGAGTCCTCCAACATTAAGTATTATTTTCACTATTGTGTAATCTTGGGTGCGCCTTTACACGTGATAGCAGAGGATAGTTCTCTAGGGGTTTTCAGACAAACGAGAGCTCCTTGACACGTTGCTTGGGACAGCGAGGGTGGTCTGTGGAGAGCAGAGATAACGTGCACTTAACAAGAGAGCTCAGCAGTACCCACATTGATTGAAAGCCCTGCACGGACCCCGCAGTCCACCCAGCTGGGTATGGGGAGTAGGCAGGTAAAGGGGACTAAACACTGAAGACCCTCAGAAGAGCCACGGATGAGTTTGAAATGTGCACGCCAAAACTGGGGGGTTGACGTTTCTGTGTGTGTTATTGATTTATGAGAAATGGAGATGATAAGAGATTGAATACCTTTGAGAAGAGTTGGGAAAGACCACGTGATACGCCTCTTTATGGGGCTGAGATAAAGAGAAGAATCTACAGAGTGTACTGGAAGACAGTTGTATTTTGATGTGTGTTCATGTTTTGCTGGCACCAGCCTTGTGTTGTGGGGTAAAGTAGAATAGTGGAGGTGTTTTTTGTTGTATTGGTAGAAGGAGTGACTTGTGAAGGGTTGTGTGGTCAGGTGACTGGGACTCAGAGAAACATGGGTGTGGTAATAGTGGGAGAACTATTGTGGGAAGGGGTTTATAAAGGAGTGAAAAAGGTGAGTGAGGGCTAAAGCAGAGTTTTATCGATTGTTGGTAGGTTACGTTTGATATTGATATCATGGTGGATGCTCACATTTCTATAAGTAACTCCTCCGAAATGAAACTAAAATCATGAAATACCACATTGAGTGGATTATGCAACACATGTGCCGATTGAGCATACTTGAACTGTGGAGAATTGTTGAGGAAGAAGGGAAGGAGCAAAGTAAAAAAGGAATGGATGCTTAAGCAGCATGATAGGGCAGTCACTCAACCCACAGCTACCTCTCCTCCTGTTCCCCAAACCATTGACCCGTCCTCGACTGACCAAGGACAATAGCCACTAAAGGCCGCTGCAGATTATTCCAACCCCCGGCAAATAATGAAGATGGTATGAAAGAAGAGAAAGTGAGCAAGCAAAGGCCATTGTTATTGCAAGAACAATCTGAGACGTGGTGCAGGGTGCAAACAAAGTTACCAGAAGCAGATGAGGAGTATCAGGGAGCAAAAGGCATGCAGGACGAAAAAGACATGACAGCAATTGTGTCAGATAAATGGACAGGAGGGCAAATATTATTGAAACATGATGGAAAGAACATTGATGAATGTAACGAGAAGGTGAGAGAAGGTAGAGATAGAGAGGAGGCAGAGAAGGAGAAGAGGGTGGAGGAAGTGAGAGAAAATGACAGACAAAGAGAGGAGAAGGAGTGTGAGAGCAGACGAGAGGAAGATAGGGAAACAGAAAAGAGATGGGAAGAGAAAGCAAGAAAAAGAAAGGAAAAACAATAGAATAAAGAAAGGGAAACGGAGAGAAGTTTAGAGAGATGCTGCAAGGAAGTTGATAACATCATGAGTAGGCGCTCATTGTTAGACAGGGGAGAAGTAGGCGTTGTAAGAAGAAATAGGGACAGCGTAAACAGGAACAGAAGGGATGGTACCAGTCAGTATAAGAGTAAGCTGGCGAACATATCAGCAAAAGGAAGACACATATGTATTGGAAGAGGTAATGAGTGGGACATATGGGAGAAATACCCTTAAAAGACTGCAGTTTGAAGATAGAGAGGACGCAGAAGAAAAAGAGATACTATCGGAAGAGGAATATGTCAATGGCAGTGGGAAAGAGGAAGCTGCACAAGCCCTGTCTAGGGGCACAAGTGTAGGGAGCGAGGTAGGTTTGTCAGATTTAGAGGATCAAGCAATAAGTCCAGAGTCCATTAAAAACCCATGGAATCATGGCTAGCAGGGATGAGCTCGAGTAACCGAGAATGCAAAAACACCATATGTAAATAGACTGAGAGATTTACCAGGATGTAAGAAAGTTTACGTGACAGAAGTGCTGAGAAAGACAAAGGGTGTGACTGCACCTGTACGCAGTGCACCTGTGCACCTGGAATGGCACAAGTCTCATTGGTACAGAAAGTTAGAGGACTAGCACAATATATACCATGGCCACAGACAGATAAAAATAATTTGATTTGTAAACTACAATTGCTCACAGCAGGGGCAGGGAATTGGATTTACAAGTTAAAAAGAGAAACTGCAGGTATGACTTTAGCAGTAGGAGACAGGAAAAGCTTGGTTCCTGCCATATTGGTCAAACAATCAGATGACATTTGGAAGTGAGCAGGGTATCCTGGGGTGACAGCAAAAAACACCAAACATGACAGAGCCCCTTTTAACAACTGTTGGGCTGATGTGTGGATGGCACATAGAATACACTTTCCAGACACATCAGACATGAGTACGATAATGACACGTAAAATGGGTCTGGACGAAGACGCAGCAGGTTATATACAAGAAATACAAGAGAAATGGCGTTTAGAAACAAGGGAAGCTTGGGACAAAAATGTAAGTATTTCTTATCACATTTCATGTTAGGGACCCTCCTCGAAGGAGTGCAAAGGAAAATTGTGGGGTTTGAGGCAAAACCATGGCCCGAGATACAATTGACCATTGTTCATCATTGTAGACTAAAACAAGCGAAATACAGAAAGAAGGTTGAGGAAAGCAAGATAGAATAAACACAACTGGTCCAAAATAAGCTGTCAACATTGGGGGTAGAAGGAGCTGTAGGAACAAGTGGTGGGGAGCATCACAACATGCAGGAAGCACAGCAGATGCAGCCAGGGTCAAAGGAAGAGGGGATAAAATGATTATCCCCGATGGAGAGGGTTTGCACCCAGATGCAGAGAGTTCGGATTTCAAGCATCACAGGCAGGAGAGTTTAACGCAGGGCAACCATGCTTCAGAGGATCTCCAGCAAAGTGCTGGACATGCGGGATACCAGGACACATTTCACAAGTTTGTAGAAGTAGGGGAGGAATGCAACAGAACTGGCAACAGTTTGGCCCAAAAGGTGGGTTAGCATTCCCACCGCCATATAGTTCTGCCCCCCCCCCAGACTATAGTGTCCAAGATTATACGCAGTATAAGCAAACACAGATACCAAAATGTAAAATTCACCAACCACAACAGGTGGTACAATCTCAGATACAGCAGACATATCTACAACCACAGGAACTACAAAATGCAAAAGTAAAATGGGACACTTATTGCTGCAGGCACTGGCAACCCTCAGAGCAGGTGGTCTAACAGTGGTAGGAGGTAATCCCTTTACAGGAATGGGACTGTACATGTATCCGCAATAGGACAGCCCTTTACAGGAATGGGACTGTACATGTATCCGCAAAAGGACAGCCCTTTACAGGAATGGGACTGTACATGTATCCGCAATAGGACAGCCCTTTACAGGAATGGGACTGTACATGTATCCGCAATAGGACAGCCCACAGAGTGACTTGATGCATCCAATTCTATCGATTACTCCAGAGCTCCAAGAGGAACCGAGGGTTGGGGTGACTATAGGTGACAAGACTTTTTCCTTCTTGTTTGATACAGGGGCAACGCGATCCTGTGTTAGGGACCAAAAGATCCCAATGTCAGGACCATCAATGGACTATGTAAGACAGGCATGGTATCAAGAGATGACACAGACAACAATGTTTAAGTTTAAATAATAAACCCTTTATTAAAGTCAGGATGGTGTAAAGCCTAGCTTGCCCTAAATCTGGTTCAGGATTTCCCTCAACTGATGTAACTAAGGAAAGTCTAGGGGCCTCATTACACGGTAGGCGGTAAGGGTTTACCGGTACCGGTATTTTACCGGTACCTGTAAATCCTTACCGCCTTACTACGAGGTCCCTTTGTGGGTTGGGGAATTTAACGCGTGCTTTTTGCAGGCGTTAAAAACCAACCCGCAAAGGGACCAGGGAGCTAATTACGGTACCGCAATTTGCGGCACCGTAATTAGCGCCTTCACCATTCCCATAGAACCCTATGGGGCAAAAATGGGAATGGGGAAGGGCAATGGGGGAAAGGGGAATTACCGCCCCGCCAACCTTGGAATAGGGCGGTAATTCCCCTTTCCACCAAGGCGGTGCCGGTATTTTACCGGCATGGACCAAGGTGCTAATAGCACCTTGATCCACCGCCATCCGTGTAATGAGGCCATAGGTCCGTTATTGTAAAACAAAAGTCTTTCCGTGTCAAAACATATGCTTGCCCTCACATCTAACAAAACATTGTGTAGGGATTTCTCTTGCTCAAAAAATAGTACTCAAAATTAAAAAGCAAAATGGAGTTCAGCTGTAGCTTTTCTCTAGCTCCCTTCCCCAAGTTCCAAGTATTCAACTTCACAAATTTCAATGGGTTTCTCAGTGTTCCCTTCCCCTAGCTTAATGCACTCCAATTCACAAACTTCACTGGCATTTCCAAGGCTTAACCTTCCCACGCTTAAACACTCTGTTTCACAATATTCAACAACTCTCTCTTCCAAAGTCCCAAGTCTTTGGGCCTCATTACACGGAAGGCGGTAATGGTTAACGGCCACCGTTAATGGTAACGGTGGCCGTTAACCATTACCGCCTTACTACGAGGTCCCTTAGCAGGTTGGTGTTTTAACGCCTGCTTTTTGCAGGCGTTAATAACCAACCCGCTAAGGGTCCTCGGAGCTAATTACGGCACCGCAAAATTGCGGTGCCGTAATTAGCGCCTTCCCCATTCCCATAGAGCCCTATGGGGCAGAAATGGGAATGGGGAAGGGCAATGGCGGAAGGGGGATTTACCGCCCCACCAACCTTGGAATGGGGGGTAAATCCCCTTTCCGGCAAGGCGGTACCGGTATTTTACCGCCATGGACCAAGGTGCTAATAGCACTTTGGTCCATGTGCTAATACCGCCTTCCGTGTAATGAGGCCCTTTGTCATAAAACTCAGCAGTCTTATAATGAATCACTTTGTTCAACAGCAGCCTTTCTGCATCTCGTCATTTACTTTCATAAATGGGTTGGGGCCCTCTGGTCGTGGCTCAGTTGACCAACCACATGGTCCACCCATTACAGGTCGTGCAACCATATGCCTTTAGACTTTCCTTCTTTGTTTCTTCATCAACATCCTTTCCTGGCTTCACTTTTCTCTGTTTATCTTCATTTACCTTTTCTCCTTTAATTTGCTCCCACTTTGTTTGATCTCTCTTTTCTGTGCTTCAGTATCTTTCCTCGATATTCACAAAGTGTTATTTACTTGGTCCATTCATATAAACGTTCTTTATGTTGCTCACAGTTCTTTTGCTTTCCCTTTTCTCTGCCTCAATATCTCTTCTCAATGAAACATATCTTCCGTGATACGCTGCAACTCTGTTACAATCTTTCATTTTGTTTCACTCCATTCTGTATTTATAGCATTTAATGAATTGCTCATATTGACTTTCCATTGTCAGTTCATTAAGGCTTTTGCCTTCCCTCAGAGACTTTCAAGAACGTTTCAATTACATGAGACCACTGCACTACACTGTGTCGGGCTTCGCATTCACTTGTGCACCGGGTTTCTTCGCAGTGCCGAAACTCACCGTTTGTGTTGCATGTCTTTGCTGCTTATTTACTTCTGTGAATTCTGCCCCTAGGCACTCCTGGGTCCTATCTCCAACCAGGGGAATGAGCACACTGAAGCTGCTGATCAAGGACCACCTCGCCACACAGCGCCCTGCGCTCTCTGCTGTCGGCTCCCTGGAGAAATTGTTCTCCCGTCACGCACTCGCAGAAAAATTCCCTCTGCTTCACTACGGCGTCCTGGTGGCTCTGTCTCCTCAGCTCTACAACAGCTCAGCTTCGACCTTGCTTCTTGCTCAACACAACCTCGACCTCTTCTCTGTTTATATCCACACCTTTTATGCAGCTTCCAGTCCCCAATAGGTTGCAGCTGTAAGGTATTAGAGCCAATTGCCTGACTTTGCCTGAATTTATTAATGGGACATGTGTGCTCAGAGTGATCCTATTCTTCCATAGCCTTCTTGCTCATCTCAGTACCATAATGGTGGAAGTTCAAAAGGTAGGACGGGATAAGAAAGGCAATATGCCTCATATGCTGAGGGAGAGTAGGGTGAATTAGTTTGCAAAAGGGCGATACCATGTTTCATCTAGGTATTTTTGTTTCCTGGTGTTTCCTATATTAATGGGACAAAGATAACAATAACCTACAAATGTCTCACCCTCTGGCACCCTCTCCCCAATCCCCAAGGACCCACCGCCCAGGTGATCCTCCCTTGCTAATCCCCCCCCAATGTTGGGTTCTGGCAGCCTTGTCCTTCTCTCGGTTACCTGAGGAGGGTCCAAGGAGCGCTAAATATGAGAACACCCTCAGATTTCTCACAATGCACAAGGATTCTCAGGCACCATGATGACGGTTCCTTTTACAGATAAACTGCCCATAACCATAGGAGAGTATGAGATAGCTATGCCAATGTTATATTCTAGGAAGACAGCAGTTAACATATTGGGGAGAGACGTGATGACTAAACTAAACATGACAATTTCCTTTACTGATGCAGGAATAATGTGTTCCGCACAAGGCATCCATTATTGTCATGATTACTGGCCAGAGGGTCTCCTTCAAACCCTTACCCCCTTTAGGGACAAGTGGAGGTAGATGGGGAGATCAGGTGGGGGCCAAGTGGGTAGGAGTCTGGCATTCAAGACACTCACACCAATCACTCTGAATAGACACCCCTATCTCTCAGAGAAACAGCATACTAGTTTCCTGTTTGTTGCATCACTTCCTGCCACTCCAATATGGACACTGAAGAACATCCTGGCATCCAGTAAGTTACAAGGCATTCTAGTGTTTGGGCGTGGCTACTGGCTATAAAAGCCACACCCGAAGAGCAGCTCGTGCTTCGTGTGCTTCCTGTAAACTCAGAGCACATGCTTACCGCCTGATTCTCAGTTTTCAGCCTTCCTGATTTCTTCCATCCGACGACCGGAGTCAGCACTGCAATGAGAAGAAGGAGAGAAAGAAAACAGTCAGCTTACAGTGAGCTACGCGTGCCTGCAAATCACTGCGCCACGCGCTCGGAAGCAGAACATTTCATACTCACCTCGAACATCGCTGGCATCAGGAACCGCTGTTCTTCAGCCCGCGCACCTACGGCCTGCCTCGGCTATCCTGCAAGGAAAGAGAAAAGACATTAGTTTCTTCCGCCATCTTCGTTTACCGCAGTAGCTACAGGCTAGTGCTGTGAACTGACACATAGTCCCACGGCAGAACGGAAACACCAGAATTGCTCAGTGAGGTAACTGGGCAGTTACGAACATTGAGACTTTTACATACCTGAACTTACCTGCGAACTTACCTAAACTGGAGACCCAGTGCAGACAGAAACTGGGTAACACAAACTCTTGGAGCTAAGGCAGTGCATTGAGCAGCAGCTTTCAGGAAATAGCGCCCCTGCAAGAACAGGATGGAGGGCGCACCATATTAAACACACAGGTGAGGCACGCACCAAGGCACTTAGACATCCTAGGTGGGTTGGGGAGGAGAAGGAGGGTAGTAATCCCTTTGAGTTCACCCCTAACAATTCACTCTTTTGGCAGGCCAGACTTCCACTATCAGAAGGGAGCTGTAGAACAGGAGATGGACCGGGGGACTCCATTGCTCCTGCAGAGACCCATGTAAGCGTGACAGAACACAAAGCCGTCCTAAAACTACTCTGCCTGAGGAATGGAGACTTCAGAGGTGGACCAGTTATCGCAGATTCTGGGGGAATTGAGGGCAGAGGCTGAGACCAATGCGTTGCGGCATGAGTTGGTAGTAAATAGGGACAAGACTGATGAAATAAGCCGACAGCTGCTACAAACTGAAGCAGAGCAGGGTTGGCCCCTTTACCACTTTACCAGGTGGAGCTACTTCTGCTCCAACACCATAGTCCTCCCCTGTTACCCCAGTGCAGGTGGTGATCATGGAAAAGGTTCCACTTGCACCACCAGAGAGATTCTTAGGAGACTCTAAAAGGTTTGGGACGTTTCTGAATCAGTGTCGTTTACATTTCTTATGCAAACCTGGTTTGTTTCCTACGGATCAGTCAAAAGTGGCCTTTGCGTTATCTTATCTAGGGGGACATGCAGAAGACTGGTCGGTTCCTCTGGTAAACCGTGATGACCCGTTACTGTGCAATTTTGCAGGTTTCCAAAGTGAATTAGAAACTCTTTGCTTGTCGCACACAGGGACAAGCTTTAGATGACAAACTCCTATCCCTTAGGCAAGGCAGTCAAGACCTCCTGGCCTATGTAGCTACATTCAATCGTTTGGTGGCAGAAGCAAACTGGCCAGAAGAAAAACGAACCACACTGTTTTATAGAGGTCTGAGGGGGGAGCCTAAGGACATGCTAACACAGGTCATAAATCATCTGGATAATTGCGCAGATTACATAGATCTAGCCATCCAGCTTGATCATCGGCTACAAAATCGTAAGACTGATCTCCACCGCTCTGGAAATAGAGCATATTAAGCCAGCCCACAGACACACATGCTGAACCCATGCAATTGAGTGTAGTCCGGGGTCCCCGGACCAAAGCAGAGAGGGAGAGAAGACGCCAAGAACGACTATGTTTATACTATGGGCAATCAGGTCACTTCCTTCATAGTTGCTAAACGAAGCCACCCAAGAAAACAGTTGGAGCCATGGATGGGGGCAAAGAGGAGGCAGTTGAGTCGGAAAACTCCAACGCCCGGCAGATGTCGAGGTCGGTCTGTCAAGCATTAGAAACCCTCATTTGACCTCACACTTTGCAATACCAGTAGTCATCTGCGGTCCACAAGACCCTTCCAAGATGCATGCAGTTGAAGCCTTCATAGATAGTGGGGCCATCAGTAACTACATGGACTTGGGAATTGCTGGCAGGATGGGGCTACCAGTATGCACCAAGACTACTGCGGATAACGAAACCGCGGTGGATGGTACACAGCTACTCTCCAGTCCAGACACCCAATGCGCAGCAGAGGTTATGCTGATATGCCAAGATGGTCATCGAGAGGAAATCACGTTTAATCTCATAACTGCTCCACAGTTCCAGTTAATTCTCGGCATGCCCTGGTTGGAGGCACATAACCCATTGATAAACTGGCGTACCAGAACCTTGACCTTCTTAAGTGAATGTAATTGTTGTTATGCTCCGGTACTCCCATTACTTGCTTCTCTGAACTCGGTTCCAACGTCAAATGAAAAAGGTGTTTTCCCCACTGAATATCAGGATTTTCAGGATGTATTTGCCAAAGAACAAGCCAAAACACTACCCCTGCATCGTTCATACGACTGTCAAATCGATCCAATACCTGGGGGGCAAGTGCCGTGTAGTCGTATATATGCTTTAACTGAAGGGGAAAACACTCATTTGAAGAAATACTTGGAACAATATCTCGCAAACGGTTTCATACGTCCCTCAAAGTCACCCACTGCCTCCCCTCTCTTCTTCATACCCAAGAAGGAGGGGGATCTCAGAACATGTATCGATTACATAGCCTTAAACCAGATTACAGTGAAAAACAAATACCCGCTACCATTAATCCCGGGGTTGCTGGATCAGATACGGCAAGCACAAGTCTTCACGAAATTAGACCTACGAGGAGCCTATCACCTAGTGTGTGTCAAAAAGGGAGACAAATGGAAGACTGTGTTCCGCACCAGATATGGCTTGTACAAATATCAAGTAATGTCATTCGGACTTTGTAATGCCCCGGCGGCATTTCAACACTTTATGAATGATGTACTGCAGGAACTACTCGACGTGTGTGCAATTGTTTACATTGACGATATCCTTATTTACATATGGGGGCAGTCCTCCGCAAGTTGTGTGAAAACCACCTATACGCTAAGCTAGAAAAATGTTTTTTCCATGTTTCCAAAGTGGAATTTTTGGGGTACATCTTGTCCTCTCAAGGTATAAAGATGGACAATCGAAAAGTAGATGCTATTCTTAATTGGCCATCCCCTTCATCGCTCAAAGGAGTACAAAGTTTCTCGGTTTTGCAAACTTTTATCGGCACTTTATACCTGGTTTTTCGCATCTGGTACACCCAATTACATCTTTACTATGCAAAAACCAAAAGTTTGAATGGACTTCCACAGCCGAAGAAGCATTCCGGTCCTTGAAGGGCAAATTCATCACAGCTCCAGTGCTTCAACATCCTCAGCCAGATCTTCCGTATATCGTAGAAACGGATGCCAAGTGTAGCCATGGGAGCGGTCCTACCTCCGAAAAATCCTAATACAAGACATTTACATCCAGTGGCCTTTTGGTCGAGGAAATTCTCTCCTGCAGAACTAAACTACGCGATAATAGAAAAGGAATAACTGGCAATCAAAAATGCTCTCCAAGAGTCGAGACACTACTTGCTGGGGGCCAAGCATACCGTCACGATCATAACAGACCATCAAAACCTACAATATCTAAGGTCAGCCAAAGCCCAGTCATCCTGGCAACTCCGCTGGGCTCTGTTCCTGATGGAATATGACTTTGTAGTGACCTATCGGCCAAGAGTAAAAGACGGTAAAGCCAATGCTCTTTCCTGTACAGGTAAAGGTGAAGAAGCTTTTGAAAAAAACGATCCAATAGACATAATCCCAGGAAATAAAATCTTGGGACTCTGTGGGAAAAAACCGTTCCCCGATGGATACACTCAAAGATGACATTAGACGAGAATTGTCCGCAGAAGAGTTGAGAACATGGGACGTTAAAGGATCACAATATTCTATCCAAGACGGCCTTCCATTCTATTGGAAAAGACTATACCTTCTGACGCATGCTTTGCAGGAAAGAGTGCTCAACAGTTGCCACAATTCACCTCTAGAAGGTCATCCCGGTGTAGCTAAGACACTCAAGAAAATCGGACGATTCTATTGGTGGCCCACTTGGCGAGAAGACACCACTGAGTTCATTAATACATGTGGTATTTGCGCAAAAAAAAAACATCACGGCAGAAACCAGCTGGATTGCTTCAACCCTTAGAAATTCCACCCGCTCCATGGCACACCATATCAACGGACTTCATCACCGACTTACCATCCAATTCAGGCTATACTACAATTTTAGTAGTGGTTGATCTTTACTCTAAGATGGCCCATTTTATCACCTTAAAAGGACTTCCTTCAGCTCAACAATTAGCCCAGGTCTTCCTAGACCGCATCATAAAATTCCATGGATTTCCGTCTGTAATTATTTCAGATAGAGGCAGTCAATTTGTATCGCAGTTCTGGAAAATATGTTGCTCTCTGGCCGGAGCAGAAGTCCATCTGTCCAGTAGCCATCATCCACAAACAGATGGACAAACAGAACGCACCAACCAAACCATGGAACAATACCTCCGCTGTATCCTACGCCAAACAGATAGCAACTGGGTGGAGATTTTATGGATGGCGGAATATGCATATAATAACTAAACACATTCTTCCACACAACAAACTCCTTTCTACACATTGTTTGGATGAAATCCGCAGACATCCGTCTATGACCCACCAGAAGAAATTGAAATGCCTGCGGTTAAAACCATGCATGCACGTATTACGCAAGCCGCTAAGGATGCAACTAAACACCTACTAGCAGCTAAAGACACACAGAAGAAGTATGTCGACTACCATCGAAAACAAGCCCCAAGGAATCAAGTAGGGGACTCAGTCTGGTTAGCATCAAAATACATCTCATTAAAAGGACCAAAGAAATGTCACCCCAAATATCGGGGTCCATTTACTATAGAGGCCTCAATCTCCCCAGTGGCCGTGAAGTTAACCTTACCACAACACATACGAATTCACCCGGTGTTCCATGTGTCATTACTCAAGTTGGTACACCCAGGAACTCGGTTCCAAAAGCACGAGATCCGATAGCAATAGATAGTGACAAACCAGAATTCAATGCCAAAAGCATTCTAGACTCCAAGGTAGTAAAAAGGTCCTATACTATCTGGTGGATTGGAAAGGATATGGGCCCCAGGACTGATCATGGGAACCTGGTACAAACATCCATGTTTCCCGGTTGGTACGCAAGTTCCACCGAGATAATCCCACTAAACCAGGGCCTGGGAACACATCATTAAGGGGGGCTTTGAGGGGGAGAACTGCCATGATTACTGGCCAGAGGGTCTCCTTCAAACCCTTACCCCCTTTAGGGGCAAGTGGAGGTAGATGGGGAGATCAGGTGGGGGCCAAGTGGGTAAGAGCCTGGCAATCAAGACACTCACAGCAATCACTCTGAATAGACACCCCTATCTCTCAGAACAATAGCATACTAGTTTCCTTGTTGTTGCATCACTTCCTGCCACTCCAATATGGACACTGAAGAATATCCTGGCATCCAGGAAGTTACAAGGCATTCTAGTGTTTGGGCGTGGCTACTGGCTATAAAAGCCACACCCGAAGAGCAGCTTGTGCTTCGTGTGCTTCCTGTAAGCTCGAGAGCACATGCTTACCGCTGCCGCCTGATTCTCAGTCTTCAGCCTTCCCGATGTGTTCCATCCGACGACCGGAGTCAGCACTGCAATGAGAAGAAGGAGAGAAAGAAAACAGTCAGCTTACAGTGAGTTACGCGCGCCTGCAAATCACCACACCACGCGCTCGGAAGCAGAACATTTCATACTAACATCGAACATCACTGGCATCAGAAACCACTGTTCTTCAGCGCACGCACCTACGGCCCCCGTCAGGTATCCTGCAAGGAAAGAGAAAAAATATTAGTTTCTTCCGCCTTCTCCATTTACCGCAGTAGCTACAGGCCAGTACTGTGAACTGACACATAGCACTGCGGCAGAATGGAAACACCAGAATTGCTCAGTGAGGTAACTGGGCAGTTACGAACATTGAGACTTTTACTTACCTGAACTTACCTGCAAACTTGCCTCAACTGGAGACCCTGTGCAGACAGAAACTGGGTAACACTAACTCTTGGAGCTAAGGCAGTGTATTGAGCAGCAGCTTCCAGGAAATAGCACGCCTGCAAGAGCAAGTCAGAGGGCGGACCACATTAAACACACAGGTGAGGCACGCACCAGGGCACTTAGACATCCTAGGTGGTTTGGGGAGGACAAGGAGGGTAGTAATCCCTTTGAGTTCACCTCTAACTATTTACTCTTTTGGCAGGCCAGAATTCCACTATCAGAAGGGAGGTGTAGAACAGGAGAAGGTCCGGGGGACTCCATTGCTCCTGCAGAGACCCAGGTAAGCGTGACAATTACATGAATGCTTGTGAGCTTGTCAGAGCATTCTACAGTCCAAAAGCACAGAGAGGGGTGCCACTAAACCCAGAGGTATTCCTTTATGGAGTACAGATATTGGCATGGCTGCCACGAATACAAGACACATTGTTGAGATTACCCACAGAACGTTTGTTTAGACCAGAGATACCCACAGACGTGGAGGAAGGGCAGATCATTACAATTGAATTAGAAGCAGCCATATTAAAAGAGGACAGAGTGATATTACCCAGAGTTGATGGTGAAGGAGTACCTTGGCACACAGTAGTAACGCTTGACTCAACCCATACACTAACTGACGTATTTTATTTATTTATTTATTTGTATTAATGTTTATTAAGCACCACTAACCTTGGGCCTCAGTGCGCTATTTGAAGATGATGACTCAGATGACTAGCTGATTTTTTATATGTGTCATATATCATCTACAAATAGGGTACAGAGAGATTCCCCAATTCATTTTATTGGTGAGGAAGGTGCCATCATTTATGCAGGAGGATTTGGCGAAGGTACAGAATTGTTTGTGGTCCAGCAGTCCATATGATGTTGGTTTATAAAAAGGACTAGGAACAATAAGAATAAAATTGAAGAAGAATGCCGTTTACCATGAGAAACACCATATCCCATGTCCAAGGTAGCTGACGAGGGCATCTATGAAACCATTGCGCCTTGGTGTAACATGGCAGCGTACACCATGAAGATAGCGCAAAGGGGGAGGACCTGGAGATTTATACAGGACTTATGCCTTTGAACAACATTGTTGAAGATTAATTCCCATAATCCAGCAACAATAATATGTAAAATAACATCTAGAACCCAATATTTTACAGTGATTGATTTAAGGAAAAGCTTTTTTCTTCATCCCCTTGCATGAAGACTCACAATATGTTACTGCGTTCACGTTTCACTGAACCATATTACAGCACAGTTGCCTTCCACAGGGGTACTGTAAGTCCTCCCATGTCTTTAACCAAGTGCTGCAAATGGACTTTGGAAGTGTCCAAACTGACATCACAACCATATAGTATGTGGACGACTTATAGGTTTGCAGTGCAATTCAAGAACAGTGCAGACGAGACTCGGAAATGATTGACGGTTCTGGCTGAAAAAAAGGTAAAAGGCGGAAAAAGAGAAATTGAAATAATGTCAAGAATAGGAATTGTACATAGGCCGGATAATATCAAAGGAGGGGAGAAAAGTGAGACCTGAAAGAGCAGGGGTGATTATCAACACAGCCAGGTAATTACAGTGAAGGAGATGCAGCTGTTTTTGTTACTCTGCAATTATTGTAGGGCATGGGTCTTTGGCTATATCACATGTGTGATGCCTCTTTTAAAAGAACTGAAAGAAGTGCAGAAAGACAAAAGTGAGATTGCATGGACAGGTGAGATGATAGATGCATTTGATTAATTGACCAAACCAATCAGCACAGCTCCTGTGTTAGGTATCCCAGATTATACTGAAGACTTTTTCTTGATCTCACTTTCAAATAGAGTTGTGATGACAGCTGTCCACACACAGAAACCTTCATTGGGACACAAACCACTGGAATATTAAAGTATGCTCTTAAATCCAGTAATGAGAGGCTATTATCCATGTGAGCATTCATTGGCTGCAGCAGCCTTTGCAATAGAGAAGTCAGCAAATATCACAATAGGCTGTTCAGTAACTTTATATGTAGAACATGCAGTTGTTGCCATTCTTGAGAAACCCAAAAGCACATTGACTACACAAAGAGCATCGGCTATGAGTTCATAATCTCAAATCCATCGATCAAGGTTGTTAGGTGTTGCACAGTGAACACAGCAAGGTTCATAGCAGAACCTATTGAAGAGGGAGATTATGTACATGATTGCAGTACCCACATTGATTTTAATGATGACGTGCCTTACATCAAGGAAAATGCCCTCGTAGGGGGGCTCATTCTCTTCATTGATGGTTCCTCGACGATATATCAAAGTTATGGGGAAAGACATAATGGAATGGCAGTTTTAAGGGCAGAATGGAATGGAAGTTTTGAAACAGTGATAAGTGCATGATTACCAGCAGATTCATTTTTCAGCACAAGTGGAAGAGTTAATAGCCGTGATTTTAGCACTTGAAGAGCGTAAGGATGAGAAAGTGATGGTGTATTCTGACTCTGCCGATGTGACATCAGCAGTAGACTCTGGATTGTCACATTGGAAAAGGAGGGGTTTCCAGCACGCAGATGGCACACAGTACAGCATGCACCATTGTTAGATAGGCTATTGGAAGCCCTTGAAGGTCCATCAGCAATCTCTTTGGTCAAGTGCACAGTGCATACAATAGGCACAGACATAATTGCTCGTGGCAATGAAGCCACAGATGCAGAAGCGAAAGGTCTGCATATTTTCCTGAGATACTAGACATTGCATCTGTTGCAAACAAACATACAGGTACACATAACATGGTGATGACAGAAGGCTTTGGCACACTGTCAATAATGCAGATTGTGGAGCTACAGGGACATGTCTCGCCCAAAGAGCAGGAGTTGTGGTGAAGAGTGGGTACTCATTATCCCCCTCTGAATTGGTGTGGTGCCAGGATAGCACAGAAAAACCCATTATGCCTGTCAAATTTTACACAGTAGCACTGGAGCAACTCCATTACCCAGCACACGTCACCAGAGAATGCCTTTCAGCGTTGATTTTGGACGACTCGTTTGTCCCCATTCTGAAGTAGCATATGACCAATGTTATTATAAATTGCATGACATGTCAGGAATGTACTGCCAAACACACATTGAGAATGGTGGGGGTTGCAATGCCCCATCCTACTGGACAATTTCAGGATTTGCATATCGATTTTGTAGATATGCTTCAAAATTGCATTGGCTACAAATATTTGATAGTAGTTGGATGCCCATTTTGCCACTGGATCAAAACAGGTCCATGCACAGGTCCAGATGCCATATCAGCAGCAAATTTCCTAATATGAGAGGTGTTTCCTAGATGGGGAGTGTGCAAAGTGTTTCGCTCTGACTATGGACTCCATTTTGTAAACAAAGTGCTTGAACGAATAACATCCCTATTGGGAATAAGACACCTAGGTTTGAAGAACCTTATGTTGTAGAAGCACCAACCTCTTCTGAAGTTATAGGGAAAGAAAGCGTGGTTTAATTTAAGCGATGTCGAACAGCACAAAGCTCGATGACAAAGAAGAAATCCAAAGACCCCAGACGAAAGCAATGACCAGAGTCAACCAGTAGCTAGAAAGACAGCCAGAATAAAGATGATGTACTGTTTTTAATCCCAAGAATATTGTTTAATGTCGCCAAAAGACATTTTCTCAACAATATTGTGTGTGTTTTTTTTGCCCCATTTTGAGAAGGACATCACATTCTGTTTTTCCTGGTCCTTTCTTTTTTCTTGACCACTCATCCCTCTTTAGGAATATTGAACATTTGTATGACTGTCCTATTGTTCCACTTAAAAACGTATATCATTTTAGAAAGAAGGACGCATAAAGCTGTGTTGGTGACACAAACGTAGCTTAATACAAGAAACAATGGGCCTCATTACAACCTAGATGGCCACGGAGTGAACGGTGCTGGTAAGGGACCGACATTGTTCCTTCCGGGCCGCCCTATTACGAGGTCTGCAGGGGGTCCCGCTCTGGAGTGCCTGGTCAGACAAGGTGTCCTTAGCTGGAACCACTAGCAGACCAGGATGCTAACAACGGGCCGGTCATTAACGGGCCTGTTGTTAGCATCCTCCCCATTCCCATTGAGTCCTATGGGGGCTCAAATGGGAATGGGGATGTACCGGGTTCGGATCCTGCAAAAGGGATTTACTGGGCCCTCCAAGGTCGAAATGGCCCAGAAGGTCCCCTTTTGCGGGACCTGGACCTGGACCCGGTACCCGGTATGGGGTAGCGGCATGGCTACCTCCATACTCGTAATGAGGCCCAATGTCCTTGTGTCCATTTGAGCTTGAAGGCTATAATACGTACTGTAAAAAATCCATTAGAGGTAGTCAGGATCATCCGAAAGGGGGCTTGGAAATAGCAGTGGACCTGAAATTAGAGTGTAAACATTACGAGGTCTTAACACAAAGTAATAGCCTCCTGGCAGTCAGTTTAACTTTCTCCACCGTTAAAGAGGCGCTCCTCTTTATTAAAGTGTATTGGAACCCTGCCAAACAAACCTTTACTGATGTTCATGATAAATTACATGGGCTACTGTTAGGCTGGTTGGAGGACGGTAAGCCACACACAATCATAGAGAGGGGTGTGGGGTGGAGGTTTAACACAAGTTGTGTGGACAAACTTAAAATTAAACAGCAGGAGGATGGTATATTGAACCCATTGTCATCAGTTGCTTCAACAGGTATTGTGTGGGATTACTATCCAACAAACTGGGAACTCAGTATGTGTTTACCAAGGGATGGGGGCATTGATCAGGGGTTTAATACCTGGACTAGGGGATCAAACCGATCATGGATTGATCACTCTTATGTTTCGAATTCCCCAAGATCACGTGACCCGTTGACAGTTGGGGCTGTATGTAACAGTTATAATTTACCACTGCAGCTAACAGCATGAATGCCTATCAATCTGATTTCCATTAGCCCTACTCCACCTTGGTAACTTCATCAGGGGGGATGGGAGGGGGTATTCGCGGTTAAATGGAACCCGGCTGCATGCAGAACCTTTATCACCGTATCAATAAATTGTTCCACAAGGAAAGGTATCACGGAGGAAATAGGTGTAATACCACATTGATGCTTTGCTCAGAGGTACTCATGAAGAAGGGTAAGTGTAGGGGCGCTAAGCAGCATCTGCAGCAATAGGACACAAGAGTAGTGGAGGCAGAGAGGCAAACAAGAAAAGCTCTAAGAGACCTGACACTGGAATTATGTCCGGGGCTGAATACTGCAGAGTAAAAAAAAACTATCTTGGAAAATATTGGGGATTTTTAAAATCGATTCAGCTTGAAATCCATAAAAGCGAAAATTAGGCAGTTTGTAAAACATTGGTGGAAAACATGCATTCCAACTTTTGGGCAGCTGTAAATGGAAAACTCGAAGGGTCAAGTGCAACAAGGGGGTGTTCTATACCTGCTCATGTTTAAATAAAGACGGCCCAAGGGGGAATCGGGTTGCAGTACCCTCTCCACGAGTAAGAAGGAGACAGAGAGCTATCCGTGGGAGGAGGACGATATCCTCTGGGCAATTGGTGGAGCAAAGGGCTCTAGGGCGCCGGGCCTGGAGGGGATTCCTCCAGTGGTATTCAAAAGGGATCCGCAGGTCTGGCTTGGTCCTATGAGTTTGTTATTCAAACAGGTCTATACTACACATAGGGTCCCCCCGACGTGGAGGGAATCTATCATAATCCCAAGCTATAAGCAAGGTAATAGCGAGGATCCCAAACATTTTAGGGCAATTGCTTTGTTAGACTCATCAAGCAAAATGTCTGCGTCTTTACTACCTAGAGACCTTAAACAACAGATTGTGCTTCTTAATACAATCTCATGCTTTCAGGTGGGGCATAGTACATGTATGGGGACCTCCCTATATGCTACCACTATGTCCCAGGTGTTGGCGGCAGTAAAGAGAGGTGTGGTAGTGACAACCTACATGGCATCAATTGATCTGTCTAACGCCTTTGACACTGTCAGCATGAACATATTGTGGAAAAAACATATTGCTCAGAAGATTCCCTTGGAGACTATACAACTTTTGGTAATTTTTCAAGGACAATTCCTTGAGAGAGAGGTTGAGCAAGGTGGGGGCTTTGACCAACCAGGTACTCAGGCTTGTGTCCCGGATCCTACCCTGTTAAACTAGGGGTGTACCGAACTCTGGCTTCGAGTCACTATTCGATCAAAGTTTGGCTGAAAAACAGCTATTCAGTTTCAGCAGAAAAGTTTCAGCCATAGTGACTCAAAGCCGAAGCCCACATTCTATGATTAGCTGTCTTCTTCCTTTTTGGGAGATGACAGCCAATCATAGAAAGTGTGTCAGTGTCGAGGCTGCAGAAACCAAATAAGATGTTTGCTTATCGGCTACTACAGCTTGACCACAAAGGAAGCCGTCTCTGCACGTTGAAATAGGAAGTGAGAGAAGGGAACAGTTCCTACGCCAATTGACCAGCAGATGCAGTACGAGCACTGCCAGAGACTGACCAGGTACGTCCCCCCAAACACACAGTGAGGCTGCTCGGGTCTTCTGCACCGCCATGCCCTCACCTAATTGGCCTGCTTTATTTGAGTCGGGCCACCGGCACAAAGCCGGTTGCCCGATATTAATTTTGTATTAATGGGGCCACTTCACTGTCTGGGACCGGCCCCCAGACTCATGAGGCCGCCGGGGCACTTTGTTCCCCTGACGGCCTTGGAATATGTAAAGTGCCCTGCCCCCAACAACACAGTGAGGCCGCTTGGGTGTTTTTCATCCCTGCAGCCTCAACGAAATGGCCAGCTTTATTTGAGTTGGGCCACCAGTGCTGTAGAGGCAATGTTTAAAGACATTGAGGTCCTACCTATCTACTGTATTGCAACAGGTATCGATCCTTGGATCAAATCAACATTTTTCAGTAATGATGTTGTTGCCAACAATGTGAAATGTGCATTCTACTCTACTGCCTTAAGCCTGTGTGAACAGAACTTCCACCCTCCTTTGGGGTAACCTGCAGACCCTGACATGCAAGGCTGCAAGCCACCACCCAAGAAGAGTGTTCCACAGTGTGGCATATGGGCCTGCTGTTCAGCAGTCCATGGCTGGTGTGAGACAATCAATTAGTTCCATGGACACTGAGCTCACTATCTTTTTGAGTGAGCCACTGCTCCCTAAAACAGAAGACCCGCTGGAGTGGTGGGAAAGGAACAATGTTAGATTTCCAAGGTTGGCAAAAGTTGCGTGTGTGTACTTGGTACCTCCTCCTACCAATGTGGACAGCAAGAGGGTGTTCAGTACATCTGGAGATATTTATTCTGAACACAGAAGTAGTCTCTTAGCATAAAATGATGAACTCCTTGTTTTTTCTGAAATATAACCTTCCCCTTAAAGGTTACTCTTATTAGAGACATAAGAGTAAAGTAAACCTGGGCTTTATCGAGATCTGTTTTGTATTTATTTTTGTCTTTTTAATAAGCTTACAGAGATACGTGTCCAATTAATAAATATGAATACCTATGCAATAGAATGCCTTCTTAGTTTATTCATTGAAATGTTGTTTATTATACCGTAGAACATATTTACCTAAAAAAAAACTATTCGGCTCACTATTTGGCTCTGGCCAAATAGCTGGACCAACTATTCGGTATTCGGCCGAATAGTAAATTAACTATTCAGTACACCCCTGTGTTCAACCTGTACATTTTGGATCTGGATGGTCGGCGGGACGGGGGAGTTACCAGTCCATTTAAATTGGGTGCATTAAGCCTAAATTGGCTTGCATATGTGGATGATCTTATCCTACTCAACAAAACTCCAATTGGTTTTCATAGGAAGTTGAACCTCTTTCACCAATATACAGTGAATAACAACTTGAGGGCGAATGGTCAGTAATATAAGGTAATAATCTTCACCACCAAAAGTTGTCCAAAAACATTCAACTGGAAGGTGGGTAGAAAACCATTGGAAAGAGTTCAATCAATGGCGTACTTAGGTTATAACCTGACCAACTCGCACTCAAACATTGCTTGGAAAGCTTTTAAGAAGGGTCATTTTACTCCCCTGCTTACTAAAACTAAAATAATATACCCACAACTGTGCCGCTATTCCCTTCTGCCCCTAGCAAAATTCTACCTCCTTAAAGTTAAATCCATGATTTTATATGTATTAGATATTACACTTGTTGACTTGGGGTTCTTATCTAAATTCCTTGCAGGGTATGCTGAGGAAACATACTCTATGCTTGGTGAATTCTGTTCCAAATGCTGTGTATAGGCATGAGTTTGGGATGGTTTCACTGGCAAGGAGGGCAATGTGGAGGAAATTATCTGAGTTTGCTAAAAATTCAAAGTCCTCCGGGAAGTTAGCGTGGCCAAATTATTGGTAAAAAAAAAGAACACAGGTCTCAGCGGCCCCTTTAAATGACTTTAAACGGATAATGTGCAACAGTCTACAGTTGATAGGTTCTTTGAATGAAGAACTGGCTAGTACTCATTGGGCTGTGAAAAGGAAACTTTTTGTATTTGATTGGGCGGAAAACAGTGGACTTGTTGGCCAAATAATCTCTGTATAGAGAATATGCCTACTTCCCGAGGAAGAGAATTGACACACCGAAATACATCTCTTTATTTCCTTGTCCCAAAGTACGTATGGTATACTTATGCTTTAGTCTAAATTAATTTTTAAATTTAGAATGGAAAAGCAAATGGACAAGTCATGCCAAGACACATACTGAAGGTTTTGTAGGGGGAGTTACATTAAGGAAACTTTGAAGCCTCTAGTTTTACATTATATTACGTTTAAGGATTCTAGAGCTTTGTATTTGGGTTTGGAATTGTTGAGTGAGATGTTGTGGATTAGGCTGTGGGAAATAGGGTATGTCTAATTTTATCGCTATATGCTTTTTAAATAGTTTTTATGAAAACAATGGAAAATTGTTAGATTTTAGTGAATATGAAATGTTATGTACTTTTTTTGTTAAAGGTTTATTTTTATTGGTCAAAACACAATACGAAAAAGAAAAAAATTCTCTCAATTATAACTAGGCTTTTCTTGTAAATAGTTTAAACTTAAGGGGAGGCATGATTTTGTAAAATAATGTCAAATATTTCCTTGTATTGCCCAAATGTGTTTACAGACCCAAGTACCTACAAAAGGTAGATTATTTGGCTATAATGATTTTAGCATTCTTTTTTGCATTTTGTGTGTATTTTCTTTATTGTATTGCGGTACAGCGGTTTATACCTATGTTATGGTGCAGCCTTTGTTTATTGAGGGTAATACAAGTATGATCCCTGAAATAACAGCAGTTAAAATAAAAACGGAATGTACCCCTGAAGGAAGCACACAAATTAAAAGATTAAAGCACAGTGTACAAGATGACCAAAACTCCTTGAGCAAGTATTTGGATAATTCAAATGCAACACATTGCCTGACACATCTTGCACTATGCATGACACAAGGACAATTTCAGTGTCAAAACAGCCACCATACAGAGGGTAACAAAGGCAAACTCTCCACGTGACTATACGTTTATAAAATAAATTACCCTGATGATCAATGCTAAAACACTACACAAGATAATGAGATGCATATTAACTGGCCCAAAAATAGGGGAGAGATTAGAATAGATGACCACGAATTGCTGCAATGCAGTAATGCACAGGGGAAAGAAATACCTGGTTGCTAGAACAGAGGCCAGTTACAGATAAAAGGAATGTATTTACCAAAGAGGGTGGGTCGACAGATTGATACACGGCAAAGCTCAAGCACTCGTAGAATTGGCTTAGGTGGTTGTGCTAAATGCAAATAAAGTGTGCCTTGAATAAATAGCTAAATACATAAAACTGCTCACCTGGGAAGAAGATGAGGGAGGACCAGTACCCATAATACCAGTTTAAAATGTAACCTTTGCTTCAGAAATAATGGTTCAGTGGAAGTTGAAACCAACACAGGATGTGGATGCATTTTTGACATGCCAAGCATGAAAGTAGGCACAGCCATATTAATGGGCACTATTGGGCTTGTAGTTCAAAGGCCTACATCCAGCTTCCCCCAAATTGGGGAGGTCTCTTCTCCATAGTGATAATACATGCACCAGCACTGGTGGTGCCTCATATTGAGGTGCAGATTGGTGATTTCGCCTAGATGAGTAAAAATGTCTGAAATAAAAAGGTTTCTTACCCTAAAATGCACCGAAATGGAGGAATATTTTTTTCAAAATCAGTATGTGCCTATAACGACATACCAGATGAAAATAAACTGTTTGGCAGAGCACCAATGCTCTTTACCTCTTACCTGGTCCCTGGCCCGCAAACAGCAATGCATTCCAAATGGTTATACATTACCAGATGGGAGCTGTTGCAAACAAAACATGCAACCATTAAGGGATTTAATGCAATCACAGAAGAGTTTAGAGCAGTGAGACTAATGACCCACCAATATAGGTATGTCTGTGATCTGATAACGGTCATGGAGGGAGGTGTTTGTGCAGAAATAGGCCAATCTTGCTGTAAGTACACATTAGCAAACAATGAGGAGAATGGAACCAGGGGCTATTACAGCACTACTTGATAACTTCACACTAAGATGGTGTCACAGGTGGAACATATTGAAGATGATGAGTGGTTTAATTACCTGTTTTCATGGGTACCCAGCTGGTTGGCAAATGCATTCAAAATACTATTGGCCATACTGGTACTTGTGCTCACAGCTATCTGTGTCCTGAAAATGTCACCTAACCAATGTAAAAAGGTTATCAAGCAGGCACTGGAAATGACCATAATAATAAATGTAAATACTAAAGTACATGAGTGTAAACAAACTGATGACATATCCAGAATGTATCCGCTAGAGAGTCTTATTGGACCTCCTAGGACATTATCTAAATGTCCCATTGACCCCCACAATTACACCGTACACTGGGTTGATTCTGAAGCTGATGGGAATTGTTGCTTCGTGACCTGTGGTCTTGAAGAATATGTAGCACAAGGAAGCAGCTTGAAGGGGGGGGGGGGTGAGGATGATATGGATACCCAAAGATGATTATAACAGAATGGGCAGAGGTATGGGTGTGGTTGAAGATTCAACCAGAGAGGGGAATGTAATGGGGAAGATGAATGTGTCAGTACTACCTTCTGCCCCAACCTAGCCCCAATACCACAAGGGAGATGAACATTACAAACTGAGCCACCTTACCAACCGCCATGAACATATGGGTGGTTGACAATATTAGTTAGACTGAGCACCATGAAACAGTATGCTTAACCAGAGTGAATGTACATGCAATCTACCACAAATTATTAGTTAGGTTGCGCGACACAAGTAAGGACTAAAAGTAGTTTGTAGAATGCACAATAGTGTGCGGTATGAAAAGTGCAACACAGTGCAAAAGGACAGAAGGTTCCTGTGTACCAAGAAAGGGATACACTACACTCATAGGGCAGTTGGATTGTAGGTAGATAAGAGGCTGAACACACAGGCTCATGGCCAGAGCCATGGTAGGAACAAGGAAGGGAGTAGTAGATTAACGGAACACATGCACATAACAGTTAGTTGGAGTGACTGTGCGAGCATACGGGCGAGAAAGAATCAGTTTCTACTTTTCCGCAGATATAAACAGAGGGGATGTGGTGTTCTAGTACAAGACACTAAGTAATAAGAAGTAGGCAGGCCATATATTTTACAAATAAGGACATGGACGTCCGCCTTCAAAAAAATGAGGGTGGCAAGTACAAGAACATGAGAACACAGTAGAGGTGCAAATTATTTTGCAAAAAAGTGAATGCAATTGAACGTCTGGAAGCTAACCTGGATGTTATTGTCCTGAAAAAGGTGGTATAACAAGCTAAGTGCCACTGAAACTAGTTGGCCCAACTGGAATGAGCGGAATTTGGTTTGGGCTCATCTTTGGTAAAGTATGGTTTTGAAAGGAAGTCGGAAGAGCAGATTAACACTAGTGTTTCAACTGAATTGAGTATGAGCCTGACACAATTTGGTTCACAACATTTTTTCATGTTGATGCCGGATAAGTAGTTGACACGAATGGAATAAAAGAGAAACAGTGTCAATAGGTGTAATCAAATTGTGCACTTTTATATAAATATAGAGCTTGTTAGTCTATTGTTGCCCTTTTTCTAGTTTTTACTTATGGTTTGAACAGTCGGGTCAGTACATAATAAAAGTAGAGGTACCAGTGCAGGACTATTCTATTTAATGTTTTGAGTACTAACATTGAGGTCTAAGACAGTTAGGGTGAGTTCCTTGCACATCATCACAGGCTAGTGTTAGCCACTCCATGAGGATATTTAGAGTCTGTTGATAGGGACAATATCCTAGTTGTTAGGTTGCACAAATGTTCTTATTCCCTCCTTTTGTGTGTGATATACATGATAACAGTTCCCAGAACAAGGAGCGGCAGACTCCCAAACTAATTCATTTCAGTAAGAGCACAAACAACCATGGATTGCCAGGTGCACAAGATCAGTAAGCCAAAAGACTTTATAGAACAGTAACTGACTAGTGTCCCAAGTGGCCACAAAGAACACAACATGCACATCAAAATAAGCTAAAACCTTGATAAATAGAAATAGAAAGAAATCAACTCTAAAACACAGTTCCCTAACACGTGATCCCGGCATGAAGAACACTAGCTATTCATTACGAGCCAAACACCGATGAAACACCTGCAGGGCTCCCTCAGTACACAAGCAGACACTAGTCAGCACAGAAGGCCAAAAGTATAAAGGAAAGGAAAGGCCTCATTGCCTCGGAATGATCAGAAGTATTCTTTAATTGGAATTATGGCAGACTACGGAATTCTCTTCCCCCACTTATGTCATGCTCATGTTTTGATGTCTTGTCAAAGTATCCAAGGTTGGCAAGCTAAATTCCAACCAATAGCTAGTCCCCTTGCCTCACCACCTAAGATGGATAAGGCCAACCAATTAACTGTCCCTGTAATTATGTATTAGAAATTGTATCAATAGTCGGATGTGTCTAGGTGAAGCCATCAGATAGTCATTGACCAATTAAGTAACTAACCTCAATGTATCCTAAATGATTAACCAACCCCACATCCCCATAGATTTTATAGACTGATAATGTAATGTGACATAATTGCTGATGGAATGTTTGTAAAAAACTTGCTTGCAATCGCAGAAAATATGAAAACTATGAGAACTAGGTACTTGTATGCTGTCCCAGCTAGGATTCTTTGTTTGAATAAAGATTGGTTTTAACGTGCAGCTGAGTCCTCCATTACTATTATTTTGACTAATTGTGTAATCTTGGGTGCACCTTTACACAAGCAGAGTGTAAAACCACACTCAATCCCATCCTAGAGCATCCTTATCACAACCAGAGTGTAGCACCCGACTCAATGCTGACCTAGAGCACCCTTATCACAACCAGTGTAGCATCCTGCCTATTCCAACTTAGAATACCCTAGCGTCCCACGCAATTGTGATGATCACCAAAACGAATTTCCTATTTCGGCCTACTTCCAACATGGCCGTCGCTTCTGCACGTTTAAATAACCTACGGTGCAGCCTAGTTGTTCCTGATTCGAAAATGGCTGCCGCCTCGGCACCTAACCCGATCATAATACACAGGATAGTGGTTCATTCCCAGGAAGCTTCGCAAACCTCTGTCATCACTTCCTGTTTACCCTCTTATTACCCGGCAACTCCAGGAGGAAGACGCGTTGCTACTCTCGTAGGAGCCAGCAGACGCTTAGTAAATTCGTCTTGTTAGGACTGCAAAACATCCCTCTATTCACTTCTTGCCCCTTACTCACAAGTTCCTTTCTTACTTCATAGGATTCAGTTGGGTACCTTTCATGTTCATTCACGAAGCCAAATCTGGGCAAACTACGTCAGTGCGTGAGTAAGCCCCGTGCTTTGAAAGCACAGTTCGTGCTCCCCTCCAGGGAACCTCTAGGTAATTAACTCTCAACTATCTATTCTCTCGGAAATCTCGCGGTGGTCAGAGGCCCGCTATTTACAGAGAATCTTTCATTGCATCTAGATCTCTTCTCTGGAACTTCTCAGGCAAACCTTCTCATCCTTCCAGGCTGGCTCAAAAAGGCTTGAAAGTAAAAGGGTAGGCTTCTCCTTGGCCCATGCTAATACTCCCATCTTAGAGTTGAGTCTAATTTTCTACTACTTATCCTCTCTCTCTCTTCTGTTTCTTCAGTACAATTTTACCTTCTGCCAAACCCAAGGGAGAGTCCTTATCACTCAGCATTCTTCATGCTCACGCATGTTCAGTTCTGAGGCCAAATCTTTAACCAGCCCAAAGAATAAGTAGACCAGCCTTCCACGCCTGGTCAACTCAGGAAGACAACATACACAGGCAGCCCAGCCAAGGGTTTTATTCCCCACGAGGGTTTCCCTCAGAGCTTCTCGACGGGCAAGTCTAGAACCGGCTCGTCGAGGGGTGCTCAGGGGAATTCCTACTCTCTTCAAGGGACTACACGGAGCTCTCAGGAACTCCAGGCTACTTCCAACTCCAGTCTCTTTCATATCTCAAGCCCAGTTAAGTGGTCTTATGTTCCTTCCCTGTGTATACTTGGGACAAATCGTAGTTTAATCATAACAGTTAGCAACGCCCGTTTATATTTCTTGTCCTAAGTACTCTGGGGCAGAGACATAAAGAACCACTTAACCATGGAGCAGCAGCAACAGCAAATCCAGCACCTGATTGCTGCAGTTCAGTCCCTAACTTCTGAAGTACAACAGCTGAAACAGGAGAATGCCTCCTTAAAACAGCTTCAGCAGCAGACTGCACAACAGGCTGCGGCCCCTCATATTCCACACTGCTCTGATGTTCCTCCAGGGCCTTTACCTGGAGGTCAGTTTGACGGCAACCCACATAAGGTTAAAACATTTCTGGATGCCTGCACTGTGCAATTTACATTTAAAGCAGCATACTTCCATACAGATAGAGATCATGTGGGATATATGGTCTCACAAATGGCTGGGCCAGCATTGGCTTGGGCTACACCATTAATCACCAACAATAACCCTATTATAGACTCTCATACTGCATTTTGCAATAGCATTCGTACCATGTTTGGTCGACAAGATATCCGAGTGTCTTCACAAGAACATCTGCTAGACCTCAAGCAAGGGAGTTTAGACATATTAGCCTACATAACAAGATTCAAACAAATGGCAAGCGAAACCACTTGTTCGGATGATGCCCAAGTCACCCTATTCAGAAGGGGACTATCGGAAGACCTCAAAGACGTGGTTTCCCGGGTACCATGTCCCGCAACATTTACTGAATTCATTGCATTGGTAATGCAAATCGATTACCGTATGAAAGAAAGGTCTATAGAGAGAAAGAAAGGAAGGATACCACGAACAACATTTGCTCCTTCTTCATCTCGTCCACAGTCCAATGATGAACCGATGCAATTAGGTGCAACAGTTCGAGGTCCCTTAACTCCTGAGGAGAGAAAAACCATAGAAGAACCTTGGGTTTAGGTCTGTACTGTGGTGCCAACAACCACACTGTTCAGGACTGCCCTATTACACCACCTCGGCGATCGGGAAACGCCAGCGCCCGGCATTAAGGGGAACCACGGTACGGGAACCAATGCCTGAACAGGGTTCCTCACAAACTTCATACTCATCCTTCTGCACTAGCCAGACAAACACCCACATGATGGTACTCATTGTATCCTTCTCCATTGGGGATCGCTTACTGCAGAATGTATCGGCACTAGTGGATTGCGGAGCTGCCGGTAATTTCATTGATGATCAATGGGCCACCTCACATGGTGTTCCTCGATCCACTAAATTGGAACCCATTCCAGTTGAAAGTGTGGATGGAAGCCCCTTGATTTCTGGACCCATAAAGGACCAAACCAATCCAATTCTAATGACCATCTCTTCCCATCAGGAGATTCTCACTTTGGACATTATTCGGGCAGCCCATCATCCGGTAATTTTAGGTTTACCTTGGTTGAAGAAACATAACCCGTACATTAACTGGACAGCTGGATCCTTCTTTCTGGGATCTGAATACTGCATTACACATTGTGTTAAAGATCAGCAAAAGGTGATGGTGGACTCGGCCCCAGTTCCCATGAATAATCGGTGGATAACTTCTCTTAACCATGTCTCTGGTCTCCCAGAAGCCTATCATAAATACGAGGAAGTGTTTTCAATCTCAGAATACACCCAACTACCACCTCATCGGAGGGTTGACTGTTCCATTGAGCTGGTTCCGTATTAACCTTTGCCTTTTGAACGAATGTATATTTTGTAAAATAACGGAAAGGAGGTCCTCCGTGAATATCTTAGAACCCACCTAAAGCATGGACTGATCACTGAATCTACTTCACCTGCAGCTGCTTCTCTATTCTTTGTCTCTAAGAGAAACACAGTTGAACTTTGTCCATGCATTGACTTCCGTGGTCTGAACAAAATCACAGTCCCGGACAAATACCCAATGCCATTAATACCTGACATTCTTGAAGCCGTCAAGGGAGCCAACATATATACCAAGTTGGATCTAAAAGGAGCTTACCATCTCATCCGAATGAAACCTGGTGACGAGTGGAAAACGGCATTTAGAACCCCATTTCGGCATTTTCAATATAGAGTGATGCCTTTTGGGTTATCCAACGCCCCGGCAATTTCCAAAGGTTCATGGACCACATCTTTGCAGATCTACTACTTCACAATATGGTTGTTTATTTAGATGATATCTTGATATTCTCTTTCAATATCAAGGAACATCAAAACCATGTGGAGGAGGTATTACGACGGCTTCAACAAAATCATTTGTATTGCAAGATAGAGAAATGTTCCTTCCATCAATCTCAGGTTACCTACCTAGGGTATTTCCTTTCAGTCAAAGAAATAGCAATGGATCCCGAAAAGGTTTCCGCAGTCCAGAATTGGCCCACTCCCACCTCAGGCAAAGACATCCAGCGTTTTCTTGGATTCGCAAATTTCTATCGGAGGTTTATTCCCGAATTCTCAAGACTTACACAGCCTTTGACGAATCTACTTAAAAAGGGAATGAAATTGACTTGGTCTCCGAGCACAGATCAAGCATTTAACAGACTTAAAGAGTTGTTTACCTCAGTTCCCATTCTGTTAACTACAAATCAATCCCGCAGATTCATTGTTGAAACCGATGCCTCACATTATGCTCTAGGGGCAGTCCTACTTCAACTGGACAACTGAAACCAAGAACGCCCTGTAGCGTATCTTTCCAAGACACTTGCTCCAGCTGAGCGTAATTATACTGTTCTAGAAAAGGAACTTTTAGCCATTAAGCGAGCCTTTGAAGAATGGCGTAATTTACTCTTAGGGGCTGAACATCCAGTAGAAGTCCGGACAGATCACCATAATCTCAGAATTCTACAATATGCACAAACCTGTAATAGCCGGCAAGCTCGCTGGGCTCACTTCTTTTCACCATACAGGATAACATTCTCATGTATTCCCGGAAGAGATAATTCAAAGGCAGATGCTCTTTCCCGTAAAGAACACCTTCCGAATTAACTCTTTAAGTCAGAACCCATCTTCCCTCAGGTGGCATTGGGACTATACACAACATCGGATTTTCTGTCACGACTTAAAACGCAATCCAAATGTATTACAAAGAATCAACTTTCATGTGCAGATAAGATGGCATTGACCAAGGAAGATGATTGCTACTTTCATGGAAATAAAGCATTAATTCCCACTTGACCCCTCCAAAAGGAGGTTCTAGATATGTGTCACACCTCAGAAACAGGAGACATTATGGGTTCTTTTCTACCTTGGAATTGATCTCACGTTTCTTTTGGTGGCCTACAGTCTGGAAGGATGTTAAGGAATACGTCAGATCCTGTCCTGTCTGTTTACAGACCAAAGTCTCTCAAAAAGCACCTCTTGGGGAATTGGTAAAGATGCCATTACCTTCTTGCCCCTGGCAGATAATATCAGCAGACTTTATCGTGGACCTCAAACCTTCAGGAGGCTGTTCCACCATAATGGTTAATATCGACACACTAACTAAAGTGGCTCACTTCATTCCTCTGGTTGGGGTACCATTGGCAGCATATATGGCTTGCATCTTTATCAATAACATCTTCACCTTACATGGTTTACCCGAGACCATCATCTCTGACAGAGGGTCACAGTATACCTCACGATATTGGAAACTTGTCTGTACACACCTTGGGATTTCTCGGGCTCTCAGTTCGGGTTATCACCCTCAATCTAATGGACAGACTGAGAGACTTAATCAAACATTGGAAGGCTACCTCCGGAGCTATGTATCAGCAGCCCAAGACAACTGGAAGGAATTGCTACCCATGGCCGAATTTGCATACAATAATTCATATCATTCTGCCATTAACACAACTCCTTTCCATTGTACTTATGGATTCAATCCCACATCCTTCCCCGCTATGAAAAAATCTGAAACCAAATTTCCAGATGTGGACTGTTTAATTCATCAGATACGTCAGGGTCGTCGCTCAGCATTGTCTGCATTATTAGATTCACAAGCAAAAAGGAAGCATTTTGCAGATCGCAACAGAACTCCAGCACCGGTGATCAAAGAAGGGGACTGGGTATGGCTATCCTCTTGATTTCTTCCATGACATTTTGTGCCATCAAAACTCTCTCCTCGATTCTTTGGTCCTTTTCCCGGTCTTATCTGCAGTTGGAACAGCTGCTTACAGACTTCGTCTTCCTAACTCTTGGTCTCGGATCCATCCTGTTTTTCACATATCGCAACTAAAACCTGATAATCGAAGTACATTCCATCCGGTGGTCTCAGTTCGTCCTCCCCCAGAGATGTGTGTCTCAGGACCAGAATACGAGGTCAAGGGAATCTGTGACTCCAGATATCATCGGGGTCGGTTACAGTATTTAGTTGATTGGAAAGAGTATTCCCCTGCCGACGGCACTTGGGAACCTGAAACTGCAATTCATGCACCCCGACGGGTAAAAGATTTCCACCTGAAACACCCGGCTAAACCGGGAGGGAACAAGCCTAAAAGGGGGCATACTGTGATGATCACCAATACGAATTTCACATTTCGGCCTACTTCAAACATGGCCGTCGCTTCTGCACTTAGAAATAACCTACGGTGCAGCCTAGTTGTTCCTGATTCCAAAATGGCCGCCGCCTCGGCACCTAACCTGATCATACTACACAGGATAGTGGTTCATTCCCAGGAAGCTTCACAAACCTCTGTCATCACTTCCTGTTTACCCTCTTATTGCCCGGCAACTCCAGGAGGAAGACGCGTTGCTACTCTCGTAGGAGCCAGCAGACGCTTCGTAAGTTCGTCTTGTTAGGACTGCGAAACATCCCTCTATTCACTTCTTGAGCCTTACTCACAAGTTCCTTTCTTACTTCATAGGATTCAGTTGGGTACCTTTCATGTTCATTCCCGAACCCAAATCTGGGCAAACTACGTCAGTGCGTGAGTTAGCCCGTGCTTTGAAAGCACAGTTCGCGCTCCCCTCCAGGGAACCTCTAGGTAATTAACTCTCAACTATCTATTCTCTCAGCAATCTTGCGGTGGTCAGAGGCCCGCTATTTACAGAGAATCTTTCATTGCAGCTAGATCTCTTCTCTGGAACTTCTCAGGCAAACCTTCTCATCCTTCCAGGCTGATTCAAAAAGGCTTGAAAGTAAAAGGGTAGGCTTCTCCTTGGCCCATGCTAATACTCCCATCTTAGAGTTGAGTCTAATTTTCTACTACTTATCCTCTCTCTCTCTTCTGTTTCTTCAGTACAATTTTACCTTCTGCCAAACCCAAGGGAGATTCCTTATCACTCAGCATTCTTCATGCTCACGCATGTTCAGTTCTGAGGCCAAATCGTTAACCAGCCCGAAGAATAAGTAGACCAGCCTTCCACGCCTGGTCAACTCAGGAAGACAACGTACACAAGCAGCCCAGCCAAGGGTTTTCTTCCCCACGAGGGTTTCCCTCAGAGCTTCTCGACGGGCATGTCTATAACCGGCTCGTCGAGGGGTGCTCAGGGGAATTCCTACTCTCTTCAAGGGACTACACAGAGCTCTCAGGAACTCCAGGCTACTTCCGACTCCAGTCTCTTTCATATCTCAAGCCCAGGTAAGTGGTCTTATGTTCCTTCCCTGTGTATACTTGGGACAAATCGTAGTTTAATCATAACGACAAGTTATCAAATTAGAGTGTAACTGTCAGGAATCAGGGGTTGTGGTGCAGGAGAAGACGTGTATTGCCTAGATAGGGGAAAACACTACAATTCCCAGCAGGAATGGGGAATGGGTGTAGTTTTCTGATGCGCGCTGGTAACCAGCTGAAGGCACTTTGCATTAGGAGGATGTGCTCTTAACGGCCGCTCGCCCATGCTCAGGTGCTGATGATTGAAGTTGGAGAGCACGGGCGGCGGCAGCAGCAGCAGCGGAGCAGCGAAGTGAGAAACGGCGGTGGGCAATTCGAGGCAGCTAAAGGACTAACGCTGACCATGCGTGGCGGCATTCGCATCTCCCGAGCCGCGGCAGTGAACGCTGGCTAATGTGTGATCCACTCTCTTCTGTCAGATCCGGGGCAGCCGCAAGAGGCGCCCGGACACTCAGTTAAGTGTTTATGTGTGTTCTGTGTCCTCCTGGCCGCGGCGGCAACATGTATTGAGCAACGCTTCAACACGTTGATGTCCGTACGTTATGAGGAAACATCCAGACCATTAGTTAAGTGTACTTTCTTGAAGTGTGCCCTCTTAATAGTATTTTTTGTGCTACTTGCTACTATGAACCCTATGTTTGGATGGTACGGTCTGAATTACGGCATGGATATGATTGCTAACCAGAAACTACCAAAAGTCTGCTAAAGTCTGCTTTCCTCAGTCACCTTGTTTTCTCCACAAGGGGAAAGCATCGTTCTATGTACAGGGGTTTGTGTCAACCCATAACTGGGGCATGTTGTTCTCTCAGTATCAGTGCTTGCTATACGTTTGATGTAGCTTTAAGTCATTGCTTTGTAAGTCATGGTCACTAACATTCGAAAGGTCATGTATATTGCTCCATGTGTTTTGTGAAATGTATGTTATGTCCTACTAGTTTATGCAGAGAGAGTCAGGTTAGGTTTCCAAGGTATTACAGTATCAAGTCAGGAATTGTATGTGATTTTGCTGGTTTATGTCTAGTTGTTTTCCCTTCCTTACCTTTATTAGTCCATGCCTTTTCCCTAACTCCTTCTTCCCCCCATTGGCTGCCATGTGGCTACCTGTACTTCAAAAATCCAGGCGCCTGTGCCAACCACGGTGGGAGGGTCGATCCATTCGGCTTCTGTGGTTCGGGTGAGGGGATTGATATCCTCCTCCCTTAGTTCTATTGTGACAGTAGCATCCCACTCAATCCCAACCTAGAGCATGCTTACCACAGCCAGATTATAGCATCACACTGAATGCCAACCTAGATCAACGTTATCACTACCAGAGTGTAGCATCCCACTCAATGCGGCATCAGGTAATAATATCGCCATATATATGGTCGCCTTAAATAATATCGCCGGGAAAATGTCGTGGCGATATTATTTAGGTGGCCATATATATGGGGATAGGGGCACAAAAAATAAAATGTCAAAAAACACAAAACATTTGGGGGTTGCGAGGGTGTCCCCCCGCATGTTCCATGCAATAATGTCGCCACAAAAACGGCTATTTTTCGGCGATATTTTTGCATGGCGAGATTTTTGTGGCGACATTATTACATGGAACCATCAATGTCAACCTAGGGCACGCATATCACTATCAGAGTGTAACATCCCCCTCAGTGCAAACCTAGAGCACCCTTATCACAACCAGACTGTAGCATCCCACTCATTGCCATCCTTGAGTACCCTTATCAAAAAGAGAGTGTAGCATCTCACTCAATGACAATATAGAGCATCCTTATCACTTCAGTACCAGAGTGTAGCATCCCACTCAATCCCAACCTAGAGAACCCTTATCACAACCAAAGTGTAGGACACGACTCAATGCCACCCTAGAGCAACCTTATCACAACCAGAATGTAGCATCCGATGCAATGCCAATTTAGACACCAGTTATCACAACCAGAGTTTATCATCACATTCAATCTCAAACTAGAACACACTTATCACTACCAGAGTGTAGCATCCCACTCAATCCCAACCTAGTACATGCTTACTGCAACCAGAGCGTAGCATCCCACTGAATCCCAACCTAGAGCACCCTTATCACTACCAGTGTGTAGCATCCCACTCAATACCAACCTAAAGCACCCATATCACTATCAAAGTGTAGCATCCCACTCAATGTCAATTTAAAGCACCCTTAACAAACCTAGAATGCAGCATCCCTAATAAAATGACAGTGTAGCATCCCACTCAATGCCAACCGAGAGCACACTTAATACACCCAGACTGTAGCATCCCACTCATTGCCAACCATGAGTACCATTATCACAACCAGAGTGTAGCATCACACTCAATGGCAAAATAGAGCACCCTTATCACTACCAGAGTGTAGCATCTCACTCAATGTCATCATAGAGCACACTTAAACAAACTAGAATGCAGCATCTGTGTTGAAATCAGAGTGTAGCATCCCTAATGAAACTACAGTGCAGCATCCCGCTCAATCCCAACCTAGAGAACCCTTATTACAACCAGACTGTAGCATCCCACTAATTGCCAACCTTGAGTACCCTTATCACAACCAGAGTGTAGCATCTCACTCAATGCCAGCCTAGAGCACCCTTATCCCTAACAGAGTGTAGCATCGCACTCAATGCCAACATAAAGCACCCTTAAACAAACTAGAATCCAGCATCCACAATGAAACCAGAGTTTAGCATCCTACTCAATCCCAACCTTGAGTACCCTTATCACAACCAGAATGTAGCATCCCACTCAATGCCAACGTAGAGCACCCGTATTACTACCAGAGTGTAGCATCCCACTCAATCCCACCTTAGAGCACCCTTATCACAATCAGAGGGTACCCTCTCACTCAATGCCATCCTAGAGCACCCTTATAACTACCATAGTGTAGCATCTCATTCAATGCCATCCTAGAGCACCCATATCACAACCAGACTGCAGCATCCAACTCATTGTCAACATTGAGTACCCTTATCACAAACAGAGTGTAGCATCTCACTCAATGAAACCTAGAACACCCTTACACAAACTAGTAATCAGCATCCATAATGAAACTAGACTGCAGCATACCACTGAATGCGAACCTAGAGCACCTGTATCACTATCAGAGTGTAGCATCCCCTCAATGCCAACGTAGAGCACCCTAATGAAACCAGACTGCAGCATCCCACTTAATGCAAACCCAGAGCACCCTAATGAAACCAGATGGCAGCATCCCTAATGAAACCAGACGGCAGCCTCCCTGATGAAACCAGACGGCTGCATCCCTAATGAAACCTAACGGCAGCATCCCTAATGAAACCAGACGGCAGCCTCCCTGATGAAACCAGACGGCTGCATCCCTAATGAAACCAGACGGCAGCATCCCTAATGAAACCAGACTGCAGCATCCCTAATGAAACCTGACGGCAGCATCCCTAATGAAACCAGACTGCAGCATCATCCCTAATTAAACCAGACGGCAGCATCCCTAATGAAACCAGGCGGCAGCATCTCTTATCAAACCTGACAGCAGCATCCCTGATGAAACCAGATGGCAGCCTCCCTAATGAAACCAGACGGCCGCATCCCTAATGAAACGAGACGGCAGCATCCCTAATGAAACCAGACAGCAGCATCCCTAATGAAACCAGACAGCAGCATCCCTAATAAAACCAGACGGCAGCATCCCTGATGAAACCAGAATACAGCATCCCTAATAAAACCAGACTACAGCATCCCTTATAAAACCAGATAGCAGCTTCCCTAATGAAACCAGACGTCTGCATCCCTAATGAAACCAGATGGCAGCATCCCTAATGAAACCAGGCAGCAGCATCCCTAATGAAACCAGGCAGCAGCATCCCTAATGAAACCAGGCTGCAGCATCCCAGACAGCAGCATCCCTAATGAAACCAGACGGCAGCACCCCTAATAAAACCAGACTGCAGCATCCCTAATGAAACCAGACGGCATCAACCCTAATGAAACCATGGCGGCAGTATCATCCCTAATTAAACCAGGCAGCAGCATCCCTAATGAAACCAGGCGGCAGCATCCCTAATGAAACCAGACTGTGGCATCCCTGATGAAACCAGACAGCAGCATCCCTAATGAAACCAGGGGGCAGCATCCCTAATTAAACCAGGCGGCAGCATCCCTAATGAAACCAGACTGCGGCATCCTTGATGAAACCAGACAGCAGCATGCCTAATGAAACCAGGCAGCAGCATCCCTAATGAAACCAGACGGCAGCATCCCTAATGAAACCAGGCGGCAGCATGCCTAATGAAACCAGACTGCAGCATCCCTAATGAAACCAGGTGGCAGCATCCCTAATGAAACCAGACAGCAGCATCCCTAATGAAACCAGGCTGCAGCATCCCAGACAGCAGCATGCCTAATTAAATCAGGCGGCAGCATCCCTAATGAAACCAGACTGCGCATCCCTGATGAAACCAGACAGCAGCATGCCTCATAAAACCAGGCAGCAGCATCCCTAATGAAACCAGACGGCAGCATCCCTAATGAAACCAGGCGGCAGCATCCCTAATGAAACCAGGCGGCAGCATCATCCCTAATTAAACCAGACGGCAGCATCCCTAATGAAACCAGACTGCAGCATCCCTAATGAAACCAGGCGGCAGCATCATCCCTAATTAAACCAGGCAGCAGCATCCCTAATGAAACCAGACGGCAGCATCCCTAATGAAACCAGACGGCAGCATCCTTAGTGAAACCAGGCGGCAGCATCATCCCTAATTAAACCAGGCAGCATCATCCCTAATTAAACCAGACGGCAGCATCCCTAATGAAACCAGGCGGCAGCATCCCTAATGAAACCAGGCGGCAGCATCCCTAATGAAACCAGACTGCAGCATCCCTAATAAAACCTGACGGCAGCATCCCTAATGAAACCAGGCGGCAGCATCATCCCTAATTAAACCAGGCAGCAGCATCCCTAATGAAACCAGGCGGCAGCATTATCCCTAATTAAACCAGGCAGCAGCATCCCTAATGAAACCAGGCGACAGCATCCCTAATGAAACCAGGCGGCAGCATCATCCCTAATTAAACCAGGCAGCAGCATCCCTAATGAAACCAGGCGGCAGCATCCCTAATGAAACCAGGCGGCAGCATCCCTAATGAAACCTGACGGCAGCATCCCTAATGAAACCAGGCGGCAGCATCATCCCTAATTAAACCAGGCAGCAGCATCCCTAATTAAACCAGGCAGCAGCATCCCTAATGAAACCAGGCGGCAGCATCCCTAATGAAACCAGGCGGCAGCATCCCTAATGAAACCAGACGGCAGCATCATCCCTAATTAAACCAGGCAGCAGCATCCCTAATGAAACCAGGCGGCAGCATCATCCCTAATTAAACCAGGCAGCAGCATCCCTAATGAAACCAGGCGGCAGCATCATCCCTAATTAAACCAGGCAGCAGCATCCCTAATGAAACCAGGCGGCAGCATCATCCCTAATTAAACCAGGCAGCAGCATCCCTAATGAAACCAGGCGGCAGCATCATGCCTAATTAAACCAGGCAGCAGCATCCCTAATGAAACCAGGCGGCAGCATCCCTAATGAAACCAGGCGGCAGCATCATCCCTAATTAAACCAGGCAGCAGCATCCCTAATGAAACCAGGCGGCAGCATCCCTAATGAAACCAGGTGGCAGCATCCCTAATGAAACCTGACGGCAGCATCCCTAATGAAACCAGGCGGCAGCATCATCCCTAATTAAACCAGGCAGCAGCATCCCTAACTAAGCCAGGCAGCAGCATCCCTAATGAAACCAGGCGGCAGCATCCCTAATGAAACCAGGCGGCAGCATCCCTAATGAAACCAGGCGGCAGCATCATCCCTAATGAAACCAGGCAGCAGCATCCCTAATGAAACCAGACTGCCGCATCCCACTCAATCCCAACCTACAACACCTTTATCAAAGCCAGACTGATGCATTTGTGGGATGATCCGACTAAAATATTCCAAGTATTAGGCCACGTCTCTCTGGTGCTGACATGAACCTTCCTTTAAAATTAGAGCCTCTCTTTTAATGCACACGGAAGCATTCCGAAGTAATCTAGACGAGGTACCGCTAAGCGGTAACACAGTCATCACACCACATGCACTTCCATTAAAAAGAGAAGCAGCCTCTTTCTTTACTAACTTAACTTTCTTTATCCAGTACCGATGGTAGTGTGAGTAGGAAGACCAACACAGCCCTGGGTGACATGCACTGGTGAATTCTTCTGAAGTATAAAGCAACATATTAAGAAAAAATAACAGACCCGTAGACACATGTCCAATACCTACTAGATCATACATTTCCAAAGGAGACCAGCGGGCTTATATGCACAGTACAGACCAGTGCCCCCATGCCCAGTATAGAGCAGCGCAATGGTGACCACTGGGCTTATAGACTCAGTACAGACCAGTGCCCATATGCCCAGTATAGAGCAGAGCAAGGAGACCACTGGGCTTATATACACAGTACAGACCAGTGCCCCCATGCCCACTGGGCTTATATACACAGTGCAGACCAGTTCTCTCATCAATGTCCAGTATAGAGTAGAGCAAAAGCGACCACTGGGCTAATATCCTCAATACAGACCAGTGCCCCCATCCATGCCCAGTAGAGAGCAGAGCAAAGCAAAGGAGACCACTGGGTTTATATACACAGTACAGACCAGTGCCCCCGCTGCCCAGTATAGAGCAGAGCAAAGGATACCACTGGGCTTATATACACAGTACAGACCAGTGCCCTCATGCCCAGTATAGAGCAGAGCAAAGGAGACCACTGGGCTTTTATACACAGCACAGACCAGTGCCCCCATGTTCAGTATGGAGCAGAGCAAAGGAGACCACTGGGCGTATATACACTGTACAGACCAGTGCCCCCATGCCCAGTACAGAGCAGGGCATTATTTTCTGCAAGAGACCATCAGGCCTATGGGAACTGTAGACCGGGCAACACCAGGAGTATTGAGCTCAAAACAGTGGGGTTGCAACACGCGTCTCAGCATGTGCGGCTGGGGGCAGAGGTGAAAGAGGACCTCAGAATGTGGGATAGGTTTCTGGATGAGTTCAACAGGGTATTGCTATGGCGGGAGCAGTGGGCCATTAGAGAGAAACTCAAGCTCTTCACTGACTCATCGGGCTCACACGGTTTTGGGGCCATCTTGGGGAGCAACTGGTGTGGCCAGGCCTGGCCATCAGCATGGCATCTGGAGGAGATTACCTGGGATATCACGCTGCTGTTCCCTATTGTAGTGGCTTTCAAGTTGTGGGGGAAGGCATTGGAATATAGGAGGGTAGCGCTCTGGTCTGATAACTTGGCAGTGGTCCAGGTCATCAATCAGGGGACGTCCAGCAACACAAGGGTACTGAGGCTACTTAGAGAGCTCACAACAAGCCTTCTTAAGTTGAACACAGAAGTCAGAGCACGACACATTCCTGGAGTAAAAAATGTGGCCGCTGATTCTCTCGTTTACAGTGGGAGAAATTCCGGGGGAACTGTCCAGGGGCAAGCAAGAGGATGACCCCATTCAAGGCACAGTGGTGGTGCATTATTGGGGGGATCTGAGTTCTTTAATCCACAGGGCCCTGGCCCTCGGCAGAGCAAGAAGGTACAAGGGGTGCTGGGACCGGTTCTTGGCCGTTCAAGGTGAAATCTTGTCAGAAGGGCAGAGGGGAGCGCCAGTGCGCACCTTTGTCGGATGGGGCTGGCGGTCTGGGAAAACCAGATCCTGGATGGCATATCACTTGGCTGCAATAGCGCATTATTTCAATCTTGGGGGGAAGCCCGACCATACCAAGGAGCATTACATTCTAATGGCGATGCAGGGCTGGGCGAAGCAGACAGAGAGGAAGCCTGATGTACGGCGGCCTACAGATATTGTAAACCTACACAGTTTAATTGAAACCCTAGGGACGGTTTGCCATAGTAAAAGTGAGAGGGTATTATTCGTGGCGGCCTTTTCACTGGCCTTCTTTGGAGCCTTTAGAGTAATTGGGCTGGTGCCTGAGAATAAAGAGGGAAAGGGCTCCGGGTTTTTAAGGGTGGAGGATGTTCAGTTAACAAAAGAACGGGTCTGCATTTATTTGAGGAAGTCGAAGACTGATCATAAAGGGAAAGGGAGAGCTATCACCCTTTATGGCATCCAAGGGAGCATAGTGTGTCCAGTATCTGGGCTGACAGCTTACCTCCAGGGGAGGCAGCGGGCGGTTGCAGGCTCCCCACCATTCTTGCAATGGGATGGGCCGGCCTTGAGCTGTTTCCAGTTTAGGAGGGTCATGAACATGGCATTGGAAGGGATGGGGGTGACTGGAGGTGTGCTTGGTACACACTCCTTCAGGGTAGGGGCTGCCACATCAGCGGCCGAGGGAGGCAAGGGCCCGGGAGCAATCATGAGAGTTGGTGGATGGCTGTCAGGGTGTTTCAAGAGGTACATAAGGCCGGATAAAATGTAGTTTTAAGACGTCCTTCTCATCTCCTTTCAACTAGCAGCAGCCCGAAGGAGGAGACAGTCCATCTGGGTAGTGGGCATTCATTTGTGTCTAGGGCTGGGGCCAGCTGGACAGCAGAAAGAGAGAGGAATTGACCGACGGTGAGTACTGGATCTGGTGGCACAAGGTGCCTGGAATGAGATGGGCACAGCTGCAAGGGCACATCAACAAATTGCTGGGTAAGCAGCGCAGACCTGATGCCCTGATTATACATCTAGGCGGCAATGTTTTGACAAGCCTGGGTCGGGGGGGGGGGCTTTTATGAGGGAGATGATGTTCTCGTTACAGGAGTTGTCCTCACAGTTGGGCGAAACCGAGATCTTGTGATCCGAGATCATTCCAAGACAGGAATGGAGGGTGCTGAAAGCCATTCAAGAGCGGCGAAGTCAAGGAGGAAGCTGAACGGGGCAATGGCAACATTTTGCAGGAGCAGAGGTTTCCCCCAGATCAGGCATGGCCTGATCAATTGGAAGTCCCCGGAATACTATTTGAAGGATGGAGTGTATTTGTCATCATCGGGCATGCATCTGTTTTACTGGAATCTGTGCACAAAGCTGCTGGAATTATGAGGTCAGATAGCGGGAGCCAAGGTGGGCGTGGACCCACCTTTGGCGTGGTGGTGTTTTGGCGACCAGTGGCTAGAATCAGACTCCGAATGAGCCGTGGGAAAGCCGGAAGGGTCTTGGCTCTTCTCGGGACTAGCGCCTCGTGGGGGATTAAGCGGCAGGGGTGTTGGAGGTAGTAATAAGGGCTCAGCTTCCCCCGACTAAACGGCACTCCCCCAGCCCAGGAGAAGGGTGGGGGGGAGCTCTAGCCTACCGTGCACTGGGTTGGAAAAGGGGGAAGCAAGTTTTGGACAGAGAGCAGTTGCCGCATCTTCAGAACTATTTCCACAAAGTTTGTTGACAGTGTTTTGATTTAATATGTTGTGAAAATAAATCTGCAGCCTTTTTATGCCAACAATGAAGACATGTCTCATTTTGCACCTTTCTGGGGTTCTGGGGATGGGGGGCTAGCAAAAGGGGCTAAAAGAATGAGCAAGTGTGTTGGCACAAGGATGGAGAAATGCCCAGGTTATGAATGTAAGACATATTATGTGGCCTGACCTCGGCCTTGATCCTCAGCCCCGTGCCCGCCTGGGCACGGCTCTACATGCATAGCGTCTGCATTGCCCCCTTTCATGTTATACTCCGGGCTCTGCTGTAATCCCACTGGTCACCCACGGTAGGGCTCGGCTGCTCGTGCACAGCTACCCTCCAGTGTTACACTGTCTCCAGATCAAATACATGCAAAGGTGCCGTCCTGATCCATGCAACCGCACGCCGGCACCCCTGGCCCCCCCTCCCCGCCCCCCGCGCATCCAGGCCGTCTGGTTCTCAGATAGGTGTGCTATGTCCTACCTGGGGGGCACACTCCAGCACACATCTGTCCCCAGTGGCACTCTGTCGACGAACTTCGGTTGGCACTTTGCTCCTGAGGGGTGAATTGCCAGCTCCCTGCCAGGCAGTAGTGTCCTGCGGCGCAGCGTCCCTGCCGCTTCCCTCCCCTGGGGGGCAAGACACAGTGACACCGTTAGGACATGAGTGGGCGCCAGAGGACACAAGTAAAACATTATGAAATCAGACCTGGAAAGAGAAGCCCCCATCGTACCCCCTCCCCGCCCCCCCCCCCCTCTCCGCCAATGCAGGTCATCCAGCGGCCTCCACGCAGGCGGTCACTCACTTCCCACAGAATTAACACGCGACGACCACTGGCTGTCTCCCCTAGACTCAAAAGCAAGACTGGACTAAGCATGGGTCTGAACCTGAAGCCCCCACGCCCCCAACCCCCCCCCACCTCCCGCCAAAGCCAGGATTGAGAACCAGGATTCACCAATGAGATGCAGAGGCGCCGTCTCTGAGACCCCATGGAACCTGCGCCAAACTGAGCAGATAGCTCAGGGGATTAAGTGCCTAACCCGGACTCCTGCAGTAAATGCAAGCGTCTCGCAGTCCGTCTCAAGGATGTGTCATAGACCCGTCCTTGGTCCGTCTTCCTCGCCCCCAGCCCGTCAAGGGTGCCAGTAACAGCCCACATCCCGAGGCAAAGGGGGCTATAGGTAGTGGGTCTGGGATCAGTCTGGCTCCACCTGCCGGTGGTGTCAGGTCCTGTTTGCCCATGAACCTGCCCTTCCCGTCAGGGCAACTGACCTGCAATAGTAGCCCGAGGGGCAGGGGCTGCATTCACTCTGGGCTTTCAAGCCGACCTTCTCTTTGGGAGTAAATGTTCCATCGGGGCAAGGAATGGGAAGTAGAGCTCCTATGGAGAAAGAGGAGGTAATGGTCAAAAAATGAGGAACACCCCGCCCCTCTCTCTGCATGCTCCCCGTGTCTCTCTCACTCCACTTCTCCCTTCCCCATCCTCTCACCTCCCCTCTCTTGCTGTCTCTCCATCGCACTACAGCTAACTTTGCCCTCTCTCTCTGCTCCTCATGTCTCCCCCTCTCTCTGCTGTTCAATCTCTCCCTCTTTCTCTCTCTACCTCTTTCGCTCTCTCTACTTCTCTATCTCACTCTTTCTCCATCTCTTCCCCCCTCTCTCTCTCTCTCTCTCTCTCTGCTCATCTCGCTCTCTCTCTGCTGTTCACATCTATCCCTCTTTGCTCTCTCTGCCAACCCCTCTCTCTCGAATGTGCACTCTCCCTCTCTTGCTCTCTTTCCTCCCCTCTCTCTCTGTCTCACTCTGTTCCTTATCTCTCTCTCTCTGCTGTTCACATCTCTCCCTCTCTTGCTCTCTATGCTCCCCATCTCTCTCTCTCTCAAATGTGCACATCTCTCCCTCTCTTGCTCCCTCTGCCCTCTCTCTCTCTCTTCCTCGGTCTCTCTCACTCTGATTCTCATCTCTCTCTCTCGTGTGCACATCTCTCCCTCTTTTGCTCTCTCTGCCCCCTCTCTCTCGAATGTGCACCTCTCTTGCTCTCTCTGCTGTACACTCTCTCCCTCTTTGCTTTCTCTGCCCCCCTCTCTCTCATGTGCACATCTCTCCCTCTCTTGCTCTCTTTTACCCACCCCCCTCTCTCTCTGTCTTTCTCTTCCCCCGCCCTATTGGGCCCACACTCAAGCACTCCCACCATCACATGGCTACACGCAATTCTTCAGTGACTGTCTTGTCAAAGTGCTAAGGCTGTACTCAGGCTGTACTCACCAGCCGGACAGTAAGAAAAGGCAGGACACGGCTTTGGCTGCTTGGACGCTTGGCAGTGATAACCTGGTTGGCATGGGAGGCAAGAATCAGAGCCGCTGGCAGGCTGGTACTGCCCGCTGGGGCATGGCAGAGGATAGGAAGCCCCAGAGAGACAGAAATGCCCCTGAAAAATAGAAAGCAAAGTTCAATTCATAACCGCTGGTAGAAATGCCGCCTCCATCCGACCAACAACCCCAAATGTGACCGTGCCTTCACTGTAGCTGTGCATGCAAACCTCATGGCAAGGACATCGCACTTCCCATATCCAACACGACCAGCCATGGCGATGGCACACATGTGAATGACTGTCCACAGTGCAGCGCGGTCAAAAAGATCCTTTCAAAGTAGAAGAATTGCATTCTTGTGTGTTTGTGTGTAGGAATACGTTTCTGGGCACCACATCTGCATGCTTAGAAGGGTATGCACCAGCCAGGCTTGGATGAAACAGATGTGACCCTTGGCCCAAGACATGCACAGGTCACAGTGACCATGAGACTGCTTCATGATACAGAACATGGCAGGCTGGCAATCTTGTTTTCTATAATGTCCCAATATACCACTTTCACAACAAAGGGCGGCGTGTTGATGGATTGGTGGGACTGGTGACTAGGCACATGAAAGGGTTTCTATTGGCTGCTCTGTGGTGAGGCGAGTGAGAGGGTGTCTGTTGGGGTGAGTGTGGGTTGGAAGAACTCCATGATTTAGCAAAGAAAATATTGCATAGAAGATCTTCAGCAAAACACAGCATAACTTATGACTTTATATTGTGTTCAGGTTATTTCAGATTTCCTTGGGAGGCGTACTCTAGGGCGATCAGATGTTATGATCGCCTCAAAGATGGGGATCTCAGGGGTCGACTTCCCTAATATAGAGGGGTGTACATTACAGTGATCTACCACCTCCTCGCAGACACATTTGTTACTGCCCCACAGCGCCTAACAGAGACCTTTCAGTCATATCTCTCTAGGTGGCCATGCAGGTTTGGCTCTATGAGGGTCTGGCTTTCCCTCTCTTCCCCGCGCCTCTTTGCTTGTTGTGTTCCCTGCATTGTAGTGGAGCAATTATTGAATAGAGAGCATGTGCAGGCTCTGCCCCCCGCCTTCCTCAAAAGAAACAACATTATAATATCAGAAAGGATACATTTGAAACTGCACTTTAAATTCTCCTGGAAATGCAGCTGGCACAAAGAATAGTTATGTTTACACCACACAAGTAGGGAACAGAGAAGTCATTAGCTTGCACAATTAGTGTGTTTTAAAATAGAATAGTTTACGTGACAGGAAGGCATGTACACAAGATAGGGACTCACTACACACGTAGGGCAGAACATTGTAGGCAGATAAGGCTGCGGCGTACACATAGGAAGGGAGATCATGTGACAGGCATGCACCAGGAAATCGGTAGATAGCAAGCAAATGTGTCCTGCAAAGGAAAAAACGTGGCAAGCACTTGCCATTTTAAACTTTACCAAAACAGCAGAGACTTAAACTCTGTATCTTAAGAGTGGCCTTGCAGCTAAGCACCCTATTTGAGACAAATACATTTAATTAAGGAAAATGCTTCAGTAGATGGATGGTAGCTGACTCAAAAGAATGTCACGGACCATGACTCCATAGGGTAGGGTAACATAACGGAACAAGATACCATTGCGAGCGGTCAACTGTTAAGGTAAATCAAGTTACGACAACAAAGCAGACTATTTGAAGTCCATGGGATGAACTGAACATCCAAGGAAATATCATAAGTGTCTGACAGATTAATGTCTCAGCGATTGGCTAGATGTGACAGAGAAATAATTGCTGCAATGAAATCTTAACATAGTGGAAGTAGCATGATTCACAAAATAGTTATACATAAATGTGTCAAGTACAGAATGGTACGGTTACTGTTGCAAGAATAGGTCCTTGAAACTCAGAGACATCATGATGGAGATAACATGGGCTGTTTTGTTTAATTAAGAACAAAGGCGATACACGTGACCTCTCCTCCCATATACAGTGTAAAGTGCTATATAAACTTAATAAATACAAACACAAATAAAACAATGTCATCTTGCCGCCAGTTCACAGAGAGTGTGGCCGCATGTTAACCGATAAACATATGTCCTTTTCACAGCAGAAGTCATTTTCAGCTCACCAATAAAATTCAAGCATGATGATGTAGCACATTTTATGGGATGTTTTATGAGTAAGATCTTTGATAAAGAGTTATCCAATCATTAATGTGGACATATAGAATTATATATGTAGCTTAGTAGAGGGAACCAATGACCAGGAATGCAGGTTTTCAAAACTCAGTGATCATGATGACATCAGAATGACTATATAAACTGATGTTTCCTGTTGAAATGTTGGAGAAAATCTTGAGTGCGAGCTTGGTTGTTAATCTTGTTTTTCCCCCCACTTCACATTGCTAATAAAGCTGGGTTACCTTGCATTTGGCATACCACAATCCACTCTGTGTTGTCTCTTTATTGGCAAATACCTGGTAGAGTGCTATAATGTTTTGAACCTCTGATTTTCATATCGTAGCAGAGTATGGTTGGAGTTTTGTGGACGTTGGGGTGCCCCCATCACCCTCCTTTTTGGACATCGATTCAGTCAGGAGAGCAGTATTTTTTGTGCACAACATAACAGGAGGACAGCAGGAGCCAGCTTTAAAGTGGAATCTTGCCTCGTCTTCCACCGCCCACTGGATGCAAAGGAGGTTCTGGCAAATTGAGGGGACTCCAGTGCCCACAATCCTCAAAGGTCCACGGAAAGTGAGTATGCTATGTGCATGGTAACGTTTGGGGGGGTTGGGAAATGTATTCATTGGTATTTAAGAAACAGTGAAGTAGATGAAGGATATCCCAGACAAGCTCTTGGAAGGCTGTACAGTAGGGCCCCTGAGTGCCCAACCTTCTTTTGAGGGTAGAGTTAAAGAGATAGAGAGATAAGGATATGCAGGGGCAAAAGAAAAACCAGAAGACAGTTGTATTTTATTGTGTTGTATTGTGTTTAAATTGATTAAGTTATTGATTGCGGCATTTTGTTGTGTTGTAAGGCAGGTCCTCTAGAAGGTGTTTTTCCTTGTGTGTTGTGAGAGTAGCAGATAGTATTGTTTGGTAGAGGTTGATGGGGTAAGTATGAACATTTAGATTGTGAGTGGATTTTGGTGTGACCCACAGGTAGGATTTGGATATTGGGGCGTGTCCCCACACAATGAAAACTGATTTAATAGGTGATGTATATTTGAAGTGGGGAGGAGGTATGAATAAGGGAAAGTGTGGGAGAATTGTGAAGAATATTGTTTATGATTATTGGTAAGCTGGCCACTATTTGTATTGTTTATTCTGTGTAAGTGCCAACCTGCGTGCTTCTTAAAATTTGCCACCATGTCAGATACCCAATAATTCACCTATGCAAAGTGTTTCCTAGATATAGTACTAAAATCATTAAGTATCACGCTGAGTGGGTGAAAGGGACTGCTGAAAAGATGTACATGTCATGGCCACAAGAAGGCATTCACTCGAAAGATGTACTCCAACATATGTGCACATACTTACACATCATACACAGAGGCAGGAAGCTTAAGAACAGGCTATGTGTATTAGAGCTCTGGAAGGGCTTTGAGGAAGAGACAGAGGGGCCTAAGAAGGAATGAATGCTTCATATGTGTGGGGGGTGCAAGCAGCCCACAGTGCCACCACCTCCTCCCTCTGAGGAGAGAGCTTGAACACAGCCAACAGCCCCGCCATCACCAGCTGAGGTAGGCGTCCTCACACTATTCACAGTACCACCCCTGTGTGAGGAGAGCACACCAGTCCCAAGCATCCCAGGAATATACCCAGTACAAGCAGCAGCTGTAGGGTATAGTAATCCCAAGTATGAATCCCCAGATGAGGAAACTGATGATAGTAGGAGAAGGGCGGAATTGTTAAAAGCAAAGGCGCCATTAGTGCAAATGGAGAATGACACATGGTGCAGCTCAGTTACGCAGTTAAGGGATGAGGAAGAGTATAGAGGGCTAGATAGCTTAGAAAAGCAGCTAAGAACAACTAAGGAAGAGCTCTGGAGATTGAGAGGCATGCAGATAGATGGTCACAGGGCAAGACGCATACCCATAGGTAATGGAGATAGTGGAGAGACTATGATAAAACCAGAGAAATGGGTAGGAGGGGAAAAATTGTTGAAACTCGATGGGAAAGGCACAGAAAATAATGATGAGAAGGTAGTGGAGTATGAAGAAATGAAGGAAGCAGCCAAGGAGGCAGCCAGGAGGAAGGCACAGGAAGAGGTAGAGCAAAATGAGAAAGGGGGAAAGATAGAGAATGGAGAGAAGCAGCAGAGAAGATGCAGAGAGGAACAGGAAAGACAAAGAAGGAAAAAGGGAGGTAGGAGAAAGGGATGAGTATGTAAAGAGGCTAAATTAGAAGAACAGGACAAGGGCAATAGAAAAGAAAGACATTGAAAAAATGAGGAAGGAGATGAGCCAAAAGCTGAGCAGAAATATGATGCCAGAGATGTGGGGAGAAGGGAGTCAGACAATAACTCCAGAGACCAGGGGCAGAGATGTATTACCAGAGATAATGTGTGGAACATATGTAAGGGAGCCTGTTAAGGGGGTGAGTTTTGATCTCATACTTCAGGATGACGAGATTGGAGAAATTGACAGAGAGACAGATTGGGTAGACATTTATGATGATGAGGCGGGATAGGAGGTTGGCGCAAGCCCCACAAATGGATAACACAGAAGGAGGCGTAGGAGAGATAGCAGATTTGCTGGGGCCAAACGTAAGCCTATATCGACCAGTCACATCAGTACACCCCATAAATGAAGATCATAAATCACCATATTTCTTAAGAAACTTGCCAGAATGCCAATGACACAGTGTAGCTGAGACATGGAAAAAGGAGAACTCATGCAGCATCAAATTTGCGCAAGAAAGGGTAACACAATTCACACTGCTCCACAACGCACTAGGGCAGCCCCATTATACTTCATGGAATAAGACAGAAAAAAAAAAACTTGATGGATAAGCTGCCATCACTCAGAGCAGGGGCAGGAATGTGGATCTGCAAGCTAGAGTGAGAGACAACTGGGATAGCATTAGATACAAGTGACATGAATAGCATATTTGCATCCATATTGGGTGACCAGGCAGAGGATGTGTAGAAGCGAGCAGGCTATTTTGCAGTGACAGAACATAACACCACTAAATATGAAATATCACCATTCAATAATTGTAGAGCTAATGTATGGAAGGCAGTGAGGGTGCTATTTCCAGACCAATCTGACATTAGCACCATAATGACTAGGAAGATGGAGCCTACCAAGGACTTTGCTGCTTGTATTGAAGACATTAAAACACTTTGGTGTTTGGAAACTAAAGACCATTGGGATAACAATATGCCAGTGTTTTATCATATTCTATGTCAGGTCCTACCTGAAGAAGTACAGAGACAGTTAGAAAAGATTGTGGGGATTGAAATGAGACCAGAGATACAATTGACTATTGTCCATCACTGTAGGTTAAAGTAGGAGAAGGGTCAAAAGAAAATAGAGGTAAGGCAGAAGAAAGCGGCAACATTGGTGGAGAAGAAATTATCCAAAATGGTGGTAGAAGGAGTGGTATTAATAAATACAAGCAACAGGAATAATGGAGAGGGAGCTGTTATGTCACAGCAAGGCACGGGTGGTTATTTTGCAGGAAGAGGGGAGAATAGTTTTTACCCCAGTGGAGGAAGAGAATTTGTTCACAGAGGGAGAGGATTTGGGTTTGATCGGGGACATCCCCTTTTCGCAAGACCTGGGGGCACCGTAGCAGTGTGTTAGACATGTGTGCAAGTAAGACACATTTCACTAGTGTGTAGAAGTAGAGGAGCAATGCAGCAAGGTGTAATGTAGTATGGGCCAAGACGGGGGGTGGCTTATCCAGCACCATATGGTGCACCACAGAAAGATAACAGGTATTATGAATACACACAATATTCACCAGATCAGACACAAGAACAGCAGGTGCAGCAACCCCAAGGGCCACAGATATAGCCACAGATAGTGCCACAGCAACCACAGCAGACATTGACACAGCACCGCAGAATACAGTGCAATCACAAAAAGCAGTGACACAGTGGGATACAAACATTTTGCCACAGACACCCCGGATAGGGGGAGTGACAGCGGTTGGGGGAATCCTTTTACAGGGACAGGACTGAACATGTATCCCAATAGGCCATCCCACAGAATAGCTTGAAGTGCCCTATCCTATTAGTAACCACAGACCCTGAACAGGAACCGAGGGTGGAGGTATCTATAGGTGACCAGACTCTTTCTTTCTTAGTTGACACTGGGACAGCAACATCCTGTGACAGAAGGAGAACAGACGGTAGCTGTCCCATTGCAATATTCCAAGAAGAGACCTGTTAACATATTGGGAGGAGATCTTATGGCCAAACTCAATATGTCAACATCATTAACAGAGGACAGCATAATATGTTCTACACTATGCATACATTTCCAGACAGCAAAGGAATACATGCAAGCCTTTCATGGGCAGAAAGTACAGAGGGGAGTACCAGTGGGTCCTAAAGTATTTTTATTTGGAGTACAAGTGATGTTATCATGGCTTCCCCTTTTTGAGGGGCAGTTATTGAAACTACCCACATACTTGTATTCAGAACACAGATACCTACAAATGTAACTGAAGTGGAACTGGTTACAGTTGAGCTAGAGATGGCTGTAGTGAGGGCGGATAGAGTGATTTTACACGCCACTGATGAGGAAGGGGTGCATTGGCACACAGCAATAGCACTTGACGCATCACACAGACTGACCCAGTTGACAGATGATGAGTTGTTTGACTACAGCGACTCTGATGATGAGGTATTGTTTGAGATAAATATACCATAGAGAATAGAGTACACCAAGGTGCAAGAACAAATAATGCTAGCTAAAAAAAGTACCATCATTTATTGAAGAAGATTCCGCTAGGGGACCCGGCACACTATGGACGATCAGTCCATATGATGTGGGGTTGTTAAAAGGGATTGGAGCAGCAAAAATACAATTAAAGAAAGGGGTAATTTAACCTGGAGTGAAACAGCATTCAATGTCCAAAGAAGCAGATTAGGGTATTTTTAAAACAATACATTCACTCATTAAGCAGGGAGTGATAGTGCCATGAGAATCTTCTTGCAACACTGCTGTATACATAGTGAAACATTCTCAGGGAGGTTTGTGGATATTTATTTATTCATGTACTCATTTTACATTTATAAAGTGCACAAAACACTCGGTCATCACAGGTTAGCAAGATTAACAAAATTGTGTGACATGCAGCATAAGGACCAGCTGTATTACACGCCCGCAGATGCCCAAAGCAATGCGACTGTGTTTGTAAATGAGTTGCATGACCATTTGATGTCCATGGCTAAATACCTTTCTCTTTCATTTCTTGACAGGAAAGGGAATGGCATGGAGGTATCACTAAAGGCACAGAAAAAGACAAAATAGAATTGAATGCTACAGCAGTTTTCAACTTTTTTCTGTGGGTCAACCTAGCCAACATAAGATGATACAAGATTGCTGCCTCCCTGCCCAACTACCAGGATCCCGAGAGAGAAGAGAATGAAACCAGACCCAGATCAAAAGCTCAAGTGCATGCTGGGAAAGAAGATAAAAGGAATAAGGAACTTGAGAGCAAAGGAGATATAAATCATGTTGCACCACTTGAGGAACACTGACGTTGACTATCAGTGGAACGGTAAGAAAGGAGTTGATGCTGAGGACTTTTTGAATATATCACCAGCATAGTATTGAGGACTTTTTCACAAGAGCATACATCTATAACAGACTGTTTTTCTACTTTTCTATCTTTACATTTTTCATTGGAACTACTTTATATCTTCCACATTTTAGTATATTCATTTATTTTATCAGCGCTATTTATATATGTTATATTTTTCAATGAACCACATAATAGTGGAAGTGGTTTAAAAACAAAAAGTCATCAATCAAATCTTTTATTTTTGTGATTATACTGGTTGAAAGTGCTTTGAAAAAGGTATATCCAGCTCGCCTCACTCAGCATTGAAAAATAATAACCTACTATTGCCCAGTAATAAGTAAACTATGCAAACATGTTCATATCCTTATGTTCCTAATATCTTCATATTACCCAGATCAATACACCCCAGGTCACATCTCCAGACAACAGACATTATGGCCATTGTGGTCCTTCTGTTCTCCTTTCTCTTTTGTTGTTTTTATTTCTTATTTTATCTCACACTGCATTTGGCTGATTATGATAAGATACATGTGGCCCTATGGCATCATGTTAGCGAAGAAGTTAAAAAAAACAAGTAGATTTCCAGTTAGAGCAGGAAATGGTGTTCCACCCAGTTGTGGAGACAGTAAGAGCTAGGAGAAGTATTGCAGATGATGACTGTTACATGAAAAGATATTTTTACAATTCCATAAATATTGAACAAAACTCATGGTGTAGGTCAATGGAAAAGGTGGGGAGAGAGAGATCAAGGGAAAGCTGCTTTGTTTGCTCACTTATCGTCCTATGTCATGACAGCCTCTCAAGTATTTATTCCTCAAGAAGTACCTGAGTCCAGTGCACACTGCTTGGTACATCTCGCAGTATGCCAGACCAGAGGACAATTTTAGGGACAATTGGCCATGATGACGTATCTTACAGGATCAGAATTCCCATACATAGAAAATGATGTAAAAGAGGCACACGTGATGGAGAGTGTAAGAATGAAAAGTAAGGTGCTAAAGGGCATACTATCAGGTCCAAAAAGAGGACACATCGAAGTAATGGATCACCAAATATTAAGATGTACAGATGGCCAGTTTCATTTGATACCTCATTCTGATAACAGACCACAATTACAAATAAAAGGGAAAATATACTCCTCAGGAGGATGGGTTGATTGAATAATGGGATGAAAAGCAGAGGCAGTATGGACTAATAGAAATGATAAAAAACACAGACAGAGTGTGCCGTGAGGAATGGAAACAAACTGCACATTTTGTATCATGGGTGGAAGATGAAGCAGCACCACTAACCATAACCAAACTACAAGCACCAACATGATGTTTTATAAATAATGGTTCAATAAAGCTTGGTAATAATGAAGGGTACAAACGCATTATGTATTTACCTGGTATGAAAGTGGGCACAGCTGTACTAATAGATCATTACTGGGCCTGCCGTGCAAGAGTTTATATGCAAATTTCACACAACTGGGGTGGCATATGTACAATAGTGCTACTACATGCACCAACATTGGTAATACCACAAAGTGAGGTGACATTGGGACTTTTCCTACAATGGCACACTGGAGGAAGAAAAGATCCCTATACCTAAAATACATGAAAACAAATAGCTATTTTTCCAATGAGGCTAATGCTGCATTTGATGTAATCCCAGAGACTCATACATTGTTTGGTAAAAAAACAACATTCTTCACATCCTTTCTAATACCTGGCCTGCAAGCAGCAGCAAATGCACCCTGGATCCAGATAACTAGGTGGAAACTGTTACAAGCTATTAATGCCAAAATAAAATAATTCAATGCCATCAAGGAGGAGTTAAGAGAGGACAGATTAATGACCGTACAGAACAGGTATGTTCAGGACCTCCTCACAGCCATGGAGGGAGGAGTGTGCGCAAAGATAGGGCCATGTTGCTTTACGTATGTACCCACACATGATGAGGACAATGGGACCTTGACAGAGGCCATATACTCCTTCAAAGACCTGCACGATAAAATAGAGGAGGAAGTGGATGACATTGAGGACGATAGCTGGTTCAGTTATCTATTCTACTGGATGCCTACCTGGCTGACAGATGCATTCAAATTTCTGTTGGAAATTTTGATACTGGTCCTAATGGCTTTTTGAATCATGAGAATAGCAATAAACCAATGCAAACAGACTCGCAAGAAGGCACTCTAAATGACAGTAATTGTTAATGTGGCTGACACCGTACATCAGTACACTCAAACTGATGATGAAGTTTACTGTCCCATGTACCCATTTGGTCAGCCATCTAGACAACCTAGAGCATTGTTTACATGTCCAAAAACATACCCATAACTACAATGAGCACTGGATGAAATGTGACGAAAATGGCGAGTGCTGGTTGATGACATGTAGTCCAGCAGAATACCTTGCACAAGGAGGTAACATGAGGGGCGATCACCAGAGTTTGGCTGCCCAAGGATGGCTATAATATGATGAGACAAAATAAAGGAGTTGTCGATCACTCAACCCGAGGGGTGATATAGTGGGGCAATTATTGACTAGAGAGCATGTTTAGGCTCTGCCCCCCTGCCTTTTTTTAAAAAAACAAAATTATAAGATCAGAAAGGACACATTTGAAACTGCACTTTAAATTCTCCTGGAAATGCAGCTGGAACAAAGGATAGTTATTTTTGCGCTGCACAAGTAGGGAACAGAGAAGGCATTAGCTTGCACAATTAGTGTGTTTTAAAATAGAATAGATCAGGTGACAGGAAGGCATGTAGACAAGATAGGGACTAACTACACAAGTAGGGCAGAAAATTGTAGGCAAATAAGGTTGCGACGTACACATAGGAAGGGAGATCATGTGACAAACATGCACCAGGAAATCGGTAGATAGTAAGCAAATGTGTCCTGTAGAGGAAAAAACGTGACAAGCAGTTTCCATTTTAAATTTCAATAACAAAGCAGAGAATTAAGCTCTGTAGCTAAGAGAGGCCTGACAGCAAAGCACGTTATTTGAGAGAAATACATTTTAATTCAGGAAAATGCTGCAGTGGCTGGATTGCTGCCTCAAAGGACTGTCAAGGCCCATGAATCTGTAGGGGAGGGTTACATAATGAAACCAGATACCATTATGAGCATTCAACTATTGAGGTAAATCAAGTTATGACAACATGGCAGACTATTTGAAGTCCATGGGATGAACTGAACATCCCAGGAAATGTATTAAGTGCCACACAGATGAATGTCTCAGTGATTGGATAGGCATGACAGAGAAATGTGGATTCAGCTAAAAAGACCAATCATTGCAGCAATGAAATATTAACATGGTGCAAGTAGCATGACTCACAAAATAGTTATTCATAAATGTGTCAAAAATGGAATGGCACGTTAATGTTGCAAGAACAGGTCCTTGAAACTCAGAGACATCATGGCAGAGATAACAAGGGCTGTTTTATTTAATTAAGAACAAAGGTGATACACTTGCCCTCTCCCCCCATCTACATGAAACAATGTTATCATGCCGCCAGTTCATGGAGAGTGTGATCGCATGTTAACCGATAAGCATATCTCTTTTTCACCACAGAAGTAATTTTGAGCCTACAAATAATATTCAAAGATGATGATGTAGCACATTTTATGGGACAGTTTATAAGTGGGGTCTTAGATAAAGAGTTATCCAATCATTATTGTGGACACATAGAATTATATATGTAGCTTAGTAGAGGAAATCAATGACCAGGAGCAATAGGTTTTTCTAACTCAGTGATCATGATGAGATCAGAATGACTATATAAACTGCTGTTTCCTGTTGAAATGTTGGAGAAAATCTTGAGTGAGAGCTTGGGCGTTAATCTTGTTTCCCCCCCCCCACTTTACATTGCTAATAAAGCTAATAAAGCTGAGTTACCTTGCATTTGGCATACCACAATCAACTCTGTGCTGTCTCTTTATTGGCAAATACCAGGTGGAGGGCTACAATGTTTTGAACCTCTGATTTTCACTTTCTTCATTGGAGTGCGGGGGGGTATTTAAAGCTTTATACTCCACGTGTCCAGGGCATGCCTGAGTCCATCATGTCACCATGCACGGAGTAACATTAGCACCACTTATCAATGGCCCAGAGAACACCTTCCGTTAGCATGCATGGTAATCCGTGCAGGGGTGTATTCCACTACCAAGTTTGAAACACACACAACCCTACTTGCACAATCAGACACCATCCCTGCCTCACATTTGAAGCACCTTTCCAGTTGTGTGTGCTTTTCTAGCCTACTCCCACTTCTCACATTCTATGCAGGCTTTTCTCCCTTCTTTTGCTCCACAGACTGGCCAGGTGCAAAATATAAAACAAAAAGTGTCTAAACTTAAAGACACTCCCGTCCCCTGCACACCTTACAAGCTGAAATAAATCAGTTTATTACGATTATTTTACACAACAGTTACTTTAGGTACCAAGACTCATATTTTGCACAAATTTCTGGAACATCAATGGGGTCAGCGATGGCCCCTGCATATGCTAATATCTACATGTACTGGTTTGAAAAACAATTTATACTAGACAATGTTGAATGGTCCAGTAAGATAATTGTTTGGAAAAGGTACATCGACGACATTTTTGGTGTGTGGTGTGGCTCCAAAAGTGAACTCGAAGTGTTTTTTGAGTATTTAAATACTGTTCATTCACGGATAAAATTTATTTTGGAAATTGGTGACCCCAAGTTACACTTTTTGGACGTTCATTTAGAAATTGTTAATAATCAGGTCAAAACATCACTCTTTCATAAACCAACTGATCTTAATAATTTATTGCATTTTGCGAGTTTTCATCCAAAGCCAATGATGGCTAGTCTGCCATATAGTCAGATATTGCGAATTAAGAGAATTGTTATGGATACTGATGAATTTAAAGTTGAATGTGAGTCGCTCTCTAAAAAATTCTCTGAAAGAGGGTATCCAGTACAACTTTTGAATGAGGCCCAGAACAGAGTGCTCCCGATTACAAGGGAGCAATTGCTTACACCTAAGGTGAAGAAGGAGTCTGATGCAATTTTGCATATTTCCAAATTCCCTCGACAAAGTTGTCATGTTAAAAGAATCATACATAAACACTGGTCGATTCTCCATCATGATCCTACACTTCTGGGATTGTTTCCATCTCCACCAATGATGGTGTATAGAAGAGGTAGGAACCTGAGAGATAGGGTTGTGAGAGCCGAAAGAGGCCCGAAGGAAATTCAGATGACATTGGTGACTAAAAAAAAGGGAACATTTCCTTGTCTGTCGTGTAGTCATTGTAACAATGTGGCTAAAGGAGAATACATTCTTCACCCGCAGACGGGCAAAAAAATCACTCTTAGAGATTTTGCCACATGCAGATCCACAGGGGTGATTTACAGCATTAAGTGCCCGTGTGGATTAATGTATATTGGACAGACAGCCAGATCCGCACGTGAAAGATGGACTGAACATAAATCTCAAACACGGTGTAAAAATGAGAAATCTTCAGTTGCTAGGCATTTTAATATGTCTAGACATACTATTGCACAATTGAGGTTTAATGTTTTGGAAGTGGTGAAGAAACCACCCAGAGGAGGTGACTTTTTGAGAATATTAGCTCAGAGAGAGATGTTTTGGATTGACCTCTTGGGGACTTTATCTCCAAGAGGGCTCAATGAAGAGTTCTCTTTGAATTGTTTTGTGTAGGTGTCGAGGTATGGTTGGTGAATGGTTTAAGTCGTTCATAATGCATAAATTTATATGTGTTTGAGGTCACATGGAGTGATTTGTGTTTTCCGGGTGTTACATACTGGTTGTTCCATTAGAGGTGTATGGAAGAGTAGTTATTGGGTTTGGGTAATTAGTACATAACTAGTGTACTTGGTTATTTCTGAATTTGCCGCGTAGTTAGGTATGGTTGATGGACAGCAATTGTTTTAAGGCACTTATTCATTATTTTTTCTATTTTTTCAAAAATGTAGTCTTTCTTCTATGTCTATCTTCTTTTTAAATACACACACATTTATCTTTAGTACATAACTAGTTTACTTGGTTATTTCTGAATTTGCCGCGTAGTTAGGTATGGTTGATGGACAGCAATAGTTTTAAGGCACTTATTCATTATTTTTTCTATTTTTTCAAAAATGCAGTTTTTCTTCTATGTCTATCTCCTTTTTAAATACACACACATTTATCTTTGGTGTCTTTTTTATTTTGTTTGATTTACTCACTCAGTACCTGTGTGCTTAGGTAGCATTACCTGTGTATTTGGCAGGTTGCAGGGAGCTTTGTGCATTCTTTTAGTATTCAGTGCCGGCGGGTCACGTGACTTTATCATGTGACTACCAGGAAACAGTATAAAATGAGCCAGGAAGTGTGTTGTGGGTTGGGATCTGTTACGTGTGAATTGGAGAGGAGCCGTTGATTCTGAGGTGAAGAGGTGCGCTTCTGGAAGTAAGTTTAAGCTGTGTGGATGTGTTTATATTTATTTATGTTTGTATTGGAAAGGTGGTGTTAGTTTGTAAATGGTATATTTTGTGTTTGTTTTTTAGTTGCATTATACATTTCTATAATCAGCAGGATGCTTTACATTGGATGCGGGGTACTGGAAGTCCTGAATTTGGATTGGATTGGCTATTGATTTGCCTTAGGTAAATAATATATGTTGGAAGAGTTGCACAATTTAAATTTTGGGTTTTCTTTGTGGATATGGGCTTTTTAACTTTCTGTGTTAAGTTGATGTGTTGGCACAAAGATGAGGTGGTGGCACAAGGTTGTGGATTTTGGTGATCGTTGAGCTGCACAGATTAGTTGCCAATGAGTAATAGGTGTTTTTTGAACTAGTCGTTTAGTCATTAAGGTTTGGTGATTTAACTACGTGTAATTGGAGCTGATAGATATGCTTTGGTATTCCAGAGTTCGGCAATCACATTTCACTTGTTGAGGACGGCAGGAGTATTCGCAGGGATCCTGGTTCTGTGTACGTCGTGCACAGACAGATGCATAGACAGAGACTCTATTTTCTTTGACAACATTCCCACTGTGAGGTACATACGAATACGTTTTTTAGGTTTTAATGCATTTTGAGATTTACATTTGGAGCCATACCAGTTGTACCACTGTGAATATACAAACACTTGTGTATGTTATGTAGAATTGTGGTTGGATTTATGTGTACATAATTATTTAATGTATTCTCTTTATTTAATGTGTTTAGTTTGTCCAAACTTTTAATGATATGTGAGATGTCCTCTAATTGTGTATATATATATCTATACTTGCAGATATTTTTGCTCCTGAAGAAGGAGATAGTCCCCGAAACGCGTAGAGCTTGAAGCTGCAGTTCAAAATTGGGAGCTTATTTCTTTGTCTGGTTTGATTTGTTTTTCATGCCGGCCATATTGGAAGTCAGTTGATACCTTTTTTCTGTACCTTTATGAAGATATTTTGTTACCTATGTTCTAAATTGACAATTCTTTCTATATATAAAAGTGCAAATGCTATGAAATTTGACTGATTTATTTCAGCTTGTAAGGTGTGCAGGGGACGGGAGTGTCTTTAAGTTTAGACACTTTTTGTTTTATGTTTAACACATGCTCCAGTGTCAGGGCGTGTATTCCTTCCCCGCACCCAGAATTGTAATAAAATCTCTCTAAATAGTTATTTAGTTTTTGAGTAATTAGGTGTGCTCTGATAGATGCTTCCAGGTGCAAAATATGCCACTATTCACAAAGCCTATATTGTTTAAGGCCACTAGGGTGGTGATTGCAGCAATACAAACATATATTAACATAATATGACATAATATAGCATAACTAATCAGAAAACGGTGCCCTGGAGACCATTGTTAACACCACTTAATGACACAAAAACATTATTTGGGAAACCCACGGCAACAGAGCAACATGCTACACACTGATATGTGACTGCAACACTCACTGTGGCAGTGCACCTGGCAAGACCTGCCTGTGGCACAAACATGATACTCAGGGCCATACCAAACCAACTCTGAAAACTCTTCATCAAAAGAATGGCTTTCAAAGCTGTGGGTCTTAGCCTCAAATTTCTTCAGCAGGTGGGGGCAATGATCCTAACTTGAAGCCCTAGTGAAAAGATACCATCCATCCAGAACAGTAAGATCCTGAAAACGCATAAAGCTGCCGCCTCATACTTTCAGGACAAAAAACAATTGGCCGAATGCTTCATCGGTGTAGGAGGAGTGAGTCCTTGGAATTCTCATCCGGCCACTATACAGAAAGAAGAGGATTGTGTAACTTTCAGGAAAAAAGTAAAGGCACTCATTTACAAACAAGCTCACCCACGAGAATACCCGCTGCACCCTGAACTGGTTGATCTTTTCCTTTCTCAAGTGCTTCCCATGCGTTATTTTCACTTCTCGCTTGAGTTCCTCACACCCTGCAGTGCTAGCTCTCTGGTACAGCTTTATTTGATTAAAAATAATACAGAGGACCTAACCAAACACAAAGCACTGATCCGAATGTACCAACACCTGAGAAGCATCAGTTGAAATCCCCCCCTCCCCTCTCTTGTGCTCCCTCCACCCTTCAGCCCCCCTCCCCCGGGAGGGTGGAGTGTGACGAATCAACTTCTGAGGCACCAGTGGCCGAATGATGAACATCGGTTTCTAAACCATCAATCAGCCCCACACCTCTAGTACACCAGATGGGATACGAACAGATCGGAAACACAAGTCAATTTTAAATCTCCTTCTCCAATTTTGGTTATGTAGATGGAACGGCACACTTATCTCCTCAAGGTCATGGATCGTTGGTTAGTTGCAATACAGCGAAAATACAATTATTACCCAAGGATGGACTGTACAGTCAAGGTTGTATACAAATATCCACTTTATTATTATCACAACAGACAGTTCTAGCACACTACAAAATAGAACACACCATGTAAAGGAATGAAGAGGACAGTCAGTTTCATAGAATATCTGCTCACCAACCTTGACTCTAACATTCCGTCTGTCCTCATCCTACTCGACTTCTCTTCTGCCTGCGACACAGTCAAACATTTCACCCTGCTCTACCGTCTCTTTGATAACCTGGGTATCACTGATCAGGCACTGGCCTGGCTGACCTCTTTCCTCTCTGATCAACCCTCCTAGGTCCAACTGGGGTCCTTCCTATCATCCATCTCCCTCTCTACTTGTGGTGTTCCTCAGCGGTCTAACCTCTCGCCCTGGCTTTTAAACTGATACCTGGCAACACTTGCCCACTGCATTGCCCTTTTCTGCTCAAATTTCCAGCGCTATGCTGACGACACCCAACTCATTTTCAGGCTGCCCTCGACCACCTTCTCTCCTTCTCTCATCTCTTATTGCCTAACTGCATTTAAAAACTGGTGTGCCACCAATAAGACTGAGATCCTCCTCATCGGTAGGCCTTCTACATCCTTTCACCTAACTCTATGGCCGGCCTCCCTTGGCCCTTTTCCTACCCCTACCTGTGAGGCTAAGAACCTCTGGGCCATCTTTGACTCCACACTTTCCCTCTCTGCCCACATCTTGACGTCTCTAAAAAGTTAAACTTCCTACTGCACCGCCTCAGATGTACTCTGCCTTTCCTCTCCTTCCCCCAGAAGCTCACTGTCTACCAAGCTCTTGCTCTAACTAGATTGGACTATTGTAACAGCCTCTTTCTAAATCTACCTGCCCCTACTCTCCGCCCTTTAAAACTAATCCAGAACAGGACTGCAAGACTTGTCCTTGGCCTCAAGCCCTGGCATCGTATCTCTCCAGCTCTGAAATCCCTTCATTGGCTCCCAGTGGATGTAAGGATTGAATTCAAAACCCTCAGCATTGTTCACAAGTCTTTCTGGGGCCTGGGTCCAAAATACCTTCAACTATTCATCCTTAAATACCTCCACTCTCAAGCTCTTCACTCCTCTACCTCTAACTCCCTCAGGGTCAGTCGTTTTTCAAAGAAACAAGTTGGGGTAGAACTCTGTCATTGGCTGGGACCTCCCTTTGGAGTAGCCTCCTTGCCACTCTAAAACTTGAGGAGAACCATCTCTGGTTCTGGAAGCACCTCAAGACCTTCTTCTTTGCTTCTGCCTTCACCCCCTCTCCCCTTATGATCTGTTTCTCTCTCGGCACTGTGCACCTGGCACCATCTGTCCGCCTGGCCTAGGTACCTGCTCACCCTGCCACCCTCCTGAACTGCCTCCAGGCCACCCCTTGAACTGGGGGCTGTATCTGTACACATACAGTCCCCCAATCCCCATTTCTTTTCTTTCTGCACTTTTCTGACATACCTTATCTGCTTCCTTAAACCCATCAATTGCCACTTGCTGGCTGCACTACCACTGTTTATTGCCTTTGCTGGTTTTATTGATTTTATTTATTTATTATTTATCTTTTTCTCCTCTGGTCCGCACTTTCCACTTCACCCCCCCTTCCATGCGCATTTCCAACAAAATATCAATATCAATAGTAGAAAAGCGGATGCACTCTGGATACTGACAGGAGGGTAGTTGGTAAAGTAATTAATCACAATAATTCAAGGATACTTGGTTTCAACACAAAGGGTTGCAAAAATATCACTAGGGGCCTTCAGAGAAGGACAAAGGGGACAGAACCACAATGCACCTTGTGCTGTACATGTTCTTGGTGCTCGACAGGCTTGAGTCGGTTTCAGGGCGCTTTGCAGCTTCTATGACAGAGTTCAAGACGTGAGACAGCTGAGGATATCAGGTGGCAGGCAGTTCGGCGAGCGAGGCCGAATGGGTGGCTGCAGGCTGGCCTAAATGGTGGCTTGGGGTCAGAAATCTTTGTCTCAGTACTGTTCAGCGGGTCTGAAGCACTGGTAGAGATGTCTCAGACGCTGTTAGCAACTGCGGCTTAATAACAGTCAGCGGTGCAGTCGGTTGCAGCTCGAGGGGCTCGACTGGCTTAAATATGTCATTTAAGGCAGATGTCGGTAGATGCTTGTTGATGCATTCCTCCAAGCTTCGTCACTGGGCTTGTGTTGTCCTTTAACGTCGATGGCCCAATGCTGAGGAGAGTGTTGCAGGCAGCTGTCATATCCTTGGTTTGGTTCAGAGACTCTTTGTCACTTTTCACCTAGGAAGTTTGCTGTCAGAAACTAGCAGGGCATGCTGTGTGCTGGCTGGGCACCGGTTCTGGAGCTGCTGGACGGATCCTCTGAGTCCAGTATCTCCCTCTGCTCCCTCTGGGAGATGTTTAGGGGAGGGATCTTGCCTCTCTCGTGCAGGTCCTAGCCTTCCTTCACTGGCAGAAGATGTAAGGCAGACTGTACCTTCAGGCAGGGTCCAATGCTGAATTCTTCTTGCTACTCCTTACAAAGCCCTCATATGATCTGCCCAAAAGAGGGGCTCAGCCCTCTTTTAAAGCCAAATGGGACACAGTGATTGGTGTAGGTTAACCCTACCTTAATGAACCAATCCTGGGGGCCCCACCAACAATCTCCTGTATGCATGAAGTCATACCCAGAGTGCTTTGCAACAGGAAAGGTAAAGGGTTGAAAACATCTGATACTAACGATGATCCGGAGACGCTCATAATTAATTATAATCAGGAGATTATTGAAATGCTCGATAAATTTGCACCAATGAAAGATAAACTGGTTAGAGATTTACCAAATCGCCACAAATGGTTCTCCCCTTCCTTAGCAGAACTCAGAGCGAGCAAAAGACAGGCCGAACACACCTGGCAAAAAGATAGCTCCACTACTAACTTGTTAGACTGGAAACAAAAAGAGAAACAGTATAAAGCAGAAATTATCGAGGCTAAGAAAACCTTTTATAACAACCAAATTAGCTCAGCTGGAGATGAGACGAAGGAACTCTTTTGCCTATTTAGATCCTGGGAGAAACCTACTGCTTGTTGTCTTCCCATAAAACCAACAGACGATGACTGCGAACGGGTACAGAAGGCTTTCGCAGATAAACTATTAAAAGCCCAAGATAAAATTAAACTAGAAGCACTAGCAGCCCTGTCGTCTGCACAAATGCCCACTGCAGTATCTACCGAGACACATCATACTTGTACACAACTGCTACAAACTCAGTCAGCTTCTATATCAAGCAGGGGTTCTCTACCAGGTCCTGCTGCAGGTTTTACCTTCAGAGAGTCTACTGCTGCTGATATTTTGAAAATCCTTAAGTCTATGCACCCCACTAACTGTCCTGGTGAAGTGCTTCCATCCAAACTCATTTTGGAACATAAGGAACTTTTCGCACCTTTTCTCTGCAGATTTGCAAACGCCTCTGTTCGAACAGGTGTGATTCCTCAATCAATAAAGAATGTAGCAGTTTCACCGCTGCTAAAAAAAGCAGGTCTTGATCCCACTGATGCAGCAAACCTAAGGCCAATCACCAACACCCTGTTTTTCCTTAAGCTTATAGACAAGATAGCAACCATCCAGCTACAGGCCCATGTCCAGATGGCTGGCATTTTACATGCAAAGCAGTCAGGGTTCAGAAGCCATCATGGCACAGAGAGTGCCCTTCTGGACCTGCAGTCATATATGCTCTCCAGACTAGAAGATAGCAAGACAGGGCTGCTGATGTTGTTGGATCTATCAGCAGCCTTCGATTTGCTAGATCACAAACCTTGCTTGACAGAATGCAGACTTTTGGGGGGCCTTTCCGATAATGCCATAGCCTGGTTGAGGGCATTCCTGGAGGGTCGTTGGTCACAGGTGCATTGGGGGGACAGTTCCTCTGGGTCACAAATTATAACGTGTGGTGTACCCCAGGGGGCATGTCTTTCCCCACTGTTATTTAACATCTACATTTTTCCTCTCTGTTACGAATTAGATCTTTTCCAGACCTTTTTTTGTGACTATGCCGATGACTTCCAGCTGGTCCTCAACATTACTGGCGATTATGACACGGATCAACTTACAGTAAATGCGGTTTATCAACTGATAAAACAGTGGATATCCACTAACTGGTTATGTCTGAACGCTACAAAGACGAAGCTCATGATCTTTGGCCCACGTCAGGCACAAATCAGGTTCAGCCAGGAGTAGACTGGTTTTAGGATAGATGGTAGTTTCATTGTGCAGAAAGTTAAAACCTTGGGCACATTCATGGAAAACAGTTTAGACTGTGAAGCACATGTTGCAGCCATCACCACTAGCACTAATTATCATCTTAAAGTGCTCAGGCAAGTTGCACCACTAGTGTCAATTGAAAACCGTATTAAACTCGTGAGAGCTGTCATCTTGCCACGTGAAGATTACTGTAACGCACTCCTAGGCGGTGCAGGTAAAGCAGAAATCCAGGAGCTACAAAAAATACAAAACAAAGCCATTTGCATCATTTTCCAAATGAAGCGTTCAGAACCCACTACTGCGGGCAGAAATAAATTGCATTGGCTTCCTGTGGAACGCAGAATTCAATTCAAATTGATAACCATATGCCATAAATGCATCTTTGGTAGTGCTCCTGCTTACCTTAAGGATGTCATTAGCATTTACCAGCCTAAAAGAAACCTCAGGTCGGCTGAAGGCTATCTTTTGGTACAGCACTGGGTGAAACGCTCTCGAGGCTCTGGAAGGCCTTTCACACCCAGGGAGCTAAGGCATGGAATGCACTGCCTGCATCCCTGCGCAAGACAACAGATCTTTTTGCCTTCCGAAAACAATTAAAAACGTATCTTTTCAATTAGAGTAATCTTCTGCGGTAGTCTTTTTATTCATTCTACTCTGCTCTCTCAGCGCCTGGATGCCTATGGGCTTTGGCGCGGTACAAGCACAATAACAATAACAATAACTAAGTCCCACCCATCTTCCTGTCTGTTGTGGATCAAAGATTCTCTCTGGTTAAGGGAACTCTCTGTGGTTCCTGATTAAAGCAGCAGATCTCCCTTGAAGCTTTGGCGAGACCAGACTCTCTGGCTCGGGCAAACCACATTCTTGTACCTTATGAATGGGGTCCCTAGTGGGGTGGACTACTATAAAGACGCAGTCCCAGACATGGCAGTTCACTGTCATCGATACTGAGGGCGGGAGCTGGCTTCAGTTTGACAAAGTTGTATATGAAAGGTTATTGGTGTTTCCTGTCTCCTTTGTTAACCTTTGCAGCCAGGCTCTATGTGGCCTGATTAAATTACCCTCTCATTGGTATGGAAATCACTGACACCAGCTGCAGGGCCCAACAAAAGAGCAGGGCGGATCCATCGAGCCACTCGTAGTTAATCAGGCTGGCCATGGCAGGGGGGAGAGTTGGTCCTCCCCCTTCTGGAGATGCATCCTGTGCCCTTGGCTGGCATATCCCTAACAAATATGACAGGGGTGTCGGAATTGAAACAATATTATGCCTCCTATCGCAGCAATTGTATGTGTATTGGCCTACGCCAAGTTGTCTAAACATCATATGCGAACAAACTCCGCGGCAAGGTCTTGACCTTAGAGAATGTAATGTAAGTTGCCATCTTGGATTAAGCCGCCATTTTAGGTTCTCTTGTAATGTGGAAATCACCCTGAACATCAAAATGGAGGCCGAATGACATTCTGAGTAAGATTCTGGCCGTTGTGACCTCCGTACACATGAATAATTAATATGCCTGCAGGCCACTTGTTGGGGTCGCGAACTGAGACCTTGTCCTATTGCTGACCTATGTGTGACCTATGTGTAAATGTACAACTATATCAGCAAAACTAATCAAAATGCATAAATTATAGGATTGACTGGCTAGGAACCCATAGGCCCGATCCCTAGAATGGTTAACCCGCGAGGGGGTTGGCCAAGGGCTGGACAAATCATATAAAAGACCCAAGTATTCCAATGTACGGTCTCTCTTACTAATGCATAAAACCTTCGTTGAAGTTCGTTACGTTACTCTGAGAACCGAATAGCTATCTGTTTGTCAATTGACTTTGGTAACTGTTGTAGCTTTTAAATAAAGCACTTGTATGTTCTTTGTAACCTGTGTTGGTGTGTTTCTTTTGGGCTTCCCGGCCTCATATTATTTTTATGTTTTCACAGTTGGCGCCCGAATAGGGACCCTCAAGATTGATGCCGGATCATTGAAGGTTGACGCAGACTATCGAACCGGGATCGGACGGTGTGATACTGCGGGCCCGACCGAACGAGACGCGATACCTCGGCAGCGCTGCACGATCCGATCCTTGGACGATAGTCGTGTGGTCTGACATGGCATCTTGACGAGGGTCCATTTTTGAGGCGGGCAGATTTGTCGAAACCACCAAACACAAGGTAAAATTCGTTAGGTAAATTCTTTGGTAAACCGTATGGTCCTACTTAGGTTTGGTCAGGTGCAGTCGTGACCCGGCTCTTAATTTAACCCTGACAATTTGAATTTGGCGTATTGTATCTGCAGACACAATTATTGACCAGGTAACACCAATTTTTTGTGAAATGCCTGGGAAATTGTCTAGCTGCTTTAGGGCTCTGTTCCGCAGAGATCGACAATCTTTGGAATTTAGCCACCCGGCACCACAGGAGGCGTCGCCGGCATGTACTATGTACTGTAAGTAGGGCATTGGAAGTATAGTATTTAATGATATTTGGCACAGACAAACCAGACATGCCTCCGAATTTCAGTGGCCAATCAATGGTAGTTTTGAGATCCCACGTATTGAATACCTAGAATCGGTCTTGCTAAAAAAGAAGGCCAGACCTGCAGCCTTTGATGTTTTGCAGAATTGGAAAAAAGAAGCATTGCAGCAGCTTAAAAGTAGGGATAAACATGCACGCCGTCATAAAACAAATGCCGAAATGGCGTTGTTATCTGATAAGGAAAAACATTCAGAGTCAGTTAAAAATATGGATAGGGCTTTTTCACTCGGAATCCAGAAAATGTATCCCTCTAAAGATTTCCATGTTTCTGAAGAATTTATTGAAAAATTGTTAAATGAACGCAGGCCTGGTGCCTCTGCGCCACCTCCGTATGATCCTCTCCGGGGTGCTCTGCCCATTCCTGCTGTTGTTCCTGCTGTTATTCCTGTTCCCCCTGTACAACCTATTGTTCCTATTCCTCTAGTTGTTGTTCCTCCACCTATCGCACCACCCCTTCATCCCGCGCCGATAGTTGCACCATTATTGAATTTGCCCGCACCTCCGCTCTCGAGTGGTTCCGTATTGACTGAAGTTGATCAGGGTGTGGGGTCAAAGATTGTCACTCGTAATAGTGTTTCTGCAGACAAGAAACGGGAATTGTTTGCATGGGCTAAGCACTGTATGGAGAAAGGTGATCAAGTTAATATTTTTTCCACATTATCAAATTTGAAATAGTTTTCCCGAGGAAAATGTTTTTATCGAAGGTTTGGGGACTCATTTATGTGTGATGTGGGGTAGATTACAAAATTCGGTCTCCCACAAGGGGTGAGGGATCTAAATGCTTTATCACTTTCGAGGGACACAGAGAAGAAAGTAGATGGTCATGTTTAAAGATTGTTTGAGTATAGGAGGGACTTTGAAAAATCACGAGATGAGGATGATGAAGACGACAGTATGTATGTGCAGAAACGGTTCCTTCCGTGTCGTAGATCGGCACCTGAGGAAGTACGAATTTGTACCAAAGATGCGATTCGATGGACCTCGGATTCATCGATACCGCCAGATGAAGTATATGACACGTATAATCAGTATACAGTAGAAATGCAAAGGAAGGTGATTCAGGTAATGGTACAGTACCTGCAGGAAGAATGTGTAAGGAAGAAGGTTAGTTGTCCTATAGAGTTATTGGGGATTTGTAAAAGGGCTTTTTCGCCCGACACTTCTTCGACTGCCTTAGCGCTCGACCTGGCTCTGTTGCTTAGTAAGTGGTCGGAGTTACCTATATCTCAGTTGCCTATGAGAGAGGTTCCTCCGACATTTGTCCCAAAGGTTGAGATTCCTGCTAACGCTGGGACTGGTGCACCTGCTGTGGATATCCCTGCGCATTATGTATCGCAATTTGTTCACGTCCCGTTTTCACGACAGGAAGTGAACACTATTAGACAATCAATTCCCGATATCAGGAAAAACCCGACAAGGTTTTACAAAGAGATAGAGTCCGTTTTGCAGTCCTCTGTGTTCACCTTAAGTGATATTGACTTGCTATTCCCTGTACTCCTACCCGTAGATTTATGGAAGCAGGTTCGGACAATAGACGATGTGCCAGGGTTGGGAGATACGTGGGCTAACATGACCAGGTTTGATGGGGAAAGACCACCTGGTGAGAAACCACCTCAGGTAATACTTACTTTGCCTGATAGAATTGTCGCAAAATTAAAAACTATAATTCCAGAGAAAAAAATTATTTGGGACAAGCTTACGGCCTGTGTTCAAGGAAAAACTGAAGGCGCCACCGAATTCTTTAATAGATTTAAACAGGTATTTTCTGACTTCAGTGGACAGGATTTGGGTACAGAGTCTGGGAAAAGGTTGTTCGTGGACAAATTTGTACGTGGACTGTTGCCCGACATCCAGTCACAGATTATGTCCTCTGAGAGCACTTGGCAGGCGAAATCTCAATCTGAAGTTTAGCACATGACTCAGTATTATGAGAACCGTGTTAATAATGAAAAGGAGGAAATAGAGAAGAGGAAAGGAGATCTGAAGACTAAAGTATTGTTACAACAAAAAGTTAGAAACCCCAGAGGAGGTACGACACAGACCAGAGGTCAGTATGTCCCAAAAGGAAACGCTCCTTTGGGTTCTGTGAATATTAATCAATGTGCCTATTGCCGCCAGGAAGGTCATTGGCGAGCACAGTGCCCCGTCCTTCGACAAAGGTCAAACAATGCGTTTGGGAGTATGGGTAGATGACCTAGAAGTCGCCCTGGAGCAGGGGTCCCTGATAGAGGTCAGTTTTCACAAGATCCTCAGCAACCTTTTTCACGGGAATATCAGACTTCGAGTGTGGACGCAAGAAACATATTTGATCACCCTTCTGCTGCTTACCTTTCTGAAGAGCTTCCTTCCGACGACATTTTATTTCGTTAGGACTGCCCGAAGCAGGGTTTGGAACCTTCACCTATTCCCGTTAATCAGAAAGGTCCCTACGTTGAATTGTTAGTGGGGAATAGGAAACACCAGTTTTTGATAGACACTGGAGCACAGAAGTGCTCCATTGATCATTCCCGGGTTCCAAACATTCCACTGTCAGGGCAAACAAATGTTTCTGTAGGGTTTTCTGGTATACCAATTGTTTGTCCGGTTTCTTCAACGGTGTCTGTTTCTTTGGGTCCCTTTACGGACCATTGTCCCTTCCTTCTGACTTCGAACTGTGGAGAGAATGTGCTGGGGTTAAATCTGTTGAAGAAATTGAATGCAGTAATTCATTGTTCCTCTTATGGAGTACGACTGACGGTTTCATAACAGCAACTTCCCAATTCTCAGTTTCTGATTCGACCATTGCCTCCTAAGTTTAGCTTTGTTGCGGAATGCTTATGGGCAGTTGACGACAATGATGTCGGGGTACTATAGATTGAGCCTGTCAAAATAGTTTTGAAACGTGGAGTTAAATTACCATGCATTCCGCAGTATAAAATATCAGTTGAGGGCGAGCGTGCTTTGAAGTGTATTGTCTCCAATTTTGGGCATCGAGGGGTGATTGAGGAGATTGCAGGTAGTTTATGTAACAGCCCGATTTTGCCTCTATACAAGAAAGGTGACAATGCAATCCCATACCAGTTCATAATTGATCTTCGTACTATTAACAAAGTTGTCGCCCCACAATTTCCAATTGTGCCTGATGTAACACCGATACTAACAATGATCCCTGCTACGGCTACGCACTTTAGTGTTGTGGATTTAAAAAATGCTTTCTTTAGCATTCCTATACACAAAGAGAGTAGATATTTGTTCGCGTTCACCTTGGGAGGACGTTCATTTACATTTACTCGGGCACCTCAAGGGTATACTGAAAGTCCAAGCATTTATAGTAGAGCGTTGAAAGAGCAGCTTGACACCCTTGAATTGCCACCTACTTGTACACTGCTTCAGTATGTCGATGATTTGCTTTTGGCTGCAGATTCTGAAAGTGCTTGTAAAGAAGGCAATGTACTGTTGCTTGTTCATCTAGCAAAAAATGGTCATAAAGCTTTGCTCAAAAAATGTCAATATTGTTGTCAGGAGGTCGCCTATTTAGGCTACCTCCTGTCAAAGGAGGGGAGAAGATTGACACCTGAAAGAATAAAACACATTTCTGGCATGTCTGTTCCAAATACACAGAAGGAAGTCAGAGCCTTAATAGGTATGGCTTCTTATTGTAGGCTGTGGATCCCGAACTTTTCACTAGTGATAAAACCGATGTTGGCTTTGACGAAGAAGGGCATTTCTCTGCCACTGCCATGGAAATCGGAACATCAACGATCATTTGAGCTTCTCAAAACCGCGTTATGCTCTGCACCGGTTCTGGGTACTCCAAATTATGACAAGGCCTTTGTGTTGTTTGTGCATGAATGTGATGGATGTGCTTTGGCTGTGCTAACACAGGAACACGGAGGGAAGAATAGGCCGTGCGGCTACTACTCCACCGCCCTTGATCCTGTCGCATGCGCTTTGCCAAGATGTTTGCGAGCTGTCGCTGCTGCTGCCGCGTCTGTATAACAGAGTGAGGGAATGGTCCTAGGCCATGATTTAATTTTGATGGTACCTCACTCTGTAGATGTCCTATTGAATAAAACCCAAACGCAACACCTCATCTCTGCACGGTTAACAAGGTATGAATTAATTCTCTTTGCCCCTCACATTCAAATTAAGAGGTGTTGTGTTCTTAATCCGGCTGAACTTCTACCTTTCCCGCAAAATACTGTTTGCAGTGACGAAGAATTACATGACTGCCTGTATACCACTGAACAGGAAACAAAGGGCAGGATAGATCTTATAGATACTCCTTTGGAAAATGCAGAAGGGGAGCTGTTTTGTGATGGCTCCTGCTTTTGTGATGGTACATCTACAGCTGCTTACGCAGTTACTACGTTGAGTACGGTTGTTGAAACTAAGAGAATTTCGTATAACTCCGCGCAGGCCGCAGAGATTATAGCGTTGACCCGAGCTTGTGAACTCTCTGAAGGGCGTATAGTAAACGTATATACTGATAGCCAGTACGCCTTTGGGGTGGCTCACAACTTTGGGAGGCTCTGGTCGGAAAGAGGGTTCCTAACCTTACATGGGACCAAGATCCAGCATGGTCCCCTGATAGTGCAATTGCTCTCGGCACTCTCACTCCCTAGGCAGTTAGCGATCATGAAATGTGCAGCACATCGTAAGGTCATAGATGATGTGGGAAAAGGGAACGCTTTTGCTGACCAGATAGCCAGACAAACGGCTACAGACCTTAGCGCAGACATGTATGCTCTAAGGGAAACAAAAGATGCCTATGTAATGGATGAGGGTATTGGGTCTGTGCGAGTTATTCAAACTGATGCCACATTAGAAGAGTCTAAAAGGTGGGCCGAAGGAATGGGGAAAGTGGATGATGATGGGTGTTGGGTGGATACATCTGAAGGAAAATGGTTGTTCCCTGATTCATATGTGCTGGCAATGGTTACGATGGCACACGGTCCTACTCATGTGTGTGCTCAACAGATTACGAAGATGCTAGAACAAGTCTGGGTGAATGATAAAATTTTGAAGACTGCACAGCGACATGTTCAGAATTGTATGATTTGCTTACAGCACAATGTGGGGAAGGGGACAGTAACTCCAAGGGGAAGCTTTGGGCCCCCTTCTGTTCCCTTCGAGGTCATTCACTTTGATTTTATTGAGATGGAAGGTGCAACAATCTAAAATATGTTCTTGTGATTATTTGTGCTTTTAGTATATGGATTGAGGCTTTCCCCGTTAAAGATGCTACTGCCATGACCACTGCAAAGACTATGGTAAAATAATTCTTTCCACGATTTGGGCTTCCATGGGTAATTTGGTCGGACAATGGTCCCCATTTTGTTGCAGCAGTACTTTTGCAGATATGCACAGCGTTACACATTGAAAAACGATTTCACTCAGCTAGACATCCTCAAAGTGCTGGGTTGGTAGAGAGACATAACGGTATCTTAAAGAATAAGCTTGCAAAAACATGTGCCGACACCAAATTGAAATGGCCAGATGCCTTACCTATTGTATTATTAACCATGCGTACCACACCTCAAACTAAGACCGGCTTTCTCCATTTGTGGTAGTGATGGGGAGACCTGCTAACATTTGGGGTCTTCCAAAGCCTAAAGCCCTGAGGGAGGTAGAAAATGTATTGCTTGTAGACTACTGCAAGCAGTTGACTAAAAACCTGTATTTCATTTATCATCAGGTCCAATCAGCTTTACCTGTACGGTTTACGGGCCCAGGACACGATATTCAGCCTGGAAGTTGGGTCCTAGTGAAGGCCTATGAAAGGTCTTCCTGTCTCGCTCCTCGCTGGAGGGGACCCTACCAGGTGCTGTTGGTCACTCGGACAGCAGTGCGGGTGGCTGGGAAAAAACACTGGATCCACGCGACGCATGTCAAGAAACTTCCTCACCCGACGCCACACGTTACAGAAGAAGCAGAACCCCTCGCTGATGCTACAATCTCTGATCTTGGAGTAGCAAACAGCGCTATGAGTGCGTCGGAGAATTTCTCTGAGCCCATGGAGCTTGAGAAACAGTCCATTTCGTCTCAGGACTCTTTGGAAAAGTCACTTTCGGAAAACACTGTTTCAAGTTCTGCGACTTCCGTCGCCTCCGATACGTCGCTTCCCTCAGGAAGTGACGTTACCTTGTTTCCGGATCAAACAGTTCTGGGTACCACCAGGTACGACCTTCGATGAAGAAAATAGAACTACGGCACGGGTCTCTCCGTGCATTTGGAAAGAAGAAGTGATCGAGAGTTTTCTCTTGTAAAAGAAAGTTCCTTTTGAACAAAAGGAAAAAAAGGGATTGTGCTGGCTAGGGTTGGGAAGGACTAAGAAGTCGCCAGCAACGAACATTGGGGTCGTCGATTGAGAAACTGCAATGCCTGCCACCTCCACCGCTGCTCCCCGCACTGGACTTGTAAATAAGGGGGTGACCAACTCGGACAACGAACAATGTGCCTGGGCCCCGAAAACGTATTGCTGTGTTGTGTTAATAATAATTGGAATGTGTTATTACTGCTGTGGGACTTTGGTACTTCGAAGAAATGTACCCTCTAAAGCCTCTACTGCCAATTGAGATTGTACCTACTGCTTTGACTCCCTCTGTACACCTTCACACCCTGTCACCTAGAGACTCCCAGCATAGACGAAAGTATCATAATAACACTTTAATGATAGTAATGAATGCAACGCACGCCATTTTTAATAAGAGTAATTGTTGGATTTGCACTCATTTACCGCAACATGGGAACAAGGGGCTAGGATGGTATATTCACCCATTACCTTTAACGACTGCTTGCTATGCCTCTCTTAGAGCACTATTCTTTGGCCATTGGAATGATAGCATCTCAGGGAACTTTGATGGAACTAATTTAAATGATTTTGAGAAACGTGAATTGACTCCCCTGGGATCCTCGCTTTTTGCAAATAGAAGTAAACCTAATGTTGCTTCTATTAGGCCGTCTGATAAACTATCTCTTCCTTTTCAAACTCTAATTTCCTTTAAAATGGCTCTGATAGGCAATAAGGACGCCTTGCCTCCTTCCTACTCTATTAATCATAGCCCTGATTCAGTCCCCTTTTTTGTACAAAGAAATGGCACTCGGCCAATGGGAGATTTTGAAGGTTGTATAAACAGTGTAAATTTGACTGGAGAGAACAGGCCTCTGTATGTAGGGGGGCCTGTTTATTTCGTTTGTGGTAGTTCAGCATTTCCCTGGTTGCCCAAGGATTGGCAGGGAACCTGTTATTTAGGAATCCTGTTACCTGGGGTATTTGTAGCTAGTACATTGGAGGTCTCTAAGGCTCGCCCACGGCGGGACGAGAACGGAGATACCCCTGGGCAAGTATTGGGAGATATAGCAAAATCAGTTCTGCCCTTTTGGGGACAGATAGCAAACTCTGAAAACATTAGGGGACTAGCAAGAGTACTGAAGAGAACCATCAACCGGACCACGGATATACTCTACAATATGACACTAGAACAAAAGGCAATAAGATTGGTAGCACTCCAAAATCGGATGGCATTAGATGTCATTCTGGCAGAACGTGGAGGAGTATGCAAATTAGTGGGGTCCACTTGTTGTGTTTTCGTACCAGATTCCTCGCCGACAATTTTCAAAGCAATACAGAACTTGCACATCCTTAGTTCTGGAGTGCATGCTCCTGTGGGAGATTGGAATATTAGGGCCTGGTTCTGGGATTCTCTACGATCCTGGGGTTGGAAGGTGCTTTCTGTTATCCTGGTTATTTTGGGGATCCTTCTATTCCTTTGTTGCTGTTTTCAATGTCTACCTAGTATATGTGTAATGCTAGGGGGATGTTGTGCTCAAGCAGTGAGCACAGTAGGGCACAAAATGTACGCCCCAGATACAGCATCTAAAGAGTTTGTGTTACCAGAGGTTCTGATGAATGACCTAATGGCTATAGACATTACAGATAATGATTCAGGATGTATGTACGACAATGCATGGAGTTATTTGCAAAAGTATTGGAAATGATATTAGCACTTGGCATAGGCCAAAAGGAGGGTCTGTCGGAATTGAAACAATATTATGCCTCCTATCGCAGCAATTGTATGTGTATTGGCCTACGCCAAGTTGTCTAAACATCATATGTGAACAAACTCAGCGGCAAGGTCTTGACCTTAGAGAAAGTAATGTAAGTTGCGATCTTGGATTAAGCCACCATTTTAGGTTCTCTTGTATTGTGGAAATCACCCTGAACATCAAAATGGAGGCCAAATGACATTCTGAGTAAGATTCTGGCCGTACACACGAATAATTAATATGCCTGCAGGCCACTTGTTGGGGTCGCGAACTGAGACCTTGTCCTATTGCTGACCTATGTGTAAATGTACAACTATATCAGCGAAACTAATCAAAATGCATAAATTATAGGATTGACCTGGCAAGGAACCCATAGGCCCGACTCCTAGAATGGTTAACCCGCGAGGGGGTTGGCCAAGGGCTGGACAAATCATATAAAAGACCCAAGTATTCCAATGTACGGTCTCTCTTACTAATGCATCAAACCTTCGTTGAAGTTCGTTACGTTACTCTGAGAGCCGAATAGCTATCCATTTGTCAATTGACTTTGGTAACTGTTGTAGCTTTTAAATAAAGCACTTGTATGTTCTTTGTAACCTGTGTTGGTGTGTTTCTTTTGGGCTTCCCGGCCTCATATTATTTTTATGTTTTCACAGGGGGACTATGCTTGTAGGCGGTTTCCACCCAGAGTACATGGACCTATAAGTTTGTCGTGCTGTGAGTGTAGGAAAATGTGTGTGGATTAGCCCCACACATTTTCCTGAGTTCGGTCTACCATAATTCCATTTAATTAAACATTTTAAAAAGCCCAGGGGAGCTGACAACCACTGCGTGGATGGTCGAATTCCTCACACCCTCGCCATGCATCATGCTTTGGGCTTCCTGCGGCCTCAAATTTTCTTCGATAATGGTGGCTACGGCCCGTGGGCATCTTTCTATTGAAGGGATGTCTGGCAGGTGCGGCGCTACCATTATGACTTAAAGGCAATTTTTCAGAAACCTGAAGCTCACGCACATGAGCGAGACCTTTGGCCCCATCTAGCCCCGGCCCACTTATCAAAGCCCTGTTTGTAACTATGCTTGGTGTGAAAACAAAGGAAAGGTGTACGTGGTCCAGGAGGAGGAGGACGGTAAAAAAGAGGAAGTGCTTGCAGCATATTAGAGGAAACCATCTTCTGAAGCTGCATGAGGACCGTGTTTACTGAATGTGGGAGCTACGTCCCTATCAGCCGTGATGTGCCCATTTTAAACAACACTCGCATTTCTGAAGTAGAAAGCAGGACATTTTTTTTTTCTTCATAATGGCAGACTGATAGCACCATATTTATACTTGTGGAACTTTTCAGATCATGAGAGCTTTGATTGGCCCTGATGAAGACGAGGCTTCCAAGCTGTTTGTAGAAACTGGATTCATTTCTGTGTAATGGGAAATATGGTTTGTATTTCTGTGCATTCACTTGTACACTAGGCGGCCTGGCTCTGATACTAGAGAGTGGTCGTTTTTACTTAGATTTTGCTCTCTGTAGAATCCTGTTTTCCTTCCTGTTTTCGATTTTCCTTCCTAAGAATGGTATATGGTATATGAAATCTGCATTGCACTATATTATGAGCACTGAACAAACTTTCACTAACGGCTGCATTGGTGAGGGGGATAGCTCAGGGGCAACACAGCTGTCTTGGAAGCAAGAACGCACATCAACACAGGTTTGAATCCCGAACCTGTGCTTTAAAAAAAAAACAATTATAATTGAGTAATTGATGTGTTTGTTTAGATAGAATTTTCTGCTATATTAGAAATGTATTTTTTTTCTTTCATTCTTATTTTTATTACGTTTTACAAAGAGTAACATCGACTGCTTCAAGTTGTACAAAGTAACGGGTCAGCTGAATCCAGGGAAAACAATGAACAAAAACTCTAATCTCGTGTCCCCAGTTCTTCTTAGTCAGTGGTCGAAGTGTCCGAAAAGAAACAGTGAAACTATATTCCCTGCCGGCATGTCCCGCACCCCATAAACCCCATCACCACGCCCCTTCCCATGTGCAATCCAAACCCCCAAACAAACGCACCTGCTATTTAAGGGAATGCTCAGTGCACTGCACTGAAGTGCAAGTTTCAACTTCTTCCTACAATTTCATTTTAAAACAAAACCATTCCGGAATGGTTTATTTTTAAAATAAAAGTATACGAAAAGCAAAACCTAAAAAAAAGAAAGTCGAGGAACACTGCATCCAACCGCTCCCGTCCACGTCGACCACTGTCTTAGTTTCACAACCACAAAGGCATCTCCATGGCATTCATCAAGATTCAAAGCACTCGCTACATTTTCTATCCCCCCTCTGTAGGGAAGGCATGGTATCACAGGTATGACACTGACACAACGGGTACAGTTTGTAAAACCTTTACTGACATTGTTGGGATTGTTGGGGTTGTTGGGGTTGGAGAACTCCTACTTTGCCTATAACTGAGATGGAGTAGTCTCGAACTTCAAATAATAAATAACGCTGAACTAGTGGAGTCCATCAGATCAAAATGGCCTACGCTAACAAAACCTAATGCCTGTCCTATCTCTTGTAAAAAAAAGTGTGAAAAAAGCAAAATGTATGTAAAGGAAAAATCAGTGTTCAAATGAATAAATGTGGTTGAACCAGCTTTTCTCACCACGTTAGACCACACAGAGTAAGGCTGTCTCTGTAGGCAGGATGACACACTCTGGCTCAGCTTCTAACACAACAAACAGTTCCAACACGTGGATCGAGGCTCGTCTGGCCTTCCATGTTTAAGTCTCTTTTCTTTGATTTAAAAAAAAAAATGTTTAATCAAAACAGTACACAAAGGTCCCCCTCTCTTAGGCTCAGATCTTGCACCACACAGTACTTGTCGTCCCCCTCTGCCGGGCTCAGAACTCTCAAAATAAAGTTCAATACAAACAAGCAAGGGAGTTCACTTCCCCAAGCTTATCTCACTTCGGGTCTCCCTCTGCCGGGCTCCGACCCCTTTCAGATGTTGAAGACCTTCGAATGTGCGTGGTTTTGTTCACAGACCACCGCAGGACCATTTCGACTAAATGTTCACAGTTCAACTCTCACTTTCCCCGTTCTCTGTGAGTTCAATTCTTTGTTTCACTGTTGCTGTTTATAAGCTTTTTAAACAATTCCCTTTTCACTGAGACTTTCCAGTGGGCTACTACCTTTCACCGGACCACTCCGTTACTTAGTATCGCTGTTTTAGCAGCCCTCTTTCACTGCAAAGTTCATTCGCCGGTGTGCATTTCCTTGCATTTTATTCACATGCGCGCAGCCCACACTTGGGATATAATATTGCTACTTCAAACTTTTAACAAACACCATTCTTTCAGGTCACTTTGCCAACTCACCGGCTGTGTGTGTCTCTTCTTGGTTTTTACGATTCACAATGCATAAATCCAGGGTAGTATCGCAGGCTTGACCTCGCCTCCCCAGCTCTGCCGTTCACCTGGGAGGATCGCTGGCCTCAATGGAACACAATACAATCTTCACTTGTGGAATCTGGACTTCTCCACATGTCCTTCGCGACCTGTCAGAGGCAACAACCTCCAGTAATTAACTCTTGGGGTTTCTGACCCGCTGCTCCCGTCCCTTGGTCCGTCGTTCTGCTCCAGTAGTTTTGCCTTCATCCCAGAAGCCCTGCTCATACTTGTGTTCTACCTTCCTCATAGTGTGTCTTTGGGTGCTGCCTTTTATTCGTGTGAGGAGAGTGAATTGGTGTCAAGTGTATGCACTTAGCATCAAGTGCCTGACTTTGCCTGATCTGATTAGTGGGACATGTCCAGTACGATGTGTGTAAGTGGATGTTGTTACTCTCAGTCACCCTCTTCCTTGGGCCAGTGTTTGTGTAAAAATGGGGGAGAGTTGGAACCTCTGTGAATCCTAAAAAATAGGTTGGGTTGGATAAACAAAACTGGGGGGAATGCCGTGTCTCACCATCAGCAGCCTCACCCCCAATCATTGAAGACCCCTCAACCAGGTGATCTTCCCACACTGGGCCATCCCCAGGGACTGAATTTAAAGGTGATGGCCATGTCCTGGCCACTTGAGAGAGAGATTACTGGGGACTAGTGGGTGAGACACCCTCTAGTTTCTCAGACCTCCGACCCAGTTCCCTTCCTCCTCCCACCAACCATTGAGTACGTACGTACGTACGTACGTACGTACGTACGTACATACAGTAAGTACCGTATTTCTTTACAATTCAACTACCATAGGAAGGGAAGTGTCTGAGGAGGTAATGTATGGCAATATATTGTCTCCAAAGAGGGCCAATTTGTATATTGCCTTCCTCGTCTCACTAGCCCTTTAATTGTCTCATCCTTACAGAGCTCTGCCAGTGGTTCAAGAGTCAGGCCGAAGAGTAGGGGAGAGAGGGCGGACAGAGGGGACAGCCTTACCGGGTACCCCTTTTAAGAGGGAACAATTCAGAGGTAATTCATTCACTGTTACCCTGGCCCTTGGGTTCTTTTACAGCTCTAGGACTCCCTCATTCCAACGAAATTCTAGTCCCACCTTACGGAGGGCCACTTGGAGAAAAGGCCACTTGACTCTTTTAAAGGCCTTATCTGTGTCCAGTAAGACCAGTACTGAGTCTCTGTGCGATTTATGGAGGCTATGAGGTCCAGAGTCTTTCAGGTAGTGTCCGATCTTTGCATTTCTCTTATGAAACCCACCTGGTCACAATGTGTCAGGATGGGCATCAGCCCACCCAGTCTTTCTGCCAGGACACTTGCGTACCTTTTTGCATCCAGGTTCAGGAAAGAGATGAGGAGATAGGAGCTGCACTCAAGCTTATCCTCCCCCTCTCTTGGAATCACCAATATCAGAGCCTGAATGGAGGGGTCTGGGGCAGGGTTCCAATCCATTATATCATTAAAAGGTCTACTGAGGAATGGGGCTATTATTGCTGCAAATATTTTATAAAAGGTGTTGAATAACTGTCCAGCCCTGGAGTGGAGCCAGGTTTCAGTTTGGCAATTGCCTGAAGAACCTCTTGGGGTTCAATCAAAGCATTAATTTGAGTTAGATCTTCAGTCCACAGTATTAAGAGTTGAATGCCTTCAAGGTACCCCGTTGTTAAGATGTCCCAAAAAGTCCCTCATAATCCATAGGACCTGGAGTCAATCCAAACCAGATTTATAGACGAAGTAGACAAAGTGTGAGGCCAAATTCAGCTTTATTATCCGTCAAATAAAGCAGGGACAGCATTCAAGCATTGCAATCTTGCTGCTTTCCGCGCATCCATTACATACAACGATTTAAGTAGTACAGCTTTGTCATAAATGGCATCATCACATTTGATCAGTTTACAAAACCTCCAAAGAATGGGAATTGGATAGTGGCAGTGGCTACATATACATTGATTATACTTGTCTGATGGCTCATCCTGAGACCACCCCTTTATTGATAAAAGGTTGAACGATGTCCTTTCTAGGACAAGGGATTGGTTGGCACATCACTTGATGGGTGACATAACATCAGGGACTCCGATAGGTTGACTTTCTTCTAACCAATGTGGGACAATTGACAGGTCATCAAGACCAGAGCCAAAACAGCAGTAAAGGGAGAGAGGTCCACAAATTATTTTTCTTTCAATTAAAAAAGCTACCATCCCTAATTCCTAGGACATGAGCCAGGGTGATTTTGTTGTACTTTGCCATGCATAGTGCCTTGTGTATGTGTGTACATATAAGGAGTACAGCAGGTGGCATATCTGTGTTTGCTTCTAATGAATAGACAATGTTTTCAAGTTGTGAGTCACGTGTGATGGGACACTCTTGAATTATTCTTCAGAATATTTTGGCTTATAATTTGACTGCACCTGGGTAACAAAGACTGATTGGGCTCTTAATTAGTTTGAGAGTATATTGCTTGCATCCTGGGAATTGCTATCTCATACCTTCTCTCTGCTGTTCCTATCCTCCCTTATTTCACTGTGACCTTGGCTTGGGTTGTTAGCTTCTGTCTGAGCTCTGCAAGGATCTGTATTTCTGTGAATTTAGCATGTTGAGTTCTCTAGAAGTCTTGGGATATTTGTTTATTTAAGACCATGACGTGGTTTCCATTTTGGATAAGATGGATGCCCCATTATAGTTGTTTTTCTATGTCAGTGAGCAGTATTCATGTGTCTGTCATGCTGCATTCAGCTAATATATTAGTTATGTTAGTGTCCTTCATGTCTAGTGGATGCTATGTTGGTATTCTTCGTGTATAAATGCATATATTACCTATTGTACGTGTTCTTCATGTTATGTAGACATTTGCTTCATGTCTAAATGCATGCACATGTATTGTTACAACGTTACTTTGACTACTTTTGCCATATTCAGCTCAGGTTGTTTCCATATCCTGCTGTACCTGCCCGGATAAGGGCAGTACGGTTGTCTTAGTGAGTAACGTTTCTCACATGTGCGGTATTGGGCCGGGAGAGGGGCACAAGCTATGGATGATGTATTTATCTGCCTCCAAACATTCCCCCCTCTGGCGAGTCCTCAACCACACTCTTCCTTCTGTTCTCCCTGCATAGGGCTCTTTGTGTATCCATATTTTAGTCACCCTCCTCAAGCTGCCTGCATGTCATACATGGTCGTCCAGACTCCAGGTCATATAGTAGCATTCCCCATCGGAATCACAATATACACAGTGCTCAGTTTAATGTGAGGATCCTGAGGACAAATACATTTTGACCCTTGGGAGGCAATAGGGCTTTCTATTGCTTGGGTACAGGGTAAGTCATCCTTTAGGGTATACTTGTGCATGTTAGTATACACATGTATCATTATTTTAATTTCTACTGCATTCTTGGGAGTCTTTTTGCAATGGCATGTTTCTATTCTTAGTATCAGTACAACTATGGCCACTAGTCATTTGAAGGTGTTAGCAGACTGGGTGTGTATCCATGAGAACAGGTAGGTAAACCATTAATCATCCCAGGAGACTCCAAGTGAAAGCTGCCGCAGTCAGAATAACAATGTTGTTGTATTTGTAAATACTGCAGCACTTACAAATACAACAATGTTGTATTTCTCAGTGTGGCGGCTTTCATTTGGAGTCTCCTGGGCTCCCTCAGGGTTGGGGGAGCCCAGGAGACTCCACGCGAAAGCCACCTTAGTGAGAAACACTGCAGCATTTCAAAACACATCCGTGTTGTGTTTCTGCCTGCAGCGGCTTTCACTTTGAGTCTCCTGGGCTCCCCTGGGGCAGAAACACTGCAGCATTTGGAAACACAACTGCAAAACTTAGAAAGAAAACCACAGCATTTTTAAATACAACAATACAGCAAGCTGAAGCCACAGCAAACATAAATACAACATTTTAAAAGCTGCAGTTTTCTTTCTAAGTTTTCCAGGCTCCTCCAGACCGGAAAACTTAGAAAAAAAACTGCAGCTAGTGCTTATTTAAAAAAAGAAATAAGCACTTACCCAGATGCAGCTTTCCTGCCTGCAATTTCTGGTCTACGGCCTCTGGCACCAATGAAGCAAAAGCCACCCAGTGGTAGCTTTTGTTTATTACAGCTGGCTGGCTTTTGCTTCATTAGTGCCGCAAGGGCAAGCACAGGAGGCATCCATTTCACAAAATGGATGCCTCCTAGTGCTTCATATTTTTCAGTGTGAGCTTCATTTGCTCGATACTTTAACATAGGGACTTTGTTTTAAAAAAAATATATATATATTTTTGATTATGGGCCATCTTTTTAGAAAATAATATTTCACAGCACACTATTCCTTTAAATTCAAGGATCCTGAGAGGTCATTTAATAACTAAGACCTCACTGAATCAAAAATAATCAATCAGGGAAGAAGAATGGTCCCCGACCTCGGGAGTCCAACTAACCGAATGAGCACACAGTGAAATTGAGTTTTATATAGAAACTGAAGGTGCACAGTGAGGCGGTGTCATGGTTTTATTATTTTTACCTGGTTGTTACAATGTTACAACATGGAATGCGCTAATACTGCTAGCATGGGTGGTTATAACCCAATGACAAATTGAATGTATACTCTACATGCCAACTATGTACCCCTCGCTCAATGGACGCTCTCGCTTTCTTGTGCACTCTTACGGGTGCATTGTGAATTCTACTAAGAATTGTTTAAAATGTATAAATAAGGATATTATAGATTAGGAATGATGTTTCTAGCCTAGATGAAGCAGCCTTCTTGATGAAACATTTGCACGTGCAGTGGTGGGTAAATGTCACAAGCACACGGGCACTGACACACAAGTGTCAAATTAGAAGACACATCAAACTTTTGTCATGATTCCTGCCCCTCATGTCCCTAGCCATCCAAGATGTCAGGCTGGAGCCAGGCCACGATCACCTACATGGCCCTCAAGGGCCTCTCCATCCCTCCAAAGAACCACTTGGAGTCAGACTTGGCGCTTGTGGCACCAGACTCACTCAATCCCATAGGATAACATTGGGGATTGGACTTGTAGTGCATTGATGGTGACAAGATGGATGCCCCCACACATTTCGGTTCCCAGAACTGCATGTGCAGTCTAGTCTTTTGGGTGTGGTTCAGCCCAGAGACACCTGGGATACCCAGAGACTATTTAAGCCATGCCCAGGCTGAGAAACATGCTTTGTGTTCTGCACCTGCAGCGTGACACTCACCATGTTCGGATCGGTCTCCAGTAGGCCTGGATCTTTCTTCTGCGCTCAGCTCCTGCAAGAACAAGAACACCGTTAGGAACAGCCTTACATTGCGGTGCTTCTGCCCATCATTCATCGCTCCTTCTGTTCTGCGGGCATCTTCGTGGTGTCATTCCCATCCGGGCACGCCGCTTCCTAAGGAAAAGGGAAAAGAACAGAAAAAAGGCATTAGTAAGCATTCAGCAAATCTTCGCTTATTTTATAAAGACTGTACGAGCTTCAAACCCTTACCTGAATCCCAGCCGCTCTGGGGGAACTCTGTCTCTGGAACTTCTCATCCATCTGCACGTACGCCGGCCATCATCTGAGGAAGGAAAGGAACGAAGTTAGAGAACTGTTCAAAAGACACATTATATTTACCTGTCGGACTCTTGCCAGTGAAGTAACTAAGCAGCAACAAGCCCGCATCAATCAACGCGCCCCTGCGCTGAAAGCAGGACGGAGAGCACACTTTCCAAGAAAATAAGGTGAGCTGTGGATCAATGGGAGGGGTTGAACCCCGGGGAAGAAGGGGTTCAAGCACACAGAGACAATAGGGAGTTCAACTCTACCAATCCCGTGTTTCAGGCCCAGTCTCCAGTCGAGTAGACTCCAGGGAAGGGTTTGTAGTTGTAAGAGGTCAGAACAGGCTGAGTGACATCCCCATGGATACCAAGTGAGCATTACAACTTTTGACATAATAAATATAAAAACTCAATGACTATGGCTTAAGAGTTAATTGATAAATTAAACTGAACTGGGTGTGCAAGGTTGGGGGGAATGTCCTTTCAGTGTTCGCAGGGTGATCGCTTTTGCATTCAGGGTCCTCAAAGGTGCAGAATCTCGATATTGTTATCGAAAAAGAAGTGTTATGTGTTGTTTGGGCGATCAAGCAATTTAAGGCATTTCCTTGGGGAAGGAACTTTAAGGTGTTTAGTGATTACAAGTGCCTGGAAGGCATTTTTACATCCAAGAGGCTAGATGGTGTTTCACGCAGAATAGTGAGGTGGGTAACCTCCTTGCAGGCATATTCTTTTGAGGTGGAGTTTGTTCCTGGGAAGGAAAATATCTTAGCAGATTTCTTATCTAGGGCACAGAAAAATTGTGCTGAAGACCAGTCGATAGATGAGGAAGACCTTGTATGTGACGATGTGTGTGTGGTACGTGAAGCAACAGTCAAAGCCCAGGAATGGGAAGATGCTGAAAATAACAATGAGGTTCTGATAAAGGTCAAAGAGATGATGCCCAAGAATGGGTCACAGTGGACCAGTGAGGATGGGGTAGGATGTTTCATAGGGTAAGAAATACATTGAGTGATGAGGAAGGTCACATGTTGGGATCTAGACGTGTAGTACAACCACTAGGGGTCAGGCGTAGATTGCGGGAGGTGGGCCATGAAGGTCATCTCGGGATGACAAAGACCAAGGTCTACCTCAGAGCAGACTACTGGTGGCCTGGTCTTGATGGTGAAGTTGAAGAGCTGATAAAAGACTGCAATGTTTGCAGTGAGTCAGACACAGTATTGAGAACCCATGTGCAACCTGTGAAGCTGTTAGAGTTTCCAGGCCTACCATGGGGGTATGTGGCCCTGGATATGTTTGGACCCATAGTGAGTAGTATGTTCTAGTATTGGTGGATTTGTACTCCATATGGGCAGAAGTTAAAGTGGTAGTGGTGTGGGAGGCAGAAGTGGTGGTCACGTTTCTTCACCCAGTATTTCAGAGGGGGGCTTTCCCAGCAAGTTGCTTAATGACAATGGTGTGGAATTTACCCCCAGCGTCATGAAGAAGTTTTTGGCTGGGACAGGAGTGGTACATCCCATGACATCCTTGTTTCACCCGCTACCAATGGCACAGTTGAGCGAATAGGACACTCTTGCAGGGCATTCAGATGGCAATAAGAGAAGGTAAGGAGTGAGAAGAATATGTGGACAGAAGAGTGCATGCTTTTAGATTTGCTCCACATGCCCCTACGGGTCTGTGACCCTTTGAGGTGCTTAGGTGAAGGAAGCCAGCAGCACCAGTGGGCCCTGCTATGCTGGGGCGGATGACGTTTGTGGAGTGGAATCAGAGGCAATTGAGGGAGCATATGATAAGGAAAGGTGATCATATGAAAGACAGATTTGGCAGGATCCATGTAAAGGATGCGCGGAAAGCAGCAAGATTGCAATGCTTGAATGCTGTCCCTGCTTTATTTGACGGATAATAAAGCTGAATTTGGCCCATCAGGGTGGAGGAGGAGGGAGACAGAGAGTGGGTGCATAAACCACAAGTGGTCCTTAAGGAGCAGAGCATGTTTGCCGGATCCATGCCAGTGAGGAAAGTACTGAGTGATGCTGAAGCACTGGAGGATGGCAGAGTCTAGAATAAAAGCATCACACATGTAAGAGGTTAAAGGTCATGATGGACATATCACATTCTTGGGTGTTGGAAGAGATGTGAGGAAGGGAGGTGTGTTAGGTGTATGTACTTCAAAATGCGTATTGTAATATGTTTAACAGAGTTGCTTTCTATCAAAAGTGTTTCTTTACATTCATCAGACAAGAGTGCGCATGTGTCCAGCTTACTAGGGCTGTTTACATGTTAATGATATGATATGATATGATATGATGGTTTATTTTTAACGCGCTTAATACCCAGAGGTGTCTAAGCCCGGAGCGGGATCGAACCCGTATTGCTCTGTGCCGTCTTGCTTCCAAAGTGAGCATGTTGCCCCTGAGCTATCCTACCAAGTCGAATGCTCGACTTGAGTATTCTAATGTTCTATGTTCTGAGCTATGTATATATGTTAGAACCCTGTGCATGGGAGCCAGCCAACCAGGAGGCTTAGAGCGCAATGCTGAATCTCCCCCACCCACCATCTTCCCCAGACCCATTTTTAATTAATCCCCCTCCCACTTACCTCATTTTGGCAACAGCACTCACCGCGCTGCTTCTTCTTTTTCTTGCGTGAGACTGCCATGGAAAGTGAAGAAGGGCTCCATACAGAGCCACATCTTCCCTTTCCATGGTGGCCATCTTTGAACAGTATTTTCGTTCTGTGAACGGGAAGCCGCGAGGTGACCCATTCACGGAACGGGGCGCTCGTTAAAAGCCCTTACATAGCTTGGGCCTTTGACTCGGGCCCCGGGCCTTTATCACCCATTGAAGCCATTGGAATGGGTGGTTAACACCATTCATTTTGGAGCTCTGGTGGGGCTCATCAGGCCGCTAAGAGTGGCATCTAGGAAGGAGGGCCTCTAAGAAGACACTTCTTAATAAAGAACCTGTGGTTGCAATACCTTGTCCTAGCATTCAGACCTCACATCTTGTCAGCATTTGCTTGTCCTTTGCTTGTGATTTAAGTTCTATTTCCTGGTTCAAACTTTGCCCTCCTACGGTTTACGTTGTTTTATTTTCAACACCTTGCTTCCTTGTGTGCCTGGCACACCTATAAACACATTCTCCAGAGAGACTCACCAGCCTGCACACAACCTTCACCGTGGGACAGCAAAACACATGGTATAATATGCCAAGCCACAAGGAAGTCTGGTTAGAAAACCTTTCCACTGTGGCTGTACCCCACCCATTGTATATTATGCAAAGCCACTCAGAAGGGTGGCCACAGTATCTTCCCAATATGGATGCACCCTGTGTCGCACCCCGGGGTCCCTCCCAGCCATCAGGATCAGATTCTGGCGACATCAGTTACTCATACATCGATTATATCATCACAGGAGCATTTGGAATTCTCTGGGTACATTCTTAAGGGACAGGAAATTCAGGTTTTTCAGTTTGATTGAAGCCTCATTATTTCCACATGATTGCCCCTCAGTGCAGCTGTGCTGTCGCAAGCCCTCCTTTTTCTTACACAGTTGCCAGCATGACCCATTCCAATCTGTAGGTGCGTATCCAGTCCTGATATTTTCTTTTCATTCTGTGAAATTTAGTTCCACTTTTCCAAGGATAGCCTATGGCACAGCCCCAAAGGGGCTTAGGGAGCCATGGCTTAACATGGTGGAGGGGCAAAGCCTCCCCCCCCCCGACCCGCCTCCTAGAATGAGCAGGAAGCCGGGGTCACCAGGATCATAACCTTGGAGCAAGAGGAAGTGTAGGGAAAAAGGGGATTACGGACAGGAAGGGGGGGAAGCCCCCTCCCTTGGTTAATCCCCTGACTGGAGGGCAAATATAACTTTGCTCCTCCAAAGGGTGGCATCATAAAAGGGGTGCATGGGTGGATCGGTCTGTTTCTCAGCTTCACCCCCCTGCTGAAAGTCAACTTTGTCCCAACCAGCACACCCTAGCATGACTTCTGTTTCAGGTTTTTCACGTGTTTTTCATGTATTGTTGCAAGCGGTTGCTCAGGTTCTCGAGCAGTGCCAAAACAAACCTCCTGGATGAGGCAAGGATGACCACGAGTAAACGCCCCCCGTTAGCCTAGCACAGCGGGGGGGGGCAGAAAGGTTGGATAAAGAAGGGCACCTCCCGTTTGGTTGTCGGCTTCCAGCCTTGGCTGATGGAAAGGAAAGCAGGGCGGCGCTCGCACCAGCCCAATAGTGGCAGATGGCAATGTGTTTCACCCTGAGCGGGAGGCTCAGGGAGCCACGGCGGAGGGACCCTAAGATGCTCCATAAAGATTTGATAATATAAAAACTGAGCTGACTGGAGATTAATAAAATGATAAAAAGGAAAAGGGGGGAGCTGATGAAGGAAGACTAACCAAAAGGTGCTGCCAATATCGTCTGTGTTATTAATATTAATGTGTGTTGAATTTATGGTTGTAAATGTACAACAATAAACTGCAGCCTTGTTTTCCCACAATAAGATGATCTTAGGCTGGCCCCAGTTATTTGTACAAAGTGAGCCCCAGAGTAATTGTGTGGTGTGTTGAAAGGGTGGGTTTGTGGGGGGAGGAAGTTTGGTCCGTACCCGACTGCCTATGTTAAAAGTCATGCTACAAGTCCCAGAATGCAAAGAAAAAAAACAGTACTGAATAAGCACCTACAGATTGGAATGGGTCATGGTGACAACTATGTTCTTACATATGGCGCAGGCCTTGATCGCAATGTCTCCCCGGTCTTCATGCAATGCTCTGGTCGTCTTACATGATTTACCTGCTGCCTGTCTGTGAATGCAAGGGGTTCTCTGTGACCCTTCTGCTCATCTGTGCACCCCACTCTTTTATGGACGTTCTCCACCACGAAACTTTCTGCATTATGGACACCGAGTCCCTGCTTTCTCTGTTCCGAGTGGGACTTCTTTGCCAGACTTGTTTTACATTGTTTTCATGCTGGGTTATTATTCGAGGAGTAATTAAAATGTTAAAGTGTTTATTCTATTTTTATTTTATTGAGCATTTTTTAGGCGCTTATATAAGTGAATCGTTTTTCAAATAACCAAAACGCTAAACAAGGGAACAGGGGAAAAACGACAAAGGCTAAAAAACAGTAAAAACAGTCATGGTCCCACTGGGCCTTGTGGCATTCGAACATGCAAGTGCAGCGAGGGGAGGTGCAGGAGATGGGGAGGTAGGGGGTCACAGGATAGGGCAAGCGTTGCCATGCAGGGGCCCACAGGGGCAGTGCAGTGGGTGGGGTGTGCTGGTATCGACTGGGAACAAGGGCTTGGAATCCAGTCACAGCAGAAGTGGGCTGATTAGCGGGGGAGGGAAAGAGGTAGGGAACAGCAGAGTTGTTAGCAGTTTCTGGAACTTGAGGAGGAGCAGCTCAAGTATGAGAGTGTAACAGGGGCAGGGAGGCTGTTCCAAAGGGAGCCACCGTCCGAGGAGAGAGACCTGCCCCCTGTAAGGAAGGCATTGTACCAAACAGTAAGACAGACACAAATGACCACCGTTCAAGGTGTTTATTGAACTTCAATTGGGTTTGAAAAACACCTATTTAATCCTAAATCTAAAGATGGGAGCAAGCTACGACCATCGCATAATAATAATGCAGTACTAGTGGTGTCTTGTCAAAATAAAAGGGCCTATACTAATAAACCTATTGCCAATCCTTGCCTCTAAATACACATAGTGTGGGAAACAAATTTTATATAAAAGAAAAGTGTTCAAGAAATGATAAGTCAGGATATTCAAGCTGTTGGCTTCCATTCCCCATGTTGTCAGCATGGGACAAGGCGGCACACTCATGCTTAGCACAGTCTCTGGCTTCTCTAGTTCGAGGATGCAGTTCATATCTCAGTATCGGGCCTTCCCTGCCAAAGTCTCTTTGTACTTTCTAAGTCTCTTGCTTCAGATGACCTGATAGGACAAACAAACAAAAAGTTTCTATCTGCTCAGGATTCTCAGGTACAACTTTGTGGGTGATTTTTCATTCACCCTGGGTCCCCCTCCGCCGGGCTCAGACCCACTTTAACACAAAACCTTCTTGGGCAATTCACTGTTCACTCTGGGTGCCCCTCTGCCGGGCTCAGACCCACTTTAACACAAAATCTTCAATTGGTCTCCCACTGCCAGGCTCAGACCAGATCATGTATTTTTCCAAACTTTCTCTATTTTATCAAAATGGAAGACTTTCAGCAGTGTGCAGGTTTTAGCTTTACCTGCTGCAGGACCACTTCCATTCACATTTATTTGTTCACTTTCAAATTATCTCTCTCCGCTGGGCTTGGATCAAATGTATCTACTTTCATTACTCCCCAGCTGGATACCTTACAGAGACCTTCGATTTCGATTAAGCATGCATGCGGTGCCGGACCACTCTGTCAAAGGTATTGTAGCTCGCATGAAAGTTCAATCACTCATTAGCAGTTTCATTTCACTCACGTCTCTTATCACATGTGTTATAACAACGTTAGTTCCAGCATTCGCCATACATTGTTGCTTCTTGCAACCATGGCTACAACTCAGACCAGTCTTGTATAGGTCTCCCAACTCACTGGCTGTGTTGATTTCACTTATGCTGCTTTGTTCTTGGAGCCAAGGACAGTACCATGGTGGCTGGTGATTCTCATCGCCTTTATACCCGACGTGGGAGGGCCCCGCTATCTCCGACACACAATGCAGGATTCTTCAGCCTGTTTTTCTGGTCTTATGTCTTTCAATCTTGAGGATTCATGAAAGCAACAGTTCCTTGTTGAAAAGGTCAAGGGTACTTCCTTCCTTGTGATTCCTTTCTGTTGCTGTATTTCTTCTTCATTAAACTGCCATCTTGTAATTGCTGTTTCTGCGAGTATTTCGCCTTGCTCAGAGTGTGGTCTCATGCTGCGCCTTTTATCCGTGTGGGGAAGTGTAATGGAAGTCAGGTGTGAGTGATTGTCGATAATTGCCTGACCTCGCCTGACCATGATTTTGGGACAATCAAGGTATGCGGCTCGTGTGTTAGTGTTTTCCTGTAGAGCGGGCTATCAGTGAGAAAGTTTTTGTGTTATAAAAGGGAGGTAGACTTCTTAAATATCCTACCGGGTAGGATGGGGTAAAGGTGTTACAGGGAAGGGGATACCGCACCTCACCATCCGATGACCCACTCCCTGAAGACCACTCGGCCAGGTGATCTTCCTGAACTGGATCCAAAAGTGATGGCTGTGCTCTGGTCACCTGGATGACACATCCCCAGGGACTAGTGGGTGAGACATCTTCTGGTTTATCACCTCCCACCCCCAAACACACTGCTTGGAAAGCTTTTGACAGTAAAAGAGTTGAAGTTAGAGGAGTGTATGGCTCTAGCAGGGTAGTATTAAGGAAGGCAAAGTTGGAGATAGTGTGGTCCCAGCCCCAGAAGACCTTATGGATGATGCAGAGGGTCTTGAATTCGAACTTTTCAGCCATCAGGGGCCAGTGGACAGATTTTAGGGCTGGAGAGATACGGTCCCTGGCTTGAGGCCAAGGATAAGTCTTCCAGGCCTATTGTGGATTAGCTGGAAGGGGCTTAGGGAGGATAGAGGGAGATTGCGAAAGAGGGTGTTGCAGTAGTCCAGCCTGGAGAGGAGCACAGCTCTGGAGACATTGAGCTTCCGGGGGAAGGTGAGGAGAGGGAGAATGCCTCTGAGGAGGTGGAACTGGAAGCGCACCTTCTTAGTAAGGTTCATGATGTGAGGGATGTAGGAGAGAGCAGAATCGAAGATGACCCTTTGATTTTTGGCCTCAAAGGATGGTAGGGGTGGAGGGCCCAAAGAGGGTGGCCAGAGGGTAGGAGGAAAATAAGGCATAGGTGTCCCAATCAGAAGGATCACTGTCTTACTGGCATTAAGGTAGACATTGTTAGCTTCACACCATGCCTGAATGGAAATGAGGACAGAAGGAGGAAATCATGTAAGCAAGAGGGACAAGATAGATATTGAAGAGCCATGGCGATAGGATAGAGCCCTGGGGGAAGTCACAGGTAGAGAGGGAGATGGTGGAGGAGGAAAGGCCCAAATGCATTTGGGAAGAGCAGTTAGTGAGAAAAGAGGTTAGCCATTCCAGTCCTGGTCAGTGATGCCGAGCGTATCACAGAGTCATTTTTATGCTAAAAGCAGAGGAGAGATCAAGGAGAATGAGAACCGCAGGAGAGTTGGATTTGAGATTTGAAAGCATTGTTACACGGGTGATCAGGAGAGCAGTTTCTGTGCATCTGGATGCCCGGAATCCAGATTGATGATAATGAAGGCAACCAACAAAATCAGTGTGTAGGGTCAGTTGGGGGAGGACCAACTTCTCCAAGAGTTTGTTTTACAACCATTTTTCAAATCATCTCTTCCCTCTGAATCCGGCTAAGGTTGTGTATACTATTGCTTGTCCTTATGTTGGTGGACTACAAGGAAAGGTAGGGGGTCTTCCTTGACCATGCACGGCCAATCAGCATAAAAAGGGGGCGAGCAACGATAAAAAGGGAAAATTTAATGAAGGAAAAATTGCGAATGGGCAAAACAGGGTAAAATAGGTCTAAAGCAAGCACAGAGTCTGGAGAAATCAGAGAGATGAAGGGGGGATGAACTGGCCTTCAGATAAAGTGTCTTTCATCTATTGTAGGAGCTGGGTGTGTGTCCCCTCGGAAATGGCAGTCAGAGCATGCCCACGTGAGCAGAAATACTCTAGAGGCCAAGCATAGCTGGAAAGTGGCAGTGCACTTGTGGCACGTGGAGGTCAGCTCTGGGCATGGTGTTTTTGCACAGTAGCGTAGTACTTTGCAATGCACTGATCGAGGAGCCACATTTTCAATGTTTTCTGGAGGGTCGGGCAGGAGTGGGAGCTGGTATTTGAGGGGCTTCTCTTGACTCTGCCCCCTTGGTGGATTTGCTACTGGGGGCGCGGGAGCCTCCAGATGTGCAGAGTTTAGCAGCCAGTTCACTCTTCACGTGTTGCAGGAATGGCCATTGTTGTGTGTTACCCCTCCTGCGACCATGGTAGCTCCCAGGATGGGTGCAAATGGTCACATGGTGCTAGCCATGTGACCAACCTAATAAATAGCACGGGCGGTTTCCAGCTCATCAATCTAAGACAGAGCTGACTCCGGTGTCGTTATAACAGGCACCATGCTGGTGCTGCACCGTGTGCAACAGGCCCAGTGGCGGGGCCATGGACTGGGACGGTGGCCCTGTTGGGCTGCACGTCCCCCTTTATGGTCTGGGCTGTGCGACCACGGCTGGCTGTGCTATCCCTGCCTGTGTGCCCCCAGAGCTGGGGCTGTAGTGAGCCTGGTTCCCCCAGCCCACATGTAGCGCTCCGGTGATCTGGAGCTCACCGGGTGATCCCTGTAACTTGTCTGCTGCGAGAACGCAGCCCCAAAGGTATCGATCGGGTGATCCCGCCATCTGCGTGGCCTGCTCCGGTAACCCGGGAGTGGGCCACAACAATGGCAATGAGGGCTGGTCCGGCCCCACAAACTGGAGTTTGCGGGCTGCTGGCGGCCCGTGTGCAGGAGTGGAATCAGCTGCTAGGCGGGTGGCCCAGGGCCCCTTTCTGTATGTTTGCACGGGCCGCCTGATGCCCGCAAGATGGTACACGGTTTCGGCTGCTGCTAAGGAGGAGGCGGCGGTGGTGGCCGCGCTTGTTGGGATCGGGAGCAGGTAGGGGAGGCCTCAGCCATGACGAAAAGGGAGAGTGGCTCCAGTACCGTGAGGCCCGCCCCACGGAAAGGAGAGCTCGCTCCGGGACAATGAAGGTGAGCTGCGTAAACGAGGGACTGCGGGTTGTCCTTGCGGTGGGTCCTTGTGCGCTCATGTGGAGATCCACATGGCAAGGAGCCCCAGGGCCGGCTGGTGTCTCCCTGCGGGTCTCAGCAGCAGGGAGAGGCAGCCAGCCGGCGGGTCCTCCTGTCCCCGGCTCGGAGGACAAACACGTTTCTGGCGCATGGAAGCTCATGGCGGCCCTTCAAGAGCCCGGGCCTGCCGCGGTGGTGAGAAAAAAAAAGAAGCATTTGTAAAATGGAATGGAGCTCCGCGGTGGCCCCCAAAAACAAAGGATGGGGGCGCAACCTATGATCACCAGGCCCATGGCGGTGAGGAGAGAAAATGAAGGAAAAAAAATTAAGGCAACTGAGGGCCTAGGTGTTGGGGGGCGGTCCTGAGCCCCCCCGCTGCGTTCCCGTAAGCCCCCCCACCTGAAAGGACACACGCACACAGCCTTCCGGTTCGGGATTTCCGGTCGCTCTGCTCGCGGCCGGCAACGCCCCTTTATTTATACATTCGGCGGCGGCATGCAACTTCACGCCGCCGCGTCAGCCCGTCATTACGGGCAGCGCCACACTCCTCCTTTTTCGGGAGGAACCACAACAACGGTACTTTTAATGATCATAACTTTTAACACACAGCTACACTATAAACCACCACTGCACACCCAACACCCCTTTATTGTCAACCACCCGGATCCCTTCATCACAGTTTACACGCTAAGTGTCCAAGAACATACTCGCTGGGGTAAGCAGGTTTCCCTCGCCCAGCCCTCTGGGGGTACCTCCTGCCTACCTCCGGCCCGTGGTGTCCCTCAGCCGCGGCTCCCTGGATTGGGGAGTCTGGGACCTCGTCCCGTAAATCTCCAGCGTCGGGGTCCTCTGGTGGGTCAGGTTCAGGCAGAGTCTCAGTCCGGGGATCACCCAGTTTCTTGAAGAAACTCACATTCCAGGTGACGGCAGATCGCCCATCCGAGGCCGTCACCATGGATCCCTTGACAGCCACAACATCCAAAGGCTCGAGTTCATAGGGGAGTGAGAGTTTCCCATGGGGGTGTCGGTTGCGGACTAGAACTTCGTCTCCCGGCTCAAGCCGTTGAGGCCGGAGACCCCTTCGCAGGTTTTCTTGGTCAATTCTCACTCGCCTTTCCATTGCAACCCGCTGGTTGTCAATCACTCCTGGTTCTTTCTCCCCAACCTCAGGTAGCAGACCCCGGGGACATCTCTTGAACAGCGCTTCTGCAGGAGTCACTCCAGTTGAGGCATGCGGAGTGGTTCGATACACCCGCAGGAATTGGTACAGGGCCCATTGTAGGGGTTGACCCTGTCCCTGGGCGATCCGAATTTGTCTTGTTAAGAGTCCGCATGAGTCTCTCCGCATCGCCATTCGCTCGGGGCCACAGCGGTGACACCTTTCTGTGCTGCACCCCGCAGCTCTCCATTAGCTCGGAGAACCGCTCACTTTGGAAAGGAGCCCCATTGTCTGAGCACAGGGTGTGGTGAAACCCGTGGGCTGCAAAGATCTTCTCCACCGCCACCACCACATGCTCAAACGCCACGGATTCGACGAACTCCACCTCTGGATATCTAGAGTACTCATCGACATATGCCAGGAAATGGGTGCCCACCGACGTCGATCCAAAGTCCGCGTGGATGACCTCCCAAGGCCGGGTGCCTCGGGGCATCACTTCTATTGCTGGCTCCCGTTGCAGAGGAGAGGCTGCCTGACACCACACGCATGCCGCTACAAAGTCATCAACCCTCTTCTCTAGTTCAGGAAACCAGACCTTCAACCGGAGTCGCGCCTTGGTCTTGGCTGCGCCTTGATGTCCATTGTGTGCCAACGTGATGACCTCCCTCACTTTTGACAGGGGGACGACAATCCGGTCACCCCGGAGCAGCAGGCCCGACTCCGAAAACGACAACTCGTCCTTCACTTTCCACAGCTGCTCAAGTGTTGTTTTGGCCTCATGTGTCCGCCCGGCCACAGCCTCGAGGATGGACTTCCAGGAGCCGTGTTGCATCGAGTGCCTCAGTACTTGAAAACATTCATCTTGGGCCGCCGCGGCCTCCAGCTCCGCCAGCGGCATCGCGTTTAGTGTGGCCGCCTCCACCACCATCCGTACATGGCTGTCAGCCTCTTCTTCACAGACATCATGCCCCTCTCCCCCGCACACCCCCGGGTGGCGGGACAGGAAGTCCGCTGCATTGTTGGCCCCGGGCCGGTACACCAGGGTGACAGAATACTCAAGGAGGGCGAGCATCCACCTCTCAATCCTTGCCGGTGGCTTTGAAGATGACCCCACCAGGATTTGAAACAAAGGCTTGTGATCAGTTACTACCGTCACCGGATGACCCAAGACATAGAGTCGAAAATGTCTGCAGCCCCACAGCACCGCAAGGGCCTCCCGCTCGATCTGGGAGTACCTCTGCTCAGTCTCTGAGAGTGCCTTGCTGGCATATGCCACTGGCCGAACTCCCCCGTTGCGATCCACCTGAGTTAGCACGGCCCCCAGGCCAAAAGGACTGGCATCAACAACGATCTCTGACTCCAGGCTGGGTCGAAGAATGCCATGCTGTCTTCCGTCGTGAGGGCAGCTTTGATGTCCTCGAAAGCGGCCTGCTCAAGTGGGCCCCAGTTCCACGCTGACTCCTTCTTCGTCAGGGCCCGGAGTGGTTCCGACCTTGAGGCGAGGTTTTGGATGAAACGCCCACAGTAGGTCACCATCCCCAGAAAACTCCTCACATCAGACACTGACTCTGGAGGTTGTGCCGATTTGATGCCCTGGACCTTTCTTGGATCGGGCGATACCCCTCCCTCCTTGAACACAAAACCGAAGAATTCAATGGAGGTGCGCATGAACTCGCATTTTTCCTTATGAAGGGTAAGGCCCAGTGATTGGAGTCGTTCCAGGGTCTTACCAAGCCTCCTCATGTGGGCTACCTCTGTCTTTGCGAACACCAGAATGTCATCGCTGATGTTGAGGACGCCCTCGAGATCTGCCAGGGCGCCCCTGATGATTTTCTGGAACACCTCGGCGGCAGATGACACTCCAAAACTCAACCTCTTGTATCGGTACAACCGCCGGTGCGTGGTAAATGTTGTTATGTACCTGGACTCAGGGTGGAGAACGACCTGTTGGTAACCTGCTCGGAGATCCAATTTCAAGAAGAACCGAGCCCCTTGTACTTCCGCAAATATGTTGTCGATCGTGGGTGTGAGATGCCGCTCCCTCTTTATTGCCTTGTTAGGGAGCCTCATGTCGACACAGATGCGGACCGAACCAGGTTGCTTAGGTTTTCTGGCCACCACGATCGGAGACACCCAGGTGGTCGGGCCCTCCACCTTTTCGATGATGTCCAGGTTTACCAAACTGTCCAGCTTCTTGTCCACTTGCTCTCTCAGATGAAATGGTACCCTACAATGTTTCAGGGCAATCGGTTGGACCGACTCATCAATGTGAAGCCGAACCGGTTCACCGGTCATTTTCCCGATCCCACTGAAGAGTGCTGCGTACTTGTCTAGGAGATCATTGATGTCTTCCATATAGACTGAATAGGCGAAACTGACAATCCCCAGGGCCTCGGCAGCGGCACAGCTGAGCAGGGTGTTGTCACTCACAGGAGTCACATAGAAGCAAGCCTTGATCTGTGAGCCGTCATGTTCAACACAGGCTACAAAGGCACCATCCAGTGGTATCGGTTCCAGCCCTCCAAGCGCAAATATGCGAGCCCTCGGTGTGTCCAGACCTGGGAGGGGTTCAAGCGTGTCATAATGTCCTCTGGCCATTACATTGACGGAGGCCCCCGTATCCACGAGCACCGGGACTGGGGAGTGGTTGACCTCCACCACACATCTGGGCTGTCTCCGGCTGTTCCTTTTCAGAATTTCTACGTTCGAGACGAAGAAGATGTTCTCTTCGTCCTCCTCCTCGGCACCCTCCACCTGGGGATCCACTTCTCCTTGATCCACCTGGGCCACATTCGGTGGCGGGTTCTGGCGTGGAATCCACGTCCGTGGCTGGCCTCTCGGCACCATCACAGGCAGGGCTGCACGGCATACCCTTGAAAAGTGATCAGCCAGTCCACATCTGCCACAGGTCTTTCCCACCGCCGGACATTCTGTCGGGTGAGGAAGGTCGTACCCGCATTTCTGGCACGACTCCGCGGCTCTGCCTGCCCTGTCACGGGGTCCTCCACCAGGACGTCTCATGCCTCTGCCACCTCGCCACACAACGCACACCTCCTCCGATCTCACTGACCGGGATCCTGCCTCCATCTTATTGGCCCGAGCCTCTGCCACCTCATGGCAACAGCCGAGCTCCAGTATGCGGGGCAGAGTGATGCCTGGCTCTCTGAGGACCTGCCTCCTGAGTTTGCCGGAGGAGCATGCCTGGATTAACATTGTGCGCATCATGTCTTCTGCGTCCGTCCACGCACATCCTAGGGAGAGGCGGCGCAAACGACCATAGAAGGTGTCCAGTGTCTCATCATCCTTCTGTTTGGCCGACAGCATAACAAATCTCTCATAGTCCACATTAGCAAGGGGGAGGAAATGTGCAAGGAGTGCCGCCTTAGCCGCATCATAGGAGGCATTAGCAGGTGTGAGGGATTCAAATATCTCCTGGTCCGCAGGCCCTGCGGAGTACAGCATGGTGGCCACTCTGCTGTCATCGTCCGTCACCTGAGAGGCCCTGAAATACATATCAAGGCGACTCATCCATCTCCTCCACCGGGGGCCCATGCTCGAAGGTGGCCCCGATGCATCAAATTCTGGAATGGGCTGCAGAGCAGCGTGGGCCGCAGGTGCTCTCGCCTGAGCCATGATGGGGATTCCAGGTTGGGCAGCTGGCAGCACTGCGGGAGGTCCTTGCAGGGGCAGCTGTGGAGCCGGTACCGGCTGTTGCATTGAAATTATTGGAGGCTGCCCAGGCTGTTGAGGAATCGGCGCAGCCCCTGCCCCGTCATCCGAGTCTTCAGAGTCAAGCATAGGTCTGAGCGCACAGGCACCCCACCAGTTGTTCTGGAGGCCGGTACTCAGCCACCCTTCACCAACCACAGTGTGAGTGCATCCACCAGTCAAATCCGATACCAAGTACACACTACGAGCCTGACAGCTCACCTGGGTCGGGCACCAGCTCCAAGGACCAAGAACACAGCATGCAGGCGTGAATGTCTCTCAATCACAACCTTCTCCAATGATGAAGAGGATGAAGAAGATACCACAGCGACTTGATGATGAAGGGGACGAAGAAAACTGCTGTCTCCATCCGCTGGCATCCACCAATGTATAGGTGTCCCAAAAATTAAGCCATGAGCATGGAGTAGGCTAAGCAGGTCCAGCCATATTAACCCTTCTCCTGGCTTTCACACGACGTAGTTGCACCAAAACTACATAAAAATTCACAATCCAAACATGGGTGTGCAGATCAAGCTGCCTGCAAGCAGAATTGCCAAAAATTTGGCCCGGATTCACTTCCCCCTCCAAACCGGAGCTCGGAGAACATCCGTGGCCTGTCAGACAAAATGGCCGTCGGGCGCGTGTACGATCCGCAGCCACGGCGTGAGACGGAGCATCCAGGCGCTCCGTATATGCAGAAAAATTCAGAAGCCTGCACCGCCGGGCCCGGGCATCCGCACTCGCTCATCGCCACTGTTGGGGGGCGGTCCGGAGCCCCCCGCTGCGTTCCCGTAAGCCCCCCCACCTGAAAGGACACACGCACACAGCCTTTCGGTTCGGGCTTCCCGGTCGCTCTGCTCGCCGCCGGGAACGCCCCTTTATTTATACATTCGGCGGCGGCGTGCAACGTCACGCCGCCGCGTCAGCCCGTCATTACGGGCAGTGCCACACTAGGCAGCCTAAGGAAGCAGGGTGTGGCCATCTCACCCAAGCCGCGGAGGTGAATAAGGTTTGCTCACCACAGCCACAACGAAGGAGCATCGGGCCCGCTGCAGCCCCTTTAGGGGAGTGGCCCACTATCCCCTGGGCCCGCAGCTGTGAAGCGAGAGGGGGGATCAAAAGGAAAGGCTGAGCTTCTCAGGGGGACATCAAGAAAACTAAGGAGGCATGCAGCAACCCTGGAAGGTGGCAGGTGGCCTAATAACACCAGCCACCGAGAACAGAGGACAGTGAGCCCTACATTGCCCAATGGGAGGGGCACACCCCATCAAGCCCTGGGTGTACGTCAGTGTCAAGAAAGTGGGGAATAACACCAGGCTGGTCTTGCCGGCCTACTGGAACACATCAAGTGAGGCTGTGGGCGTATGCCCATCACCAGGACAACAAAAGTCGTGTGTGGGGAAGCTAGAGCACCCCATTTTCCTCCACAGCATCAAAAGGTGAAGGCCTGCATCCATTGGGTGGCCCAAGAAGCACTGGCCTGTCCACCAGCAACTCAGTGGCACTGATGAGGGCCCATCGGCCAAGGGTATTGGCGGCAGGCTCCAGGTGGGAACAATGACATGCACCAGAACAAGGAAAACAGTGTGGGGCTGCCCATGCCGGATGTGCAGTCGCCACCCCAGAGCGCTGCGACAGTGACTCTCAAGAGGAAAGGAGGAGGAGTGGAGGGTTGCAGCTCTCACGAATGCTTGTGCGCCCTCTGCCGTCAACGGCGTCCAGCTGCTCCCTAGGACGAAGGGGGAAGTGAAGATAGTGGATCTTCGTCCTGCCATCGACCCAGCACTCTGCCAGGGTTCTCTCTCCATCATTTATAGACTAGGCCGAGGTGGACCCTGATACTTCCAGGTGCAGCTTTGCAGGTCCTGAACTTTCATCTTGCCTCCAGAATCCGGCCACAAGTTTGTCCTGATGTCTAGAGACTAGGCCGAGGTGGCCCCTGGTACCCCCACGTGCGGCTTTACCGGCCCTTGAACCCCCAACTGTCCAGAAAGAGTTTTCCATCAAAGTCGGACTGGTGCTCTGCGGACCGACAAGTAATCACAGTGTGGCCAGTAATGTACACCTCGAGGCTGTGCGCCCTAAGACCTAAACTCGCCCAGCCAAAATATTGAGTGAAGCTGTGTTATTGAGCTTGTGGTTTTTGTAGTAAAGGGTGCCAGCGATGAGTGATGGTGTTGTGTGAGGGGTACAAGATCCACTCACCCAGGTTAATAAAGGGTGTGCGTGCGGGTGGAAATCCAATGTGTAACCAATCTGCTCACCATCCCCCACTGGCACTCCAGGTGACTTGAGCCCCTAAGTGTGTGTACTGTGTAGATTAGTTCCGGGTGTAGTTTCAGCATTATTCAGGTGTGATGTTAATTTGTTTGGTCGATATGGAAAAGGAGGAGTATTGTGTGTCACCCCTCCGGCGAGCCTGGTAGCTCCCAGGATGGGTGCAATGGTCACATGGTGCTAGCCATGTGACCAACCTAATAAATAGCATCGGCCGTTTCCGGCTCGAGTCAGCAGTCTAAGACAGAGCTGACTCTGGTGTCGTTATTTCAGGCACCATGCTGGTGTTGCACTGTGTGCAGCAGGCCGAGTGGCGGGGCCCTGCACCAGGACGGTGCCCCTGCTGGGCTACACCGTCCCTCATTATGGTCTGGGCCGTGTGACCACAGATGGCTGTGCTACCCCTGCCTGTGTGCCCCCAGAGCGCGGGCTGCGGTGAGCTGCGTGCCCACAGTCCACTCGTAGTGCTCCAGTGATCCGGAGATCACAGGGTGATCCCTGTGACTTGCCTGCTGCGTGAACGCAGCCCCAAAGGTATCCGTCGGGTGATCCCGACATCTGCGTGGCCCACACCGGTGACCCGGGAGCGGGCCCCAACAGCCATGGAGTGTTTACTTCCGCTTTGCGTTTCACTTTACATTTCCTGGTTCAAATGTTGTCCTGCAATGATTTGTTGGGTCTAATATTCAACATCCTTCTTCCTTGTGTGCCTGGCAGACTTGCAAACACGGCCTCGTGAGAGACTCGCCAGCATGCACGTGACCTGCACTGTGGGACAGAAAAAGCCGTGTGTTGTATAATATACAAAGCCCCCAGGGAGGCTGGCCCAGAAAACTGTTCCAAAGCAATGTGGCTGTATCCCAGCCCTTGCATAACACGCAAAGCCCCTCGGAAGGATTGCCGCCCCGCCCTCAGGGTCCGATTCTGGCGGCATCAATTGCACAGGTGTCAATTGGGGGGTCAGATTACATAATCTGAGGGCGGCTTGGCGTGGCCTGCCTACATTCCAAAGGGACAACGAGACCTGGAGCCCGGTGATAGATAGCGACCCTGCTCCTACTGCACGTCATGACGTCATGGGTGCATCGGCTTACACATGGGAAACCCTATTTAGTTTTCTAGTCATTTCAAATCATGAACACGAATAAAGTTCATCAGGAGAGCGTGTGACAATAGTGCTGCACGTGTACGTGTGTCGGGGTCACCGACCTGGAAGTGCAGTGCACCCCGACACCAGAGGGAGGAGCTAGAGGCAGAATGCAGCCGGAACCGCATCTTCTGCTGCCTGTCACAACAGTCTCACATGTTATCGTGAGTGAGACATTATATATATGGAGTCCCTAAACCCATTTTACCCCATTTCCATCAGACACAGCATCATCACGGCATTCGCATCCACTTATTCTGCCAGCCCCTCCTCCCCCCTCTTGGAACAGCTCACATAGTATTTCCCCTTTATATGTCACTAACAGTGATGGCCGAGAGCATTGGTCTTCCTACTTTTTAGTCCTGGGTCCCCTGAACAAAATGTGGGCAGGCCGGCACCCCCCTCCCCAAAATGTCAAATGGACACTAAATCCAAATGGCTATGAACTATCGCATACCGTCGCCTCACCCTACTCCCAGTATAGTCCCTGGGTCCCACCTGCTCCCATCACAGTCTCTGGCCTCCCTAATCCCACTCCTAGCCCAGTCCCTGCATGTGCTCTCCCCACCCCACCACAGACCATGGGCTCTCCAAACCCTGCTCCCACCACCATCCCATGCTCCCCCTCCCTGCTCCCACCACAGTCCCATGGCTTCCACCCATCCTGCTCCCACCACAGTCCCTGGACTCCCACAGCTGCTCCCATCACAGTCTCTGGCCTCCCTCATCCCACTCCTAGTCCAGTCCCTGTGCTCTCCCCACCCCACCACACCACAGACCCTGGGCTCTCCAAACCCTGCTCCCACCACTATCCCATGCTCCCCCCCCTGCTCCCACCACTATCCCATGCTCCCCCCCCTGCTCCCACCACAGTCCCTGGGCTCCCCCACCTGCTCCCATCACAGTCCCTGGACTCCCCCACCTGCTCCCATCACAGTCTCTGGCCTCCCTAATCCCACTCCTAGCCCAGTCCCTGTGCTCTCCAAATCCTGCTCCCACCACTATTCCATGGCTCACGCTCACCCTGCTCCCACCACAGTCGCTGGCTTCCCCACTCGGCACACAGCACAGTCCCAGGGCCAGTGGTGGCTGGTGATTTTTTTTTTTAAGAGGAGGGGAATAACTATTTCTAGCAGATATTCCATTGCAACCGAGCAAGCGAGGGAGCCCGAGCCAATCAAGAGGAGCTGAGGGGGTTCCCCCATGTGATTTTAAAAAAAAGTGTTACAATCTTGCATTTTAGAGCATACTTAAAAAAAAATTGTACCAAGCCAAACAGTTTGCAAGTGGCGCTGGGGGGCACAGGGGGCAGGCATGACATTTTTACTGGACATCTATGATAGATGTCCAGTAAAAAGATACAATCCCTGTCCAATGGTCCCCACTGGGCCTAACACATCAATCACTCTATCATTCACTCGAGCACCCATCACCATACACTCACTCAAAACACAAGCATACACACATCCATACACTTATTTAAATAAAAAATAAATGAACATAAACGTACCTTCCGCAGGGGCCTGTGCTTGGGTGCTGAAACACCCCTTTCCAGGCTGATCTGTCCGTATGTGGGAGGAGGCACAGGAGCTCCCCCCTGTACATACAGACATGCAATGCCCCAACCAGCATGTGCAATGAGCTTTGCAAGGGTGGTGAAACAAAATGCCCCCATGCATGTGAGGCTGAGGAACTGAACTGTCAAAGGGATACAGTGTTTTCTTTTGACAATTCAGCCAGCCCCGCAGCGCTCCCTCAGCTGGAAAAAGACATTGAGGGAGTGCTCATTGTTTCACTGCGCTGGTTCTTCGGCTCCTCCAGAATGGGTGAGGGGGCCACTGGGTGGACGGCCCCTGCCCATTATGGATGAGCCACCATGCTCAGACTGGCCTATAGGGCAATATATAAAAATGCTAAATGTTAGTGTGGGCCAGTCAAAATTGGCAATTGGGCAATTTTTTTGGCCAAAGTGGGCCAGTATGATAAGTAACTGGAAACAGTGGCTTTGGTATACGTTGCTCTGGGGGGCAACGCCTTATAATCCCTAGGGTAAAAAGTTGATATTGTATTTCTAATAGAATGCCATGTCTATGAGATCATGTAGCAAATACACGGATGTCGCAGGTCACTGTATCCAGATGGTAGTAAAGCCTAACCATCACCATAGACAGTGTAAAGCAAAAGAGATTCCAGGATTATAAGGCGTCGCCCCCCAGAGCAACGTATACCAAAGCCACTGTTTCCAGTTACGTTATTCAAGTTGCCATTGGGGCTGACCCGCTACCTTAATTTACGAATAAATCTTTTCACAAAATGGCAGCCTATTTGAAAAACCGAGAGGAAGAAACAAAGAATTTGTTCACTCCCCGAGGAGATATGACATATGCTTTTTCGAACCTTGGCAATAAACAAGAAGATTTACGATCAAAATTCATTAAACTAGAACGAATATCCAAGAAAGAAATAGATAAGTATTGGGAGAAAGTTTCGCTTGAAAACTATGTTGCAAATGACAGAGTACCAAGAGGTCTGAGGATCCTCATTTTTCCGAATTTCAACAATGACCTGGATAAAGATTTAGCTGAAGGCTGGGAAGCAAATTTAAGTAACAGCTCAATGAAAATGATGGATCTATTGATAGAGCATGCGACTAGAGAACATCAAAGAGCAGTGGATGGAATAGAAATTATTAAAAAAGAAATTGCGGACATGAAGTCTAATGAAGCCACTAAAACCAAAAATTATGACAAAATGTATGAAATTTTACAAATCTACCAGGATGAGGTTAAAATTAGGAAACTAAGAAAATGTTACAGAGATGAACGTGACTATAAGGAAGATCGAGTGTATACATTTCAGACCAAATATGACTCAAGCTCTAAACCATCTTCGAGAAACTCAACTCCCAATACTTCATCAGCCAGTTCAGATGCGGACTCTGAAACAGATAATCAAGAAAGTGCAAGTGCAACGCCGCAGGAATCAGGCGGCTATATGAATCAGATCAAGCGATACAAGAAGGGCAATTGTGACTTCTCTCAGAAAACAGTCCGTTTTCAACTGCCTGTAGACAACAATATTCCGACCCCGGTACAACGGTACAAGGAGGAGAGGAAGGAGGAGGGGTAGGCAACAAGGACAACGCAGAAACCTCACAGAAAAACAAACGACAGACAAGAGCCAGCTCTGAGGAAATGAGCAGTACCAAGTAATGGAAGATTTAGTTTTGAATCTGTCTCACAGGGATATATCTCATAATGAAAGACTTCTTCTGAACAAGGGCCTATCTTTTGCACCTTCATGTAACTTCAGCCAAGTGGACATTCACATAGATTTGTTCAAATTTATCAGAAAACTCAAATATTTTTTTTTTTTCGCAACTAAAGCTCCAGGGAATTTCCAAGCAAATGAACTGAATATACCAATCAGTGACATGTCAATCCAAGACATTGAGGATAACTTCTTAATACGATCACTGGTAGAGGATGACCAGTACGAAGTACTTCATCTGTTGGATGATTTGAAAATTCAATCTGATACATTGACAGTTAAAGAACTCAAAGCGCAATCTAAATTTGTGCCACAATTGGCACCTGATAATGTTATCGATACATTCTATAAAGCAGTCTCACGTGATTTCCATAATCTGAATCAAGACAGAACCAAACATATGAGAATTACAAGCAACTTGACATTAGGAGAAAAAACAGCTCTTCAATCGTTGAAAGCAGATACACAAATAGTGATCAAAGAGGCAGACAATTGGGGAAATATCATTATAATGAATCGAGAGGACTATTTAGCTATGGCTTCCCGGCACCTGACAACCCCCAGTTGCTATGTTACAAGAACTGATAACTACAAACTAACAGCATTGGAACAAGTTGAAACATACATCTTGATGTGGCACAGGAAAGGCTTGATCACTGATGAGGAATGTGCATTTTTGTAATTAAGGAACCAGTAACTCCAACGATGTATTTCCTGCCCAAGATCCATAAACATTATGATACCATACCAGAGGGCCACCCAATCATGAGTGGGATTGGTTGGGCCACTGAGAATATATCGGAATACCTTGACTCTATTCTAAAACCAAGGGCCAGCCTTTTGTACTCATATTTACAGGACTCTACTAGACTTTCCTGTTAGCTACTCTCGATGTGAAGGCACAATATGCTTCCATTGAGCACAAATGGGCTATGATAGCAATTGACTATACCTTCAGAAATGAATCAGCTTCCTATTACAATCATATCCAGATGATCAAAGAAATGCTGCAGCTTACCTTGGACCTCAATGTATTCACATTCGACAACCAAATAGTCCAACAAACTAAAGGGGTGGCGATGGGCGCTAAGTATGCCCCAGCCCTAGCTAACCTGTTCATGGGTATGCTAAAGGATAAAGCAGTTTACCCGGAACTGTTTTACAGGACAAAAATCAAAATGTGGACACGGTACATAGATGACATTTTCTGTATCATTGATGGAAGCACAGATGACTTTCAGAATTTTGTAACAGCTTTAAATTTGAACTGCTTTGATATACAATTCACAGGGGTTTGTGATCAACACGAAATCAACTTCCTAGATGTGACAATACATTCAGATGGCGATAAGCTACAGACATGGACATTTAGGAAACCAACAGAAGTGAACTCGACGCTGCATGCGAGCAGCTGCCATTCTCACTCAACCATATTCAATATACCATCAGGTGAATATATTAGAGCGAGACGAAACTGCCAACATGAAGATAAATTTGAAGAGGAGTGTACTCTTTTACAACAACGCTTCAGGAACAGGGGTTACTCGAACAAATCTGTAATAAGGGCATACAAGAAAACAAAACCTATGAAGCAACAAGATACCTTGGGATATCGACCAAAGAGGAACACAGATTCGAACACGGCAATTAGTTTCATTACCCGATATTGCTCTGATCACCAGAGAATACAGAAAACGCTGAAGAAACATTGGCACCTACTCAAATTGGATGATCACATTTGCAACTTCGTGGGTGAGCATCCACGCATAATCTATAAAAGAGCAAGCACACTCGAGTCCATCCTTAGTCCATCCCTTCTGCCCGACATTACAAAAGACGATCAAGGCACATGTCTACGTAGAAAAGACCTGGGTTTCAGAAAATGTGGCACATGCCCGCAGTGTAAATATGCGCATGACCCAACTACGGAATTTGAAGATATCAATGGTAAACAATGGACCATCGAACAGGGAATTAATTGTAAAACCAAATGTGTTGTCTACTGTATCATCTGCGTGTGTAAGAGAATATATATTGGCAGTACCAAACGAGCTTTGAGAATCCGGATACGTGAGCACCTGGCAAAGATTGGCAGCCAGGACCCATCGATCCCACTAGCAGAACATTGGCAGAAGGTACATCAACTGCACAACAAATCTGAGATCAGATTTATTGGTCTACAGCAAGTGATTTTGAATAAAAGGGGTGGTGACAGGTTGAAAGAATTGAGAAAAGCTGAAGCGCGAACAATATGTTATTTCAATTCTACAGCCACAGGCCTTAACAGTGACAATGAAATGGTTTACTTTTTGTAGTGTAGGTCAATTGCAACATAGCTCTTCATTACTTTTACACTTGTAGTATTGTAGACCTTATTGAATGTGAACTGTTTTTGCTTGGAGTCTTACATCGTAGCTGCTAAGTCGGTACCTCTACTGATATAAATGTTTGTTTAAAATGTTGTGCATTTAACTCTTTTTCTTGCATTGCATATAGTACTCCTCCAAATTATCACGTTTAACAGAGTCAGCATGAGGTAGATATCTTACATAATGTTAGCTGGTGATAACAGCCAGTAGTGGGCTCAGGGACCGCCTTGGCAATGGCGGCTGCCCCCTCTTAGATGGTGGGAAGTTAGTGACATTTGAGGTCACGGCGGACGATCCCAAGCGTTCCGTAAGACGCAGATCTCCATGGCAACGTTACACGCGTTGCCATGGACATCGTACACGAGAGAGATAACAAGATGGTGCCTGCAGTCGGCTTTATGTTATTGCCGACGCGTGTAACTGCTTGTTCGTAGAGTGAAGGTAAGCCAGAGAGAGCTCTAGATTTTGAATGCTTGTTTCTTCAACGGGTCATGTTAAACGTTAGACTCGTGAATGCGGATACTTAGCTAGAAAGCCATAAGCCACAGTGTCTCTGATGTGTGATAAGACATTTTTGCGATTTGGTTGCATGTAAATTTTGAACTAAACGCCATGATGGACGTATCCTCTAGTACACGGAACTTTTGTTCTTTTTTGTACCCGCATTATACCCTAGCCCACGGATACTTTCGTACATATTGTGATTAACACTAAGCAGAGACATCACAATACAATACGTTACTTGCACTTAATATAGGGAATTTTGGCATGAACGCTATTTTTTAGAATGAGAACCTAATCAACATTGTTTTGTTATACCAATACCTGAAATTACACTTACTTGATTACAGATTCTGTTTTGGGGATCTTGCCGCGTTACTACTACAGTGACACTAGTCTTTTGGATTGGTATCATACTACTACGGGTAAGCATAATCATTGAGTAAAGCTTTGGGCAATAAGCTGACCGTTTGCCTATATTGGCTCAATTACTATCAACTTTAGTAATTAATAACTTTCCGGTTTTCTCTCCCTTGTGTTGTCTCCCCATTGTTTTATTTCGTTGGTTGATTTTTGAAACAATGTACATATTTGATGTGTCTTTCTATACCCTTGTATCCTCCCTTTAACCAACCCTTGTTTTTCTGTCTTTTTATCAATACATTGATGTGATAATCTGTATTGTGGCATGATGGAATAATGTCTTTGCAATATTTATTTTAACCTTACCACTGCATTTATGCTGATATCATGCCTTTATGTAAATTTAATTTGATTTAATTATGGCAAACAATATCACATGTATATGGTGATTTGCTGTGCAATACTATGTAGCCCAGATTTGAAAAAAGGCTTAGCATAGCCAAAACATGTTATCGTTTATGGGCTTTTTTTTTTAATGTGTGACAATGCAACACAATTAAACAAACACATATTTTGATGATGCTGAGTCCTGGAATCTCTTTTGCTTTACACAGTATGATAAGTAACTTCACTATGCAGCTAGTAGTTTTGAACATTGTTGCTGGATACATATTCTTTAAATATCACAATGTGCTTACATTTTAACAAAAAACACCCCTTTGGATACTATTCAAACAGTCTGTGACTAAAGGAATGAGTATCCATTTGCAACTGCGGGGCACTTTTTGATTAGTGCCTGAGAAAGTGTTATGTTCCAGTCTGACCATGTGAACCACCCCTGCCCATTTCCTCCAATCTAAAAAAAGCAACATTCCTTTTTTGCACATTTCATGCTGGACTCTCTCTCACACCCCCCGCCCCCCACCCGGTAATGCAGCTGGGGGCATGCCCCACAGTTTGAAGACCTCTGGCCTAGAGTATCAACTACTAACAGCACCACTTATCTTCTGTGATGTCGCTTCAGATGAGCTCTCGTCATAAGGAAGATAGGAGAGTGGGGTTTGCCATTCAAGGCCTTGGAACTCCCAGGACAAGAAATGGGGATAAATCTTATCGGGTTAGGTGCCCGATATGCATAACAGTCCTACGGGTTTCTTACTTTCTGAACTACGAATCTGTTAACATGCCTTTTGCCACTAATGTAACCATTAAATTGGATATGCAGGAAGAGAGGGCAATATAAACCACTGTGAAGCGCGACCGCTCCAAGTTTCCTGATTTACAGAAGCATTTTATAATGGTGCAATCCAATAGGAAAACATTCTGTAAACCAAGCCCCAAGTGTCCTGTAAAACCATGTTGTAGAGATGGTCACCAGTAATGTACCTCATTTGTTGGATGCTATTTGTTTTTACTTCCTGGGTCATGCAAACTGCAAGCATTGTTTCTGCATTTGATGTCTCTGCAGTGGCTCCCCCAATGAAAGTCTCCATGGTAAGACTCTCCGAAGAGCTCAGCTCTGGATCCATGATGTTCCTGCTGTCTCTTGGTGACTTCAAAGAGTGCTAAGTGCCTCTCCTGCCACCCAACTACGCCCCACCGCTATTTCTGAGAGATTGTGGCCCTCAGAAGCCTTGTGCATACTGGACACTTGAGGCAGTGCATTTCCTGTCTAGCGGGGGTGGGGTTGTTATCCAGCCAATCCTTGATCCAGGAGAGCACTAGCGGATTTAAGGCAAAGTGCCCCAAAGGCGAGACTGACAGAGGGTCCTGGGTAGTAGGCACTTACAGTGGGAGGAGTTAATGACTATCACAAGTGCGACTTTAGGGGCAAATGTTTCATGTAGTTACTACATCACTAACCACCTCCCCTTGTAAATGGCGTGCCCGTTAAAGGGATACAATCTCAGTGGGGGGCCCTCTGCAGCCCCAGGCTGTTTGATTCTGAAGTCAGGAAGGCAGAGCAGGGGGCGGGGCTCATGGCATTTGTCCCTTGTCGAAGTGACACCCCATGACCCCATATGTTTCTTTTGGGGGCGTTATAGGGGGTTACCAATTCTCCCTCCTCTGTACGTTCCCGCACCCCTGCCGCTCGGCTGGACCATGCAGTCGCTGGGTTGCCACTTATCCGGAATGTGGCGGGCGAACGCGCCAACGAAGATGGCATGGCGGGCGCCGCCCCTTAGTGGGGGCTGCCCAGCCAGTCTCCTCCCCACCACTATTCAAATCAGGTCAGGGGGAGGAACGCGCAGCCTGCCCCCGGAAGGGACGGGAGCGCGTGAAACGCAAGAGGCGGGGCAGGGAGCCGAGGGAGAAGCAGGCCTCATAAAGGCACGGGTTTGTTCCAGATACAAACACATTCTCCCTCGGTTCCCTGCCCCCCACCGGATCGTGGATTTTGTTCACTTGCAGCTCTTCCAGCGATGGATCGTGCCGTGCAGTTCCGGACACAGAGGAGGAAGGTTTCCAGTCTTGTTGCTGCTCAGGATGCCAGACAGTGTTCCTGACCCGGAGGAAGAGGGCTTCCAGTCTTGGATGCGGTTTCCAGCCAGGAGGAACTTCGCGTCAGCCAAGTATGGGCGTCGTGTAAGGAGCAGGGCTAGGAGAGAAGGGAAAGCGGGGCTCGGCTCTGGCAGGCCCGGAAGAGAAGGTACTGCAAGGGTGAGAGCAGGGGCTAGTCATGGTTTGGCTGCCATTTAAAAGTGTAGAGGGCAAGATGGAGCCTTTTCATGTGTTAGTACATAAAGGCAGAGAGGCTGTGTCCGAGGGCTGGTTGTCGGCAACAAGATACGGCCATGTCGTGCGTCCTGTGAAACGGGGGGGGGGCACAAAACTAGTGGGCCCGGTTGCGGCCGTGCTGCTGGTTAGTTTTGGCGAGGCAGGCAATGGCATTTTGTGGAAAAATAACGCAGGTGCGGCAGCCTGTTTCTGCATGTTCCTGCCCGCAATTTTGGCCCTACGTGCAATTTTCAATATGGGTAATGGTGATGATTATGTTATAGCACAGCGAGGAAGGGGCTCCTGTGAAACAGGGGGGACACAAAACTAGTGGGCCCGGTTGCGGCCGTGCTGCTGGTTAGTTTTGGCGAGGCAGGCAATGGCGTTTGAGGAAAGATAACGCAGGGGCGGCAGCCTGTTTCTGCATTTTCCTGCCCGCAATTTGGGCACTACGTGCAATTTTTAATAGGGATAATAGTGATGATTATGTTAAAGCACAGCGAGGAAGGGGCTCCTGTGAAACGGGGGGGGGGCGCAAAGCTAGTGGGCCCGGCTGCGGCCGTGCTGCTTGTAGTTTTGGCGAGGCAGGAAACGGCGTTTGTGGAAAGATAATGCAAGGGCGGCAGCCTGTTTCTGCATTTTTCTGCCCGCAAATTTGGCCCTCCGTGCAATTTTCAGATGGATAACAGTGATGATTATGTTATAGCACAGTAAGGAAGGGGCTTGGTGTGCCGGGGTTTAGAACAGTGGGTCATTCGCGGAGCACACAGGTTGGGGTACAGCTGGCAAGTTGTGGCTCGGGCAGCCGCTGGAGTTTTAGCTAGCAGTTCTATAAAAGCTCACAGTGCGGTAAAGCAGGCGCTGACCCAGCTGGTCCCAGGTGCGAATCCCCACTGAGGCCTATGCAAAAAACAAACGTGGCACGTCTGGCAACATGAAGGGCTAGTTTTAACCAAATCCCTACCCTTATTTTAATGGCGGAGCGGGAAGTGCTGCCACCGCACGATGGACAGCAACGGCACACTGCATTTTCAATACCGTCGGTTCTGAATGGGAGAGAGTTTAAGAGTTGGGTCGCATAGCATAAATACAAGCGTTAGAAGGTCGGTCGGGGGATCAAGGGACCTGAAACGCGACATGCCCGCCGTAGGAACGGAAGCCCGTAGATGTCTGGGGGCTTTAAGGATAATAATAATAATTTAATAGTTTGGCGTTTTATATAGCGCTGCGAACCCTCAGGTATCTGAGCGCTGCTTGTTGTTGCCCACGGTGTGTGGTTAATTTGAGAAGCAAAGGTAGGGCAGGGTTCGAGGGCGTGCGAGGTAGAATGCGGGTGGCCAAGGCATGAAGGGGAGAGGAGCGGGTAGGCTGCGTCGGAGCGGAGCGAGTTTAAAGGGCGGCTGCAATGCGCAGTGTAACAGTTAGGGAAGGGGGCCACGATGCGGTTTGCAACGTGCCTCTCTTAGAATTTCACGAGCATAATTGCGGGGCATAAACAAAAAAAAATGGCGCGGAGGCCAAGCCGACACACCGGGTTGGCCTAGACGATGTTCGTGCTCGGGGGAGGGTGTTTCAATTCAATTGGGGACTTGAACCGGAGCTCCGGAGAAGAAGGGCTTATTCTTGGCGCCCTGCCGCGATTCAAACCTGCGCTGGCAGGCTTGGCCTGTGGATGCTAGCGCTCTATTCGCTGTGCCACCACACCGGCTTGGCGGGAGCCAGAATTCGACGGCCTTGGCCCTCGGGCCACAACAACATTGCCGAGGGATGCAGGCCCTGCATGGGCGCGGGACGCTTTACATGGGCCTTGCTCTTTGAACGAGCTCGGGGTTTTGAATGGGGGGCACACCTGGTAAGTGCGGGTTTGGAAGTGCCATGGGATGAGGCCTTTGGGGGTTTGGTCCACGCTGGGGCGAGACGGTTGCAGGGTGGTAAGTACGGGAAGCGGCATTTACAGTGGTCAACATGAGTTAAATGCGGAAGGTTTGGCACGTTGTTAGAACAAGGATGAAGGTTTGGGGGATAGTTCTTTATTCACCAGGAATGGCCTACTTTGTTCGAACACATTTGGTTGCCGTGCGTGCCGCATGTCGGATTTGGTAAACGGGGCCTTCTTTGTGGGGGGCCCGAGTTAGGTTTATTACGCCATGTATGCCATGTTTTCGCAACGTGGTGGCCGCAGTGCCACGACCAAAGTTCCGTGGGCAGAAAATGCTATAACAAAAATATTCAAACTCAGCGCGGCGCAGGGCTTGTGGTGAATTACCTGGCATGGAGCTCATTCAGGGGGCGCGTGGCGTTGTAGGGTAAGAAAATGTTATGTCGGGTGGGGGAAAGACGAGAGTAAGAGGTGGGGGGACAAAGAGCTTGCAATGCCTTGTGGGTATGTGTTAAGACTGAACTAAGTTGACCTCCAACCAAAGGAAAGGTACAAAATAATATTTTAAAACAGCGCAATTTCTTTATCTATGAATTCAACTTTAAATCACTTCCACGGCACGGATGACGAGTTACCTCACTGTGCGGCTAATATTTTGACCAGTGTTGGGAGCAAGACCACACGGAGCACCACACATTCGCTTCGAGCCCCCTCACCCCGTGCAGAGAATGGCTGGGGATTGGGATGCTCGGTCCGGCGAAACAGGGAGTAAGGGGGCACAGTATTAAGGGGTACAGAACCAGACACCGGGAATTGGGGGGGGCAAGGGCGAGAGCACAAATACCACATTCAAGCATGATCTGTAGGGCAAGACAGTTCTATTAAACCAACCAGTTAAGCATCACAAGGTAACGTGCCGCAAGAGTTAAGTGCGGATTAACGGAGAGGCATCTCCTGAAAGGGGCAGGAGAGAATCCACTCGAATTCACTGGAACTAATTTCAAACCCACTCAAACAAACTACACGTAAGGGCATTGTGTATTTAAGTTAGGGTTGCCCCAAGACGTAGTTCAGACCCCAGTCCCAGACCCCCCCCGGTGCGTTTACTTCAATGCTGCCTGGGAGTAGGGTGTGCAGGCTGGCAGGGGAGGCAAGGCCTTGGAAGGACAGGGGTAAGGGGGGGACAAGGAGGCCATACAACAACCAAGGAGCAACGGAGCGAGGGGAGTAAGCGGAAGGGTCGTTTATGGAGCGACCTGTGCAGGCTGGGGGAACTCTCTGCCGCCGGCAACCAGCAGAGAGTCTTGGAGGAGTCACAGGTCGATCCCTGTAGCAAAGTACTGGCAGGCCCATAGGGGAATGCTCAGCCAACAGCTTAGATCTTACGGCGCCCCAAGAGTACTAGGCTCAGGGGAGGCCCTGGGAAAAAGGGGAGGGACGTAGGGGACTTGGGAGCCAATTCCAAGCCCAAAATTGCGGGGGGGGGGCGGAGGAATCAACATAAACTCACAATCAAGGCCATCAAGGGAAGTCGGTCGGGGTGGAGCAAGAGGAGACTACGGGGGGCTCAGGTAACGGTGACAAAATAACAGCAAGGGGAAGTCTTCACGGAAGGAGGGGGGCATGAGGAGGAGGGAGGTGGAGGATCCAAGATAGGGCGGCTAGGCGAATAGAGGGAACAGGGGGGAGGAAGCCAGCCCCAAGGAATAAGGGGGGGGCAAGGACCAAAAGCTGGGGGACGGGGTACGGAAGAACAGGGCTGGGAAGTCTGCCTCTGGGGGGAAATGGAGCTAGGATATGGAGGGGCAGAAACGGTAGGGGGGGGGTTTGGCGGGACCCTAAAAACTGGGGACCTGGTGAGTGGAGGAGCGAGGGAAAGGAAGGAAGGAGAAGGGATAGGGTACACCGAAGAGATATTACGCTGGCAGGGGGGGCACTGGGCCAGACTCCACAGGGAGGCCGGGGGGAGAGGGAACTGGGAGGATTTAGGGGCTCGGCAAGACGGAAGGGAGACATGGGGGGCAGCATAGATAGGATAGGGCTTCTGGTACAAGCGGCACTTGGGGGAAGGAGGGGGGGACAGAGTAGAGTAGAAAGGACTCAAAATAGACGGGCATTGCAAAGCGATGACCATATAGGCAGGCAGAAAGGTGTGGGCCGGCACCGGAGGTCGGGGTCGGCCTTAACGTACGGATGTGGGATATGTGTAGCGTTGGGGCACTTGTGGTGGTGCCGGTATAGGAACCTGATTACTAGCGAGGCACCGCGTGGCTGCCAGTTTTATCTAGACCCAAACACCGGACACGGTGAAGTGTCGGGGGAGGGGGAGGGCAGGGGAATCCCAACAAAGACCTAGAGAAAAGGGGGGGCCTATGCCAAAAGTCTCTCATGGGAAATCTACAAACGGCCAGGGGTAGAGAGAGGTTAATAGCAAGGGCCGGGCTCAACCGTGAACTCGACACCGTGAAGCACGGACTGAATGAGGCCAATGTTGTGGATTACAGACCCTAGTGTTGACCCTGTCCATTTGAATTCTTTGTGACAAGTTATACAGGGGGTGGAAGCACGGGGCCAGGGCCTTTAGTGAGGCCACTCCACTATATGCATGACCCACACCACTCCTTTAATCCTCTTCTTCCTTCTCTTTGGTTTGGATTGGTTCTTAATGTACCCATGTGCTGTTGTTGATATATGTCTCCGACCTCTTGTTCACTGTTACTTATCGCATGATTGAATTCATTAACATGTGTACCAACTGTGACTTGACAACGTGAGACTTCTTCGAATTTGTATTACAATGTTGACCATTTCTGTTAAAAACCTTGTTAAAATACCGGAAGCTATTCTTATGTATGATGTTTGTTTTTTAAGAAAGTGAATTTTCCACTTTACTGTTATTCTGTTCACACAGATCCAGTCCCCTGATCAGTCCTTCACATCAGGCACTCACCAGTTTCATGCACCCAGTTGAACACATTCCTTTCTTCTGTTCTCGGTGATTCCCGTTGGCTTTTCACTGGAGCCATCTCTTGCTCTGCTGACCATTTCGTGGCAGCTGCCTTAGTTTCTCTCCTTCCCCCTTCCTCTTTCTCCCCCCCCCCCTCCCCCCTCCCCCCTCTATCCTTCTTCCTTCTCCTCCCTCACTTCATTCCGGGCTTGATTCGTATGCCAACATGGGCGCTGCCCCCTGGGACGCATGCGCTCGATTAAAATACTACGGCACTGCGCCTTGCGCATGCGCCCATCCATTCCACACAGGAGCTCGTCACTGTGCGCATGCCCTCCCAGGATCAGCGGTTCTGTTCCCGCACATGCGCGGTGCCCGCATTCACGGGACCGGTGTCTCCACACCCGCACATGCGCGCTCTTCCCTCACATTCTAGCGAATCACGCGCGTTTTCAGCATTTTTAAACAGTGCTTTTCATTGTGCACTGCTCACTTGCAACACGGGATGCGGACCGGCACGCATCCTCGGGATTCCCTTTCAGCGACGGCTTCATTCGACACGCTGCTTTAAGACGGGTACGCTAGGGCTCTAGCATTTTCTTCTCTAATGGGGTCACCTTGCTTCTTAATTACGCCAGCATTTATATAGCCATCACCAGCAGCCTCATATTTACTTCAACATTTTGGTCTGCTCTTATTGTAGGATCTCCAGCTACACTTTTGATTTCTTCTTTGGAACAATCCATTTATCTGCAAGCATGAAGTTAGACTGATTGATGCATACACGGGATTCTGACATGAATTTCAACATGTCTGTAGTAAGTGTTGCCTTTCTGCTATTTCCCGGTGCTACACATTATTTGACCTGCACGGATGCAGTTTAAAGATGCTTCCGTATTTTCTGATCCTTTCTCCTCTGTTTCTTGTATTTCCTCTATAGGCCTCCCAGCAGCTTTGATACACTGGGTCTCTAACTCACCCTTTTCTCGACTGGTTCCGGGACCCCACGGAAGTACCAGTCTTTTGTAACCACGGTTCCATTCAGCACCTGTGCTAATTTGGCACGGACTGCCTCCTTGGTCACTCTGACCATTGGAGCTTCTTCCCACTTTCCCCCTTTTTTCTCTGTTCAGGTGGGTAATGCCAGCCTACAGGTGCCAAATGTTCTCTCCATTTGACAACCTTTTATGCTCCAGGGTAGCCTGAGATATCAAAGTAATTAGATATCCAGAGCACTCGGGTCCAACATTTATTGCTTGATTGTTTTTTGGGCGTACTAGTTTTCAGCCTTTATTTGTAGAGTACCACACGAAAACAGTGTGTGTAAAAAGAGTAACATTGTTTTGGGTCATGGTCAGTTCCTTGTTTGTATAACACCGGGCTCAACCTGAGGCATCCACCGGACGAGGAGGGTAAGGGAGAGGGTGGGGGGAGGGCAAGGGATACCTAGGTAGCCGCACACAGAGTAGTATACCTGTGGTGGTGAATGCTGGATCGCCTGTAAGATAACTCCAAGACTTTATGCAAAATAAAGCTGCTGAGGCATTTTACTCTTCCAACTTTACAAGGTGTCTGAGTTGTTTCTTCAACGTGTAATGTATGACATATGCCGGGGGGTATGAGGGGAGGAGGCGGGGGGGGTGAGGGGCCACGTCATGGAGGAGGGGGGGAGGACAAGGCACTGGGGTGCCCACGCCAAGACTGGGGGTGGGAGGCCCTCTGCAGCGCCAGGCTGTCGGATTCTGAAGTGAGGAAGGCGGAGCAGGGTGGCTCATGGCATTTGTCCCTTGTCGAAGTGACTCCCCATGACCCCATATGTTTCTTTTGGGTGTGGGGTGCAATGGAGGGTTACCAATTCTCCCCCTCCGTACGTTCCAACACCCCTGCCGCTGGACCATGCAGTCACTGGGTTTAGACCAGCCTGGCCGTGTTTGGATTGCCAGATTTCGGTCCTCCAGGTTCTAGCTATCTCTGTTTTCTGCCACTGCCACAGAGACGCCCCCCTGAACCGTAGGACTTCTGGAGCTCCAGTCTTGCCTGCCCAGCCACTTGTTTAATTCCTCCTCAACCCTCATTTGGGCTCCGTGCATAGAGGAAGCGGCAGACCCTTACCAAAAAGAGAAGATGGAGCTAAGAATCCAGCACCAAAATTAGTAGCTCATTAAGGTCTTTGTTTTTATGCTCACATAAACTCTTAGTGCCCAGTGCAATACAAAAGAGCAATGCCTTGTTGTATGCATAATGGAAACATTTCCTTTTGATCATTTTCAAATTCAGTTTTCTGTAGTGTGTTACCAATCTTGAATATGTTTGCCGGTCTGGGAAAATTGCCAGTAATTCTGGTGCTAGCAATTTTCACCGTACTGGCAAAACACAAGTTTGCTGATGGGGGCACTGATTTATCCCCAGCCATGAGCTGGAGGTAAATCAGGCCCACACCGTCAAATAAATGCCAGAATTTCCGGCACAACTATTACCGGTGCCCGCAATCCCCATTCCATGGAGTCCCATCGGACTCCATGGAATGGGGATTTCCTGCCATTGCTGGCGTCTAGAATTTCTCAGTAATACTGGGATATCAGGTGGCGGTAACAGTAGGGTCAGGTTCCCGAAATCCCACTGGAATGACCAGCAGAATACCAGGAAACTCGTAATGATCCCCGATGTGTGCACTAAGTTCTTCTTTGTTTGTCGCATGTATTTAAGGGTATACTGATAAAGTTGGTCGACCCATCTCGGAGCCTGGCTGGTTATAAGTCATAGGCAGATCACCAGAGTGCCTTACTGGCGACACTGATACAGCGCTAAGAAGCGTATGCAGGGCCCATGCATGACTAGGTAATGCGCTCCTGCTGCGCCTTTTGCATTCTGGGACTTATGGGCCTCACCACGACCCTTGCGGTAGCCGTGCCCTTATTAATAGCACGGCTGCCGCCGGTAATGATTTTTTACCGGGTCCAAGAAAAGGGCAATAACAGGGTTATGCCGACCTTGGCGGACCCGGTAATTGCCCTTTTCTTGGACCCGGTAAAAATCAATCCCCATTCCCATTTGAGCCCCCAAAGGGCTCATTGGGAAAGGGGAGGATGCTAACAACGGGCCCTTTAATGACGCGCCGTTGTTAGCATCCTGGCCTGCTAGCGATCCCCGCTTTTCACGTCTGGACAGACCAGACGTGAAAAGCGGGACCCACTAGCAGGCCTCGTAATAGGGCATCCCGTAATGAATGGTGCCGGTCCCGTACCGGCACCGTTCATTACGGGAGCACCAGGGTCCTAATGAGGCCCACTGTCTTGCATTTCCCATCTTGAATCCAGGACTGCAAGTCACAGAATGGACAGCAAACTCTAGAACTTGGCGGCCTAGCCAGGTGCATCTTGGGGAATCGGCAGTGAGATGACTATATGTGTTTCTTAACATCTATCGTTAGTGAAATCCGCTAGCACAGCAACTCTATACGGGAACCACTCATTTGGCTTTACTGCAACTAAAATTCTTTATTCCTGATTTGACTAGTTAATCCGTTCTGATGGCAAAATACACCATTCTTAATTGTTTGGAGGATTCACAGAGATCCCAATTAGAGCCATGTCAGGCAGGCATAGCCCACCTAGTCCTGTTTTTACATGTGCGTTCTGGGTATGTAGTCCTTCATTTTTAATAGATCAAACAACTCAAAATTCCACAATGAATTGTGCCTGGTATCAGCTGTTATTCGATATTAACTGCATATTCTCCAGATATGTATTGAGCTGTTGTTCTGTAAGTGATGAATTTAGTAATTTCTTGTATTTGAATCGTATTTTAAATGATGATAATTTCTTTCTTGTACTTTGGTTTGTTTTATTTGAGAAAGGTTTGCTTTACAAGGCATATCACATTATTTTGTTGTATTTATTTACTGTATTATTCAGTTAACCGTAGTCAACTTTTAATCCTATACATGTCCATGTCACCAACGGTTGAAAAGCAGTCACTACAGTGCATCAATACTACTGACCCATTTGCATAAGGCGTTGACAAAGTCACCAAATTAACATGCCAAGATGTCCCGAACATTTACAGAATCTTTTTCCATAGCGAAATAAGGAATACAATACACACGCCATGACACCCACTCATGAAAATGTTCCATAGTTGTTTGGCCATGATGTTCCCCTCCCAGCCCGCTGACCTCGTGCCCAGGAGCCGAAGCTTCAGGAGTGAGGGACCGTCAGAAGATGTTTAGCAGAGTCCAATTGCATCTCGCCACAATAATCCCAGACCCAGGAAATGGCCAATAAATGATGAATGTAGCTCGGCGCTTCATCGCGGGCTTGAATATACTCAATGAGTAAAGCAGCATTGCTTTTAGTAGCCAAATTAACGATCGATTGTTCCTTGCTCGACAATGGAGGGTGCCCTTCATAGTATTCCTGAACGGACTGAGAGGCACAGCAAGAGCCTTTTCTGGAGCCAAACTAAGCCATCTATCAGTGATCCGCCTAATATTCACTATAGAACTGGAAGGCAAGAAGCCAACTCTGGAAGATAACGCACCATACGTCAACGTACTCAACGAATCATCTGCAAGTTTCCAGTACCCGGTTAGGCACTCAGATGCAATTGTACATGGATCGGTACAACATGACATTCCAAGTAAATCATTTCCATGGGTGTGTGGGGAGGTCATCTCAGAAGTCTTTTTAAAATCACTGTCTCCAGTTTTGTCATCTCTGTCATAATCCCAAAAGCCAAAATCTCGGCACCATACAAAGAAATTGGTAGTATTTTAGCTCGGTACAGTTTATACAGGGCTCCAACAGAGAATCCTGCGCCACTATAGACGAAAGAGCCGATGCTACCAGCTATCTGACAGATCTTGATTTTAGTGCGTTTTAGATGTATAACACCTTGCAACCTAATTGATTCTCAGATATTC